>NC_067400.1:324372398-324727398 GCF_016432865.1 Antechinus flavipes | reverse complement strand
TTCTCTTTCTCATTTTTCTTCATTCATTCACTTCTTCATTCCTTTTTCTTTTCTTTCTCCCTCCCTTCATTCCTTTATTTCTTCATTCCTTCCTTCTTCCTTCCATCTTTCCTTTTTTCCTTCATATCATGAGAATTTTGCTTTTTCTTAGAGTCACCATCTACATAACATCTGCCTTGCCAAGACATTCTCCAACATCTTTAAAATAGTGTTCATTCCCTGGAATTTACAAGAACTACAAAATGCAATGTCTTAGGTCCCCCTGACTTTTGAAGGCTCTACCTATTACTAATAGAGGCAGGTCTCTGTAGCATAATGTGCTGAATAAAGAACTGGTGATTTATAGATACATTTAAATCATCCAGACCATAGTTGAATATTGTTTTCTTATTAGACTGTGAACTCACTGCTGGAAGTGACTTTTTTTTTTTACTTTCTTTGTACCCCCAGTATTTAGCACAGCACCTGACACATAGTAGGTACCAAATACTTGTTGACTGAAATAAAAATTCACCTTTGCTCTTACCAGTACATGCAGTGAAGGGCAAAATTCTTGGTTACTCCAGTGTGGGAATCATCAAAGAATAACTAATTCATGAAAGAACTGATGCATTTATTTGCAAATATATTTGATGTTTGAACTAATAATAGACTTTGTTTTTTGTTTTTGTTTTTGTTTTCATCCATGCATCAAGACCTATTGGAACTGCTCCTGTATCTTGGATAACATCTCTTCAGCAAAGACGGGATCATGTCCAATTCCTTGTGCTCACTTTCTGCTCCCCACCATTTTCCTCATCTCATTTGTTTCATTGATTGCCTGCATTTCCCACAATCCTCTCTACATGATGGTTTTAAGGTAAATGAATCTAGGAACTTTGAAGGAAGCTTCTTGTAGGACTGTTCTTTTCTTTCCTGGGCCTTTCTTTAAACTTACACTTTCTTTATACTTCTTCTCTTGTTTCTTCTATTTCTTGTTTTTACAAAGTTCTCCTCACCCTGATGCAGAGGTGGATGGGTAACTATGGAAAGAACACTGACTCAGAAACCAAAGTACAAAGCCTGACTCTGATTCTTAATACCTGAATAACCTTGGACAAGTAACTTAACAATAATGACACAATAACAATAATAGACAACATATAGTGTATATTTGTATTATATATAATATACAATATGTAAAATATAATAATAACTCTATATGTTATATAGTCATAATATATTATATATTTGTGATTTGCAAATCATTTTACATATGTTAACATATTTAATCCTCAAAAGTGCACTGATGTTCCCATTTTTCTGAAGAGTAAACTGAGGCTAAAGGAAATTAAGGAAATTGACCAGGATCATATAGCTACTAAGTGTCAGAGGCAGGATTTGAACTCTGTTCTTCATAATTTCTCTTACAAATCTCTAAACCTCTATGCCATCTAGTTTGCTGAGCTTTATTTTTCTTAACTGTGAAATGAAGGGGCTTGGACTGGATGGACGTTGAGGTCTCTTCCAGCTTTGGATCTTTGTTCCTATAATGGAGATTTCAACCCAACTTTAACTTCATGGTTAAGTTTTAGAGAGCTGCCTAAGACTGAGGGTAATTAAAAATTGCCCATTGTTACAGAACTCATATATTTAAAGTAGGGGAGATAGGATTTGAATGAGATCTTCCTCTCTCTAGGTCCAGACCTCATCCATTACACCATTCTCTCTCTCATTCATTCTTCTCTTTGACAGTCCGTACAGCAGAATCTCAGGGCAGCTAAGGGATGTCATAGTGCACAGTGCACTGGACTTGGAATCAGACATCTTCCTGAATTCAAATCCAGGCTCAGACATTTACTAGCTATGTGATCTTAGACAAGTCACTTAACCCTGTTTGCCTCAGTTTCCCCATCTGTGAAATGAATTGGAGAAGGAAATGGCGAACTGTTTCTGTATCTTTGCCAAGAAAATTCCAAATGGGATTGGGAAGAGATGAAACAATACAACTGAAACAATATAATAAAGCAGAATCTCACCTGCTCTCCAGCCCCGATTTTGGATTAAGAAATGTGTGGGATTAAGTATTCAGAAAATAAAGTGATTCTCTTGGCAAATAAATTAGGTCTGAGAGTTAAGTACTTAGAAAAAAAAAAAAACAGTGTGAACGTCTCATAGAGATAATGACTGGGAAGAAAAGGGGAAAGGGAGGGTAAAATGTAACTGAAAGGGCAGCCCAAAATTTAGGAGAGAGTCAGAGGCAGGAAAGCTGTAACCCAAACCAGAGTGGTAAAGAAAATCCGGAAATCACCCCAGGGTAAGGCCTCATGAGCCAAACTTGGGAGAAGAATGGGCATTAAATCCTTAAGCAAGGAAAAGAACAGTCCAGCTAAAGAGACAAAAAAAAAGGGGGGGGGGAGGAGTCAGGTTTCTGTTGGAACTGAAATGCTTCTAAAATGCTGTTTTCCAGGGATGACCCTAGTGTGACCTCATCCTAGTTCAAACAATTCAGCTCCTTCCCTCAATGCCTTTCTTCCCTTTCTCTGTTTCTTAGCAATATTTTCAAAATAGCTTTTATTGGGATTTTTTAAAATCTCACTTACATTTTCCAATGTTTAGATTTTCTTCTGAATCAAACTAGATCAAGTCCTTTTCCTTCCCAGGATAAGGAAGGAACATTAAGTTTTTAGGATACAGTTTGTCTGTGCTACTTAGTATCTGCACGACTAGTTTCTTTATATCTGTAACCCTTACTTTTCTCATCTGTAAAATGAAATTGTTTATACTAAGGAGGATCCCTAACATCTAACTAGCTCAGGTATTCTGTTCTATGGTTCTATAGCCTCTCAGTATTTCTTGGAAAGTTTCCAAAGGGGATAGTTTCCCCTGATTCCAACTTGACCCTTGAATCTAGCTTCATAGTCAAATTTTGCTGCACTAAAATAGAAAGCTATTTTTTCTAATAATATGCCTCTTCTTTTCGATAAAGCACAAAATCCTAGTCCTTAGAACTAGAAGAACTAGGATACCAGAGGCAGTTAGATGGCTCAGCAGATAAAGTCAGAAAGATTTGAATTCATTCATTCATTTATGGCATTTTTTTTTGAGAGGCATTAGGGGTTAAGGGACTTGCCTAGGGTCACACAACTAAACAAAAGATCACATTTGAACTCAGCTACTCCTTACTTCAGGGATCGACTGTGCCATCTAGCTACCCTGAAGATCTAAGTTCAAATCCAGCTTCAGATACTTATTAGTTGTGTGGCCCTGAGTAAGCCACTTACCATCTGTTTATCTAAGTTTCCTCATCTGTAAATGAAGCTAATAACAGTACCTACCTTCTAGGGTTGTTGTAACAATCAGAAGAGATGATATTTGTAAAGTGCCTGGCACATGTAGCCGCTATATAAATGCTTGTTATTATTATTATTACAATTCCTACCTTAAGTATGACTATTCTCCACAACATCTCCGATAAAGCTGAAAGTGGGTGATTTAATTTCTTTTATATGTGTGTGTCTCAAAAGTATTAATTTCATTTAATATCTTTTTTATATTTTATTTCTTTATAATGACTTTATATTGACAGAATCCATGCCAGGGTAATTTTTTTTTTTACAACATTATCCCTTGCACTCACTTCTGTTCTGATTTTTCCCCTCCCTCCCTCCACCCCTCCCCTAGATGGCAAGCAGTCCTATATATGTTAGATATGTTGCAGTATATCCTAGATACAATATATGTTTGCAGAACTGAACAGTTCTCTTGTTGCACAGGGAGAATTGGATTCAGGAGGTAAAAATAACCCGGGAAGAAAAACAAAAATGCAAATAGTTCACATTCCTTTCCCAATGTTCTTTCTTTGGATGTAGCTGCTTCTGTCTATCATTTATCAATTGAAACTGAGTTAGGTCTCTTTGTCAAAGAAATCCACTTCCATCAGAATACATCCTCATACAGTATTGTTGTCGAAGTGTATAATGATCTCCTGGTTCTGCTCATTTCACTCAGCATCAGTTCATGTAAGTCTCTCCAAGCCTCTCTGTATTCATACTGCTGGTCATTTCTTACAGAACAATAATATTCCATAACATTCATATACCACAATTTACCCAGCCATTCTCCAATTGATGGGCATCCATTCAATTTCCAGTTTCTAGCCACTACAAACAGGGCTGCCACAAACATTTTGGCACATACAGGTCCCTTTCCCTTCTTTAGTATTTCTTTGGGAGATAAGCCCAATAGAAACACTGCTGGATCAAAGGGTATGCACAATTTGATAACTTTTTGGGCATAATTCCAGATTGCTCTCCAGAATGGTTGGATTCATTCACAACTCCACCAACAATGGATCAGTGTCCCAGTTTTCCCACATCCCCTCCAACATTCATCATTATTTTTTCCTGTCATCTTAGCCAATCTGACAGGTGTGTAGTAGTATCTCAGAGTTGTCTTTGATTTAATATCTTGATGAACTTCTTATTGTTGTTGTTTGTCCTTCATTCCCAAAGGGGACCATGACATCAGGGAGATGATGCCGTGACATACAAGTGAATTAGATTTAAGGGAGTAAGGGAGGTGCAGTGTCACCTGCCCCATTTTCCCTTCCAGAGCCATCTGGGTCCAGGGATAAGATACAGATCAAGATGATGGAAATGGCCCTGGATTCAGTAGGAGACTTTAGTCTTTTTAAGTTAAGGTCTTCAACAGATCTCAGTTTATCTGAGGCTGTATCCATTCAGTGATTAAGGTTAGGTAGCAAATGAGGCAAAGAATCTCTTCTTTTACCTAGCCCCCCCCCCCATTTAAATAAATAATAAATAAAACTGGGAGGGGAAGACCCTCAAGGTAGACTTTTGGAATCCCCTGGAGTGGAGAGAGTATCAAGGAGAAGGGTAAACAATAGTGTCACAAGCTGCAGAGAGGTCCAGAAGGATGAGGACTGAAAAGAGGATATTAGATTTTGGCAATTAAGAGCTCATTGATAACTTTGGGGAGAATAGTTTCAGTTGTATGAGGTCAGAAGCCAGAGTGCAAAGAAGGAAAAGAAAAAAAAATGAGAGGAAAGGAAAAAAATATGTTTTAATTAATTTAGTTAATGATTAATTTAAAATAATTAAACCTAATAGTAGCTGCCTCTCTTAAGCAATTTAGCTACAAAAGAGAGGAGCTTTAGGATGATAGTGGAATAGAATGGGATAATAGAAGAAATATAGGATAAATATCATGGTCAAGTGAGGGCTTTTTGATCATGGAGTAGATATGAATATGTTTATAGGTTATAGAGAAGCAGTCAATAGGGAGAGATTGAAGAGTAGGGTGATAGAGAGTAGGGGTGATAGGAGATGATAGGAACTGCTAGGTGGCACTGTGAATAGAGCACCAGACCTAGAGTCAGGAAGACCCAAGTTCAAATGTGGCTCCAGATACTTACTAGCTTTGGGAACTTGAACAGGTCACTTTACCCTGTTTGCTTCAGTTTTCCTATCCGTGAAATGAGCTGGAGAAAGAAATGGTAAATCACTCCAGTGTGTTTGCCAAAAAAACTCCATGGATGGTGTTATGCTTTTGTCTACAGGGTCATGATTGAGTAAGCAACAATAACAGGGATGATAGAGCAGGACAGTCTGCTGGAAGGGAAGGGATAGATCCTCTTGGGAATAGGATCTCTATTAGTTAGTTATCATCTAATTAGATGGGTAGAGACTAACTCCTCATTGATTATGGGGCAAAGGAAAAGATAGTGGAAGAGGGCAAACTTGAACCTGTCTTCCTGATCCCAGGAGTAGCTCTCTCTTCAACACACCAAGATGCCTCTCATCCCTTGGGTACCTTCAATGAAGAGACTTTTCTTTTTTTCTCAATAGAATTTTATTTTTCCAAATACATGTAAAGATAATTTTCACATTCATTTTTGTAACTTTGTATTCCTAATTTTTTTTCTTTCTCCTCTCTTACCTCTCCTCCTCAAGATAGCAAGTGATCTGATAAAAGTTGAATATGTGCAATCCTTTTAAACATATTTCCAAATTTATCATGTTATGCAAGAAAAATAAGACCAAAAGAGAAAATACCACAAGAAAGAAAAAGCAAACATACAAGCAAATAAAAAGCTGAAAATATTATGTTTCAAAATGCAGTCTTCATAGCTCTCTCTTTGGATGTGGATGATATTTTCCACCTCATTTTTTGGAATTGTCTTGGATTGCTGAAAAGAGTTAAATCTATTACAGTTGATCATCACATAATCATCTTGTTTCTGTGTCCTATGTTCTCTTGATTCTGCTCATTTCACTCAGCATTAGTTCATGTAAATCTTAATGGGGAGACTTCCTTAGCTTGCTAAGCAGCCCTTTCCATTTTTGTTATTTTTTTTTTTTGATTGGACAGGTGATATTATCACTTCCTCTGCCAATGTGAATCAGCCACTTCTCTGTAATGGTCTTAGAGTAGAGGTGGGGAACATCTGGACCACAGGCCATATAAGACCTGCAATCTCATTTGGTCTGGCCCTATCAAGGCAACCACAGGTGATGATGAGCTGAAAGCTAGGTATCACACTCTCCCCCTGATTGAGTTCTATAAATTGATAATTTTGTATGACCCATGAATTATGTTATAAATATTCAAATGATCCTTGGCAGAAAAAAAAGGTTCTTTACCCCTATCTTAGAGAGCTTCCGTGGACCTGAGAAATTAAATGACATTCATAAAACCAGTATATATCAAGGCAAGATTTAAAACCAAGTTCTTCTAATCTCCAAAGACATCTGTCCATTTGCCTCTCCTGTCCTACTTTGGAACAGCTTCATTGGCTTGAAGGCTCTTCTTTATTTTGAATTGAAATCTATAGCTCTGCTATGACTTAGTTACTAAATCTATTCTACCCCAACAAATTTATACAAAATATTTGTATGTCTCTTTCCTCTGCTTTCTAGCTCTCCCTGCCCCCAAACAGAAACAAACATGCAGAATCTGATCATCTTTAGAGATTTATCATCACTGTTCACAAACACTTACCTTTCTCCTGTTGGCTTTAGTTGCCATCTTGCCAGAAACTCTCTTAAAGGGTGGATAGAAAAGTGAAATAGCAAATTAATCCATTTTGCCATGAGTTAGCACTTCTGTATATATTTTATGGGGACAGGAAGGCTTAAACTAATCATTTAAATGATGTTTGAGGATTATCGGTAGAAGCCTTTTATCTCTGTCCTCCATGGACATTCAAGTGCACAGATCTAAATTAGTTTTACTTTAACTAGTTCACACCAAAGATTTTTAATTCTCAAAATAAAGGTGGTATAATTATGATAATGGATCATTGAATTATACATTTAGAGCCTTACAGGACCTTAAAATTAATTTAGCCCAATCTGTATTTTCCGGAAAAGTAATGGAAGCCCTGAAAGATGAGCTGATTTTTTCAGGGTCACATAAGTAATAAATGTTAGAGAGCTGGAATCCTGCGAATCTATAACTCTTTCCATTACACCAGGCTAATGAGAGCTTCATTCATTCATTCTTCCATTCATTCATTTATGCATGTATGCATTTTATATTAATTTATTCATAAACCAAACATTTATTACACTAAAGTAGAAACAAACAAACAAACAAGAATATAAAAGAGTTGCTTTTATAAAGGTTAGGATTTAAGAATGGAGACAACTTCCATGTCATCATTTAAGCAGGCAGTTAAAAGCTATGAATAGATAGAGATAGAGGGTTCTACTTTTACCATGATGAACATAGATGACAAAACAATGTGGGAATTATTCCTCTGTTTTCTGGGTAAACTGTAGATTTAATTTGTGCTTTAAATATGAAATAAATGATTTTATATTTGATCCTGAATGTGATAGGGAGTCACTGGCATTCACTGAATTGAGAGAAAGGTATGACAATTTATTGTTATAAAGTATTTGACATATTTTATCTCATTAGGGATTTGCCACATCTTTTTTATATAGATTGGTCAGGTAGGTGGTACAGTGGATAGAATGCCAGACCTGGAATCAGTAATACCTGGATTCTAATCTGGGCTCAAACACATTCTAACCTGGTAATCCTGTTTGTCTCAGTTTCCTCATCTGTAAAATGAGCTGGAGAAAGAAATGAGAGCCCACTCCAGTATCTCTGCCAAGAAAACCTCAAATGGGGTCACAGAATGAGACTTGGCTTGACAAGATTATTCAGATCAGCTGTGTTAAGTAGGTTATTTGTCCCTTTCCATGTCCAGCTTCTCTCTTTTCTCCATGCATAGTTGCTCCAAGAGGGATTTTGCTTGGACCCATATGTGATTTAAGAAAAGACTCTAGTAAAACAATGTCCTATTGCAAACTTCCTTGGCAGAGTTTGCCATAGAGAGACAAATTCTGACTCGTATGATGTCAGCTCTAAGCACACAAGTGAAAGACACAGATTTACATTCTTCCAGATCTAACTCTTGGTTTTTCTCCATAGGGTAGTGAATCAGGAAGAAAAGTCATTTGCTATAGGAGTTCAATTCTTGCTGATGAGATTGTTGGGTAAGTATCTGAGTATCTCATTCATATTGTCAGTTAATCATCTATTAAATGTGTACTATGTGTTAGCTGCTGAGCCAAGTATTGAGGATTACAAAGAAAAGAAAGGAGCTCATAGGACATAATATGCAAACAGCTGAGTACAAAAAGAGTATATTCAGGATTACTTGGAGATAATTCTTAGAGGGAAGGCATTAGCATTCACAGGGATTGCTGTGATGAGTGAAAAGTTTTAGAGACATAATTTTACTAATTATAGCTAATGAATAATTAATAAAAAAGAAAGACTTTTTTTTGTAAAAGGTAAGATTAACTGATACTGGAAGGAAACTAGGGAAACCAAGAGGCAAAAATAAGGTAGGAAGGAGTTCTACGCATGTAGGATCTGTAGGAGAGATACTTGGAGTTTGGGAGATGGTTTGTTGTATGTGAGGAAAAACAAGGAAGTCATTGCCATAGACTACAGAATATGGTGAGGAAATAAGATATAGACATATCCATAGACATAGACAGACATAGACATAGTTGAAGATGCAGACATAGATAAAAGTCATAGACAAAGACACAGATATAAACATAAGTAGGCAGCAATTACCCTGAATAAAGCTATTCTATTTGGTTGCAAGGATTCCAGGGATTAAGTGCATTATAGAATAGAGCTTCTCAGAATTTTTCCATTTGTTATTCCTTTCAACCAGCAACTTTTTATGTGGTCCCATCTCAAATCTAAGCCAAGCATTTGTGCATGCACAGTGCAAAGTGAGCATGTTGTGTGTTGAGAACCAAGGTTGCAGTAAAGTCCAGCAATGCAACTTAGACAGACACAGCTGGAAACACTTCAGTTTGATTATGCATTTGATTTTGAGTTAATTTTTGGTCACTGCTTTCAGAAACCTTTTACTGTTGCTAAATTTTTGCAACACCCCACATTCAGTTATATGATCCGATATGAGGTCATGGCCCATAGTTTAAAAAGCTTTGTTGTAGGAGACTAAAATCATACAAAGCCCAATGTTTTTATTTGTCATGTTTTCACCCATACAAGGAGAGGCTTTGTGGTTTAACTTGGGAAACCTAAGGGTGAGAAAATGGAGAGGGAGGAGAGACAATTAGGGAAGGATATTTAAGGCAGCACTTTTTCCCCACCCCTACCCCTAGCAGGAACATTGGCAGATATCTTTGAAGCAGGACAGGAAGGATAGGAACAACTGGGAATGTCTCTGGTGCATGATGCTCTTCAGGCTCTTGACAGATAAAGGGATCTGTGATGGTGCTCCTTGAATTTAGGACATACTTACACAGACTTTCATTGTCCTTTCCAGTTTGATTACTGGCTCTACTATAACAGGCATTGGTCCTTCCTTCCAAGAACAACTAGGATATATGGCAGGCTCAAGAGTCATGGGGAGAGCTTGGTTCTCTAGCTCAAGGATGACATATTCAAATAGAAAATGAGGGTATGGGAAGGAGGGACACTAAACTATAAATATCCTTACCAGTAACATCTTGACTTAAAAAAATTCATGTTAGCATTATCTGTGTTCTATTATATTTTTGGTAATTATTCCTTAATTATATTTTAATCTGGTTTGGACCACATCCAGAGAGTTGTCAGTAGTATATGACCATTTCCTTGACACCTTTGCAAGATCATCTAACTGAATTCCATCTCTGATGTCATGGAAATAGACTTCAAGGGCACTGATTGTTTATGGCTAGAAAGATTACAGAAATGAGTGAGAATTAGGGGAAGGAAAGGATTTCTAGTTAGCCAAGAAGCATTTTTTTTACTTATATCTTTTTAATATCTTTATCTTTTCAAATATATGGAAAGACAGTTTTCAACATTCACCTATTCAAAACATTGTGTTCCAAATTTTTCTCCCTCTCTCCCCCTTTCCTCTTCCCAAAACAGCAAGCAAGACATCGTGTGCAATTATTCTAAACAAATTTTTCATGTTGCACAAGAAAAATCAGATCAAAAGAGAAAAAACAAGTAAACAAACAATAAAAAGGTGAAAATACTATACTTTGATCCACATTCAGTCTCCATTGTTCTCTCTCTGGATGCAGATGGCACTTTCTATCACAAGTCTTTTGGAATTGCCCAAGAAACATTTATTAAGCACTTACTATGTGAAAGGCATTTAGATATTGAAGATAAAAAGAAAGAAAACAAAGTCTGTGCTCTTAAGAAGCTTGCATTCTAATGGATACAATAAATGATGGTAGTGATCTTAGAGGGGATGTACTAGCAGTGAGGGGACACCAAAAAGGAATTCTAAGTAAGTCTTAAAGGAAGCCAGGAGACATATCCTCATGTCATGGAAGGAATCTGAGACAGAGGAAATAGCAAGTAAGAAGACACCAAAGTTGGTATATGGAATATGTTGTAGGAAGAAAAGCAACAAAGTGTAAGATTGAAAACACCAAAGGAGGTCATATTGTGAAAGGCTTCAGAGGCTAAAGGAAAGATTTTCTATCTGATCCTGGAGGTAAAAAGATGCCATTGGCATTTATTAAGTGGAATTTTCTAAGGAAGAGCAGTTTGTCTTTTTTGTGTAATTTTTTAAAGATGTATTTTAAACATAAACACAAAATGAGAAAAGAAAAAAATGATTGCCATGTACACAGCAGAACATGAGAGGATTTCATATAGAACAATAAATTTCTGTTTCAAGAAAGCTTATATAATAAATACTGCATCTTGTTTTCAAAACCATTCAATTTTTCTTTGCTTCCTTGTAATTTTTCTTTTTTTCTTTGCTGTGTACCTTTTACTTTATTTTTCCCCTTCTTAAGGCCCCACCCAAAAGAAGGCTATAATTAAGCATGGACATATATACATATACACAGATATCCATAAACATGCAGATATTTACACATAGATAGCATCTTCCTTCATCGCCCAAGTTTTTCCTTGTTTTTCTAAATCAGTCAATTCATCATTTCCTATACCACAGCAACAGTCCAGCCCAATCACATCCTATCTGAGATTGTCTATTAAAGTTTTCCCTGATTTTCTGAATTCCTTCTTTTCTTGACTTACATAGGCTTTATTTATACAGGAAAAAATTTTAATTTAAATGATCAAAATTATCATTTTATACCTCAACAATGTTCTCACTTTATGATATAGTTTAAGGTCTTACAATGCTGAATCTACTTCTGTTATAGCTTTTTTCCTCTGGTTACTGATCTTTTGTTCTTCCGAATGAATTTTGTCATTATTTTTTCTAACTCAGTAAGATAATATTTTTAGTAATTTAATTGAAATGACATTGAATAAATAGATTAGTTAGATAAAACTGTCATTTAAAAATTATATTGGCTTTATATACCCATGTACAATAAATATTCCTTCAGTTATTTAGATCTGACTTTATTTTTATATAAAGTGTTTTATGTTTATGTTTATATAATTTATAGGTCTGTTTTGGTAAATATGAAACAGTTTGTCTTGAGAAAGAGTAAACTTGGGAAATTAGAAGGACTTTTTAGACCAAATCTTCTTAAACTATAGGTTATGATCTAATATGAAGTCTTATAACTGAATTTGGGGGTCGTAAAATCATGCCATTATCAGTAAATGATTGATTTGTATAACTATTTTACAAACCTTTATGCCTGGGGTCACAAAAAATTTCTCAGGCAAAAAAGGATCACAAGTGGAAAAGGTTTAAAAAGCCTTGGTCTAGACCAGTGCTGTCAAACTCACTTAGAAATGGGAGTGATTAAATTATCCATAAAGTTCCCTGAAGATTATGTAGTGGCTTGAAGCACCACACATGTTTATATGTTTCTTTTTTTATTAACACTTTAAAATCAGGTAGAAATTACATTTCATCTGGTTCTAGTTGTACTCTGGAGCTTTGAGACCCCCAGACTTACAACTCTAGTCTAGAATGCCATAAAGGGGCAAAGTAAATGGGAAATAACACAAAAATTAAAGTAGAATTCAGTGAGGTTCAGAGAAAAAGAGAAACAACAGTTTCCATGTCTGTTGTTGACCTGAGAAGGAGAAAGAATAAACTTGGAAGGAGAGAAAGGAGATAGTGAGGGAGAATCAATGCACAGACTCTCAAGGGAGAAGCCTACAAAAAGAATGCTTTTAGCATGATATCCCAGTGACCACTTTTTCTCCTATGGGGAAAGAGAGTGACACACAGAGAAAGACAGACTCAAATAGACACAGTCAAAGACAGAGACAAAGAGAGAAACAGCCAGAAACAGAGTGATAAAAAGAAAGAGACAGACAGACTAGGGACAGAGGAAAGAAGGGAGGGGAAGAGGGGAGGGGAGAAGAAAATACGAGTGGGAATGGGAGGGAGGGAGACAGACACCCAGGGAGGAGACAGAGACAGAAATAGAAATGAGAAATGAAAAGGAGGAAAATCCCTGACACAATAAAAATAAAAAGTAAAACTTATCTAACAAGAGAAATTCACAGAAAAAAATGGCAATGACATAAAGTATTACAGAATACTGTAACAGTATTCTGTAACAAAAGATTGTAGGGATACAATTTCTGCAGAAATCCATGCTAAAGAATAGTAGAAGAAACACAGAGGAAAAAATAAATCAGCTAATGAATACATTAAAGGAAGACTAATGGCAGAAAAAGGGATATGTAGGAGGAGATAAAAACAAACTTGTTTAAAAATGTGAAGTAATAGACTTACTAAAAACATCAATGAAAGCAGTAAATAACAGAATAACTTTAGTGAAACAAAGCTTAATGGATGATAAAAATCAACTAAAGAACAAGTCTAGATTATAAAAGAAATTAAAATGCAACTAATGGATATACAGGGCAAAATAAAAGATTGAGCAAGATGTTTGAATTGTAGAGTCATTGAACTCCCAGGGAGGTATGAAGACAGAAAAAAAAAAGAAAAAAGAAAAAGCCAGACACTATATTTGAGGAACTAATTAGAGAAAACTTCCCAGAATGGACAAGAATAGACACCACTATGCAAGTTCAAAGAATTCATTGGCCCTCAGCATAAAGAAGTCTTCAATGCAAGTCTCCAAGGCAAATAATTATTAAATTTCAAAATTATAAAGGCAAAAAAAGACTTCTTTAAGTGTGAAGAAAGAAAAGAGAAATTGCCCATGAAAAGAATTGGAATATCATCAGACATCTCAATTACAATATGAGAAAGACAAAAACTAGACAAAAATATACTCGTCTTACAGGCATAGGATTAGAACTCAAAATTATATATACTGCAAACTTTAGTGTATCATTTGAAGACAGAAGTTCTTTCAAAAATCAACAAAACCTCAAAGAATTTATGAACAAAACCCCACAATTAAAAAGATCCCTGAAAGCAGTTGGAGAAGAATTCCAGACAGGCTGAACAATCAGAACTTAACAAAATAATATTATACTTTAAACCTCTTACCTCTGATCATTGAGATCACACACACACATACACACACACACACACACACACAAAGTTGATAAGGTTTTCAAGAAGAGAAAAAAATTAAATCAGAATTCAATTGTTTAAAATGTATTATAATTAAGTTGAAATTAATTTTTAAAATTAAAAGATGTTTAAAATTAACAAAAAATAATAGTCTTCAAAAAAAAAAAAAAGGTAGTGAACTCCAAATCTGAAAATTGACAGCAGAATATCTAAAATACAATGACAGCATAAATATCATATTTTAAAATATGTGAGAGGTATTCAAATATATTAAATATGGCATTGAGTTCCTACATTAATGAGAGAAATTTATGTCGAAACAGTTATCACAGAAACAAAAAAAAAAAATAACACTTTATAACTGACCCCAGGTTAAGAATATCTGATCTAAAAACATTAGAGGAAGAACAAAATAATTGTCTACAGGAATATTGAAAAAAAGAGCCTATATAAAAGGGAGGGAATTTGAAGAAAAAATAGCGGAGAACTGAGCATAGATACCCATAGCTACCCTATGGAGATATTTATAGGTAAGAAAAGAAAGTAGAAGTACAAGCAAAATTGACAGAAAGGAATGGTCAGAGAGAGGAAGAAAAGCAGGAGGTATTGATTGTGGGAAACAAAGGAACATCAATAGATAAAAGGTCATGGATCTGAACAGTTTTCAAAGGAAGATGGAAGACAGGTAAACTCTCAATAATTATTATATGGAATAATTATGTGGAAATAATTATGATGGATTAATCATATGGAAATTGCTCTATATCACTCTTGATTAGAAAAATGTAAATTAAATTGACTCTGAGATTCTACCATATAGCTATCAGATTGTCAAAGATGATAGAAGAGGAAAATCATACATGTTGGCAGAGTTGTGGGAAAAATAGGTATGCTACTATTCTGTTAGCAAGGATATGAATTGGTCTAGCCATTCTGGAAAACAATTTGAACTCTATCCAGAAGTATGCATACCCTGGTATGCTAAACCAGTATTAGGCTTATACATAGGAAAAAAAATCAAAGAAAACAAAAAGGGGGAGTATTATGATTTGTTGGAAGAGAGTGGCCACTCTATCAAATGACAATCCATAGGATCATGGATTTAAGGCTAGACGAGGTCTTAGAGGTCACTTAGTCAAAAGATGTCAAAATCACAGCCTATAAAACTCCCATGTGCAACCCAAATCAGATTAAAATGCAATTGAAAAATGTTTACCAAAATAAATAAAAATATAATACAATATACATGTTCATGCCACCCATAGGGATCTGTTTCTATTTGATTCTGAAACCATTAATCTAGTCCAATGTTTTCTTTTTACATAAAAATTGAAGTTTATTAATAAATAATTTGTAGAACAGGGATTCAAACCTAGGTCTGGGTTCTGTACCACAAGGAAAATAAAGTGTAAGAAAGATTTGGTAAAATTTGGTAAGAAGAAAGTCACAAAAGTTTTGAAAAAGTAGTTATGATAGAAATAAGAGTGGGAAGTATTGAACTTGCATATAGTTAAGAAAGGAATGGATGAATAGAAAGTGGAAGTAGCAGCTATAGATCACATAGGTTCAACAAGTTTGGTCGTAAAAAGCTAAGAAGGATCAAATCAATTCAATTCAAGAAATATTTAGTAAGTTCATGTATACTTTGTGCAAGACTCTGTCCCAGGTGCTAGAAGTCTTCAAAGATAGAGACCTGGATATGTTTGAAGACATAGAGGGTTTAGAGTGAAAGGGTTAGTTAAAGAATAGAAAGAAACCTATTCTAATTCTGTAAGGACAGGATCAATGAAGAGATAATGAGAAGATGGGAGTTATTTGAGGGGGTTTGAACTAAATGATTTCAATCTTTTTTTTTTTTTTCTTAATTGAGCAATTTGGGTTAAGTGACTTGCCCAGGGTCACACAACTAGGAAGTATTAAGTGTCTGAGATCAGATTTGAACTCAGGTCCTCCTGACTTCAGGACTGATGCTCTATCCACTGAACCACCTCGCTGCCCCTGATGGTGAAATATTTTATGAGATTAACAGGAGGACCATATAAGGCAGTGTCTTAAGGATAAGAAAGAAAAAGATAGGACTATCTAAAAAGAATAAGAAGGAAAGAACATTCTTTTTAGGGCTTTTTGGGAGAATAGGACTAATTAGGAATGGTCATAGCTCAAAGCAGTGTTGTGGAATCCAGATTTCTTTCCACATCATTACATTTTGTCTTCCCCTTTGTCTGGTGGACCAACTAGTTTCTCTCTTACCTTATCAGAGACCAAAGTAAAGTGCACATTGTATATGGTCTGGAATCAAAACAACCATCAGAACAGAAGACCTGATTTCATTACAATTCCTCATTTTCATTCAATTAAACTTTATTCAAAAACTCCCTGTGGAGATTGAAAATTTCCATTCTTGACATAACTTAAAAGGCAGTTTAAATCTGAGCTAAATAAGTTGAGTCCTTGTTACCTCCAGTGAACTTGGAAAAAATGACCTTTTCTGTGGCTACACGCTTTGAGAAGGTTTGGGTTTTTTATGTTTTTTCTTCCTTTTTTCCCCCTAAATTTGAGCTCAGATAACTTAAAGTGACCAAAGTTATAAAGTTCAAGCTTGGCAGGATTGTACTCATCACCAAAGAATGTAACTTGGGTCTAACATATTAAAAAAGCTTAGTATTTTTAAACTTGGGCAGGTTTAAAATTACTTCCCAGTGCATGCTGATAGAAATTTTTCCCATCTGGACTTAGTTTTAAATGGAGCAAGGTAGAGATTATGATTCTCTATTCTTGCTAATTTCCCTCTCCCAGAAACATAGTAGTGAGCATGGTAATGTGGGGGAGGGCCAGAGAACAGAACCAGATTCTTGTTAATTTACTTAAATCAGTCTCAGAACAGCTTTCTCCAATTACATCTGATCTATTTAGTTCTATTTAGGACAACTCAACAGAGTCTGCAGTACTCTGACTGGACATAACCATATGACTATCTTTTAAAGGATGCCAATTTGTATGTCATTTCATTATTACTAAAAGGGGAGTGAATATGTTCTCTGTATTATTAAATTTTTAGCTACAGTCTCCCATTATTGCAAGTTTCCAGCTTTATTTTGTGTTGGACAGAGTTTGTGTAATTCTGATCACTGAATTAACTAACCCAGCATACTTCAGTTGTCACTGCCTACAAAATTGATCAAAATTTCTTAAGTACTTGCTATATGCTAGGCACTAAGGTGGGTCCTGAGTATACAGAGAGAAGTAATAGTCTTCTTCCATCAAGGAACCTACAGTCTATTAGAGGAAACAATATATACACATATATGTATATCAAAAAAATATGGTGTACTGTTGGAAAGCAGCTCCTATAGTGAATTAAGGGCGTGAATTTAACCAGGGCCAAGCGGAGAGAGTCTTGAATATGAACTCTTCAAAAGTTATTGATCAGAGCAATCTGGAATTATGCCCCAAAAATTATCAAATTGTGCATACCCTTTGATCCAGCAGTGTTTCTATTGGGCTTATATCCCAAAGAAATACTAAAGAAGGGAAAGGGACCTGTATGTGCCAAAATGTTTGTAGCAGCCCTGTTTGTAGTGGCCAGAAACTGGAAAATGAATGGATGCCCATCAATTGGAGAATGGCTCGGTAAATTGTGGTATATGAATGTTATGGAATATTATTGTTCTGTAAGAAATGACCAGCAGGATGAATACAGAGAGGACTGGCGAGCCTTACATGAACTGATGCTAAGTGAAATGAGCAGAACCAGGAGATCATTATACACTTCGACAACGATATTGTATGAGGACATATTTTGATGGAAGTGGATTTCTTTGACAAAGAGACCTGAGTTTCAATTGATAAATGACGGACAAAAGCAGCTACACCCAAAGAAAGAACACTGGGAAACCAATGTGAACTATCTGCATTTTTGTTTTTATTCCCGGGTTATTTATACCTTCTGAATCCAATTCTCCCTATTGCAACAAGAGAACTGTTCGGTTCTGCAAACATATATTGTATCTAGGATATACTGCAACATATCCAACATATAAAGGACTGCTTGCCATCTAGGGGAGGGGGTGGAGGGAGGGAGGGGGAAAAAAATTGGAACAGAAACGAGTGTCAATATAAAGTAATTATTAAATAAAAAATTTTTTAAAAAATTTATTGATCAGAGAGACAATTATATATACCTCAAATGCTCATCGACTTGCTACAAAGTATAATCTGAAGTTCCTATAGTTTTCTCTAACAAATAAGATCTACTGAGATGTAAACAATTAAGTCCCAGATCTTGGTTAATTGGACAGAGATGCAAATAGTTGAGATACAGAGTAAAGTTTATCATACCATTGTCTCAAGTATCTTTCTCTCAAATGGACTGTTTTTCCTGTCCTAAATTCAAATGTTTGCCTTTAATCCAAAAAGTAGTGTTTACATTTTGCTTCAGTCGCTAGATTATTAATTTATTATATTGACAAGCAGTCTTTGCTATTTTGATTAAAAAAAAAAAAAGGAGTTTTGGTGAGCCAAGTTACTGTAATATTCAAGACCTGGAATGGATTCTTACCTCCTGGTCCTCTACAGTGTCCCAAAAGTCTTAATGTAATTTTAAGCTTGTTATTTTATATTTAGTTTGTAGATATGAGATATCCCAAAAGTCTTATTGTAAAAATTGTCTCACCCCCAAAAATAATAACAGCATTAAGGCACTAAGCCTTTTACAGATACAGGATGTGTCTGTAAACTAATACAAAATAATTCTCCAATGTATAATTATGGAAAGATTATTGGACCAAAGGAGCAAGTGACACGAATTCTCTCTTGATAAATATTTTCATTTCTCTGAGCCTTAGTTTGCTCATCTGAAAAATGAGAGAGTAGGCCTTCCTGTTCTTATATTCCAGAATTCTGTGATTCAAAGCTGATGAGTTTTGAGGTCTTTCTCAGGCACTCTTTAAATACCCAACAACGATCAATAAAACGGTGAGACAAGATCTTGCCCCCTCCGAAGTCTTACAGGGATGTTCCCACAACAGGTGCCAGAAGGCTTCAAAAAGGGTTTGAGCTCCTGGCAGAAAGAAAATTTCTAAATCCCATTTGTTAAAAGTGTGGCTTTAACAATGTTTTCAGATCTTTCGATTGGCACTTAACCCAACCTCCATGTCTCATTGTGTGTTGAATGGATGTGTCCCTAGTCTATTTCTCTCTTCTGCTGCAAGAGAAAACCACAGTTCATGAAAAGATATTTGTCTTTAGAGAGATTCCCTTGGGAAACAGAGCATTCTGTGGTGCTCCCTTTTGCTTCAAAAAAAGAATGTACTACAAAACTAACTGCATTTGGAGTCACCTGGGAGAGCCTGGGGTTACCAAGATTCCTTCCCTCTTACAGCAAATATTTAACCTGGCATTTCCTAATTTTCTGAAAATTTTTCCTTCCTCTTCCTCTAATAGCCTGGTTGCCCTCTCCAGCCTTGTATGGCCTTACTATTGATTACACCTGCATCCGATGGAACAAGCTGTGCTTAGGGAAGAAAGGAGCCTGCGCTTATTATGACAATGATGCTCTTCGCAACAGGTGACAGAAGCAGAGGGATGCCTACACAGATGGTGTGGGGAAGGATTTTTCCAGATGTGACTATTGTATAAATGAAGGTAGAAGGTGGGAAGGGAATAAGCATTTTAAAAGCACCTACTTTGTGCCAGGCACTGTGCTAAACATTTTACAAATATTATCTTATGTGATCCTCACAACACCCTATAAGCTAGTGCTATTATGATATGCCATGGGCAGAAACAGGTTAAGTGATTTATCCAGGGTCACACAGCTAGTAACTATCTGTGGTCAGATTTGAATTCAAGCCAAACACTCCAGATCCAGTGCTCCATCTACTGCACAATCAGATGCAACAGGCTTAAAGAAAATGAATCTGTCTTGATAGTTTTTTTTTGTTTGTTTGTTTGTTTGTTTTTTTAGTTTTGGTTAGGGTACAGAAAAGGGAGAGAAGGATTATAAGATTTAAAACTGAAAGGGACCTTAAAAGGGCATCTAGACAACCCCTCTCATTTTAAAGGTGGGGAAACTGCGGCTGAGGGAGATTAGATTCCCTGAGATGCCCATGATTCTGTAATCCTAGGGTTCAAGGTCAAGAACAGAGGATGTAATTGAAAAGATGTAGGCAGAAAATACCTCTGAAGTAAACGTGAAAAAAAATCCACTGATCTCAGGAATCAGGACCACTTAGAAAACTAAATTACTTATTTCCATATAAAGACCTGTGGAAAAGAGTTTGCTGTCCTCTGGAGTTTTCTCACATTAGCTCTGGACTTCTAAGGAAAGTGGGTGCACTGGAAAAGAGTTTTGTATTTGAAGTCAAAGGATTGAGATTAAATCCAGACAGCTTGATGGTAAAGTAGAAAGAACAAGAACTTGCAATGCTGAGTTCCTATTTGTTCTTAGACAATGTGGCAGAGGATAAAACATTTAACTTTGTTCATAAACATGCTTCAGTTTCTCCATCTGTAAAAAGGGAATAATGACATTCACCTCCCAAGTGCTATCAGAACAAGAACAAGATGAGAAACTTGTAAAGTATTTTGTAAACCTTAAAATGTGATATAAATACTATGATGGTGATGATGATGATATCACTTAACATCTGTCAGCCTCAATTTCTCCATTTGTAAAAATGGAAATGATAATAATACGGCACCTACCTCAGGATAAGAAGAGACTTTATAAAATATTTTGTTAACCTTAAAGTGTGATATAAATACTACGATGATGATAATAATGTCACTTCATCTCTGGCAGCCTCAGTTTCTCTATTTGTAAAAACTGAAATAATGAGTTTATAAAGTATTTAGTAAACCTTAAGCTGCTATAGAAATACT
This sequence comes from Antechinus flavipes, assembly GCF_016432865.1. Taxonomy (NCBI): domain Eukaryota; kingdom Metazoa; phylum Chordata; class Mammalia; order Dasyuromorphia; family Dasyuridae; genus Antechinus; species Antechinus flavipes. Next base: position 324,706,574 of record NC_067400.1, on the reverse strand, counting down.
ATGATGATGATGATGTCACAACTTCTGGCAGCCTCAGTTTCTTCCTCTGTAAAATGACCTGCCTTACAGAATTGTTGTGAGCATCAAATAAGATAATATATTTTGCAGACTCTAAAAGGCAATATAGGTGTTAACTACTATATTATAACTATCATGCCATGTTAAATCTAAGTGACTTATTGAACCTTTCTGACTTAGCTCAGTTTTTTTTAACTGAAATGAGAAGTTTGGATGAAATGACCTGTAGGTGCTTTCCAGAACTAAACCTATGATGAGCATCTCCCACACCTCAGACCATTGGAACTAGTGAAAGGGACTTTCCATAAAAGCAAACAGCTTTTCTCTATAATGCCTTTTCTCTTTTCTCTCGGCAGTTACTTGGGACTACAAATGGGCTACAAAGGACTAGGCTTATTGCTGCTCATTTTCATCAGCTGGAGAGTGAAGAAAAACAAAGAGTATAATGTGCAGGAAAAAGCATCTGGATTGATTTAGTATTCTTCATTTACTCCAGCTATGACCTCCAAAAGAACTGGACTCCAAGCTGCTTCCCTCTCACAATCCCAGCTCCCCCAAAACTGGTATTTACAAAAGTTAATAGTTTTCCTTTTTTTGTAACTGGGAAGGAGAGGAGAAAAAAAAGACCCTTTTTTATTTTTCAAAAACTTACTCTCACTTACTTGAGCTCTGTAAATGTTTATTTGATCTGTACACCATATAACCCATGGCCAAGGATTCTACAGTTTCCATTGGACATGGAGCAAGGACTAGCCCTTTATTCAGAACTCTGACCTCAGCAGAGTGTCTGTCAACCAGTTACTTCTCAGGAGCTGCCCAGAATTTTCTACTTAGGACATTCCATATCCAGAGAAATAGATTTTAGGCTCCCAAGGAACAGAATTGCAAGATAAGGTATAATTGGAGACTGTATCCACCCAGAATACAGAACATTGACTTTCCTTCTCATCCGGGAGCCAGGGACTATGTGGAGAAACATTTTGCTGGTAATACAAGAGTGGTTATTTCCTCTTCTGAAAGAGATAAAGAAAGGAATAGGTTGATTCTTTTGCATATAGTCTCTTGGGACTTAATATTTTGGCTGTTATAGGCTGTTGGGATGCACTAAGTTCCAACGCTAAAAAAGAAAAAGGAAATTGTGTTGAAGTAGGGACAATGGATGGAACTAGGAACAAGTGAGTGCAGAGTGGCTTCTTATCAGCTCCTCTTATCTTCAGGAAATGTTGGAGCCTCCACTGCTCAGTGGAGCCATTCTCAGTGACTTCACACTCTCCTGATTTACTCTTAGCCAACTCAACCAGACACTCAAGATGGCAAAGTGACTAGTCCCTCAGAGGGCTTCTAATATCCAGTAGAAGTCATTTAAAAACAGGCATAAAATGGACCTCATGCTAACTATTTGTTCTTCATCATTCTCACTGATGGAATGCAGCAGAACCACAGATAATTCTTCATGATGAATTGCCCAAATATGAAGTTTTAATGTCGAGATCAATTTTTGTACTTACATGATCTTATTTGTGTCTGATGTTCTAAGAATTCACTTCAAACCAAAGAACAAGACCCTGCTGTGGAGCAAGAGAGGTGTCTAGTTTCCTTCCTCTTCCCTGCTTTACCTGACACTTCAGTTCATTCCAATCCCATTTTCATTTAGAAGAAATGACTTCTTCTCTAGAGTGAGAGAAGAAAGGAGAACATTTTTATAAAGCTACGCCATTTCAAATCTTCTTTGGACCAGACCAGGAAACTGAATCTGCCCTGCAAAGGTTCTTTTTCCAAGCATCAGGCTACATAGAAAAATGAAGAAATGGAGCAAATTTGAAATGTTAAATCAAGTGATTTATTTGAGGGATAGTAACCTCAAAAAAGAGTAGCATTAAAAAAGAGTTTGCCACCATAAAATGTAATATAGATTTGTCATTATCTTCAAACATATTTGTAATTATAAACATGTTTAAAATCATGTCTATCTTGTTCCTATTTTGCAGAATTGGAAGACTTCTTATTAGATATGAGAGAAATAAATACTTAAAGTTACATACAGAGACTTAGAATTAGGATAAAAGAGATTCTTTCATTATCACCAACAAAAATAAAATGTTCAGGATACTATGCTAGGCATACATGAGTGCTTTTCTGTTGTTAAGTTAATAAAATGTCAGTTTCTGTTCCCAAAATGTAACCCCTTCCCCTCCACTCCTGCATTCCATCTGCCAGATTTAAGACTTGTCCACACTCAGACAGGGAAACTAAGATCATAGTTGTAAAAGTGATACAAGAAGGGAATGCCTGGGGCCTGATTTGATATTCCTCTATAAATACATACACCATGACCTCATCCAGTTTATATTTCTATGTGTCTTTTAAGTGTTTTTCATTAGTACAAAGTATCTGATTATGTCCCAGAGATTATCTCTCCCTTTTATTTTCCCTGAAATTTCAAGTACTTATTCTGGCCTCAAATGGGCCTTTTCAATGACTACATCCAATGTTTGCTTTTCTGGGCAGGAGACAAATAATCAGCATATTAAATAGAATGCTCATCATGGCATTTTGCTTTTTCCATCTATTGGATGAGAGGACTAGAAGAAAACATCACTGAGTTTCCTTACTCCCTCCCTCCTTTCCTTCCTTCTTCCCTCTCTATTTCCCCCTCCCTTCATTCCTTTCTTTCTCCCTCCTTCCCTTTCTTCCTCCTTCTCTCCCTTCCTCTTCCTTCTTCTTTTCCTTCCTCCTTCCCTCCCTCCCTCCCTCTCTCCTTCCTTCCTTCCTTCCTTCCTTCCTTCCTTCCTTCCTTCCTTCCTTCCTTCCTTCCTTCCTTCCTTCCTTCCTTTAGAATTCTTTCCTTGCTTCCTTCCTTCCTTCCTTCCTTAAGATATGATGTCTTAGGATCCATCATATCATGCTTCTGGATTGGGCTTCTCATCATCATTATGGGCAAGAAGCTATCCCAATTTCCTATTTAGCAATAGTATTATTCTTTTTTTTAAAGTAATATTATTCTTGATTTCAGGATAATTCTATCCATCTACTGTCTATTCATGATACTGTAAATACATATTCTTCCCCTTTCCACCTTTTTATTGTTTATATTTGATATATAATAGATGAATAAACTTGAAGAGGAAAGGATGAGAAGCACAGATATCATTAACAAAGGGTCTGTGTACAAATTCCACCCTTGACATTAATACTTATGAAACCTGAGACATTCCATTGAATCTCCCTGCAGCTCCATTCCCTTATGTATAACATGAGAGGTTTGGACTTAGGTCCCTTCCAGCTCTATGATCCTAAGATCCTGGATGAACTTCCTGCCATATGGAAAGAGCTAGAGAGAGAAACAAATATGACTACTAAAAGTCAGATTGTTAAAATGCATTGGTGAAGTCTCATCTTTTTTCTTTCTTTCTTATAGCACTTATCACCACCTGGTGATACCTTGTGAGGTAGTATTCCCATTTAGTGGTCTAAATGCAAACTGTAACAATTAACATCCTTGTATATGTTATTAGGAAATGAAGGGCTCTCCAGAATAGGAAGGAACTCAATATTTATTTATAGTAAGTGCTTTACAAATATTTAATTATAATAATAGCTAACATTTATATACTGCTTACTATGAGTCAGGCACTATGCTAAGTACCTTATAATTAATGATCACATTTGATCCTCAAACCATGGGAAGGAGATGCTATTATTATTCCCACTTTACAGATGAGGAAACTGAGGCAAAAAGAGGTTAGGCCACTTGTCCAGGGTCACACAATTTGTGTCTATGACTGGATTTGAATTCAGGTCTTCCTGACTCCAAGACCTAGCTGCTTGACTTAAGTCAGGGAGTCTTTCCTTATTTCCTACACAGACTTTTCAAAAAGATTCTAAACAATTCTGATGAGGCACCCTCCTGTACATTAAACTGAGTGCCACTCTTACTTTGCAAGAACCCTTCCAGACCAACAAATGAATGTTGATTTCATAGTTAAAGATTTCCATTAATTGCCAATGGTTCTCATGAGAAATTCAAAAGCCTTTTAATTATTTGCACCCACTGCACAATTCTAACATGTTTGAGTACAGAGAAGAAGCCACAGATTTCAGGGGTGGAAATTGGCTCTGCAGATTACCTCTGTTTTTCTGTTGCAATTTAACTTAACTCCTTTGTATGCTGCCTTCAGCTGATAAAGAAAACGGCTAATTACAAAAAAAAAATACACAAAAATTTGATCAGTTGAACACCACAACTTTCATTCTTCTTCTCTCCCTCCCTTTTCCATCTTCCTTATCTCCCTTCCTGCCTCCTTCCCTCCCACCCTTCCTTCTTCCTTCCCTCCTTCTTTCCTTCTCTCCCTCCCTCCCTCCTTTCCTTCCCTCCTTCCTTCTTTCCTTCCTTCCTTCCTTCTTTCCTTCCTTCCCTCTCTCTTTCCCTCCTTCCTTCTTACATAGGGTATCATATCCTTACCTGTGGCATTCCACATATACATACATATATACATGTATGTGTGTGTGTGTGTGTGTGTGTGTGTGTGTAATTACTAAAACTTCCCAAGCTATAGTAGAGTTTATCAATTAAATTTCTTTCTAAAGGATCATGCCTTAAACCCAAGTTTCTCTGGCTGTCATTGATTGGCCAACAATATATATATTTACACACACACACACTCATACACACACATACCAGGAACAGTAAATATGAAATCAAGTTGGGAGAACTTAAGAGTTTTATGGAAAGGGCAAGTTCCCTAGTGGAATGTGCTATTTACCAGGTAAAAGGAAACACTCCACAAGGTCAAAGCATACCCCTAGTTGGCAAGCCAAATCCCGAGTCTTAGCACCCTAAAAGAGAAGTGGGATCTGAGAAAAGAGACACCATATGGCATGAGGAAGGGGTAAGAAAAAAGACACCACAAGACAGAGTGATGGGAGGGACTGACCCAAAGGAGTACAGTGTCCAAGCCTTGGGCCATAAGCTGTTTTAAAAGGAGAGTTTAACTTCCGGGACTTGACATAACTTGGATTTCTGACTGGATTTCCTCCACTGAGGATGGGACCACAGAACTAAACTGATTATCGGAGCCTTCATCCTATCTGCCCCAGGAAATAATTTTTATCAGTGCTTCAGTTTCTCTCTGCTAGCCACAATCTAATCTTCCTGGGACCTCATCAATGGAACAAGAACTGCTTCTCTCCTCTGACTCCAAGTATAAGATTGGCTCTAGAAAGATGAGTTGCCACTGGAGCTTATAGAATACATCCCAACCTAATTTCTCTGTAAAATGGGTATAAGAAGCTTATCTCATGATAAGAGGTGACAGTATTTTTTGGAGGTAGGAGGAAAGAAAATACTCCTCAAACTTTACTATAAAATGCTCATTATGTCAAGAGCTATAATATTTCACAACTGGCAACTTCACTATCTTAGCCAGAAAGTAGTCATGTATCAAGAAGTAAATGTAGAAAGAAAACACACACACACACACAGCTCAAGAACTACCAAAAATCAATATCTATGCAATAAAGTTCATGCCCTTTCCTCAGAAGTGGTTTCCTCAGAATTCCACTTAAAGATTATTCATGTTTTACACTTAGTTCTAATAAGCCTGGTAATTACACTTAGTTCTAATAAGCCTTGGTTATTCAGTTTCCAAGGTGATAGCAGATAAAAAAAATAGTAAATTATGAGAGGAAAGTGGACTGCTATAGGCAGGTCCATTGGTAGGAGTGGGAATAATAATAGCTAGTATTTGTATAGCACTTTAGGGGCTTTGCAAGCATTATTTCATTAGGTCCTCACAAAACCTGGAAGGCAAGTGTTATGATTATTCTCATTTTACAATTGAGCAAATTGAGGCATGCTGAGGTGGTCAAATTTGAACTCAGGTCTCCCTGACTCCAGGTCTTGAATTCTTAGCTGCTATATTGATAGCTGACAGGAAAGGAAAAAAAATAGAAAATTACAAACTCTGAAAAGCAGCATCCTAGGTATATTTTAGAACCAAACAACTTTCTTCTTACTCCCCCTGCCATGGTCCCTAAGGGCATTTTATATTAGAATCCATTCCAACAACTGATATTTATTATGATGACCCTGAGCCATTTAGAAAAAGGTGAAATAGATTTAGCAAACTGTTTAAGAAGATAAGGATGTCTATAATATAGTTTATAAAAATTCCCGTTCAAAATGAAAATGAAAACCCTTTGTCCTCCCCAGGGAGAGTGAGACATCCAGAAAACTTGGCTATCCGAAGCAATTCATTGCCCAAGGATATCTAGATATCTTGAAATTTTCACAATTCAATTATTCTCACTGGTCTGTGGCCAAAAAAAAAATCAGGAATAATTGAAATCAATAACTAATTCAAATACCTCAACATTGCACTGAACACATAGTAGGTTTTCAGTGTTTGTTGACTGATCGGTTGATCCTTTGTCAATAATTTGAAACTCATTTCCAAAGCTTTGACTGTTTAGTTTGAGTTTCACTCCCTAGGGTCTGGAAATGTCTCCAAGAGTTTCAAATGCAAAAAGTCAGTGGGGAATGTAGGAAAGATGACTTTCAAGAAGTGAAATAGTTTCCTGGATGGCTTTTCTCAGGAACTGATATGGCTAGAAAATTCTGGTAAGAAAGACATCTTAATGAGATTGAAATGGAAAACATTTCTCTATTGAGGAAAAAAAATAATTAAGCACCACACAAATGTAAAGGAATTAATTCTAGTCAGTTATTTTGATTTGTTAAATTTTTTTTCCAAGAGAAATATAAGATGTTCCATTCATTAGCTTTTTAATTAATAAATGAGAACATGAAATACTTTTTGGGAGTTAGGTTTCAGGAACTTAGATAAATCTTCATACTCAGTTGATTCAGCTGAAGTCTTTATAGAATAATATATAATCCACATGGATGTAATTACTCCTATTAGAAAGATACAAAGAGACATGTATAACTGCTTCTCTGCCACTTAGTGGGTGGCCATCTTTATTTGTCCAGTGGAAATTAAGCTGTATGCTTGATAGGTCCCAGAAGGGTGACTCTATCCAGACAATAGCCCGATAAATACTAAGATGGCCCATGGCTATTAAGGGCTTTGCAATTATACACCGGGTAGACAAAAGAAACTGGATTTTCTAATTTAGGGTAAGCAATCTCCAACCACCTTTGATTGCACTAACTATAAATAGGCTACAAAAGGTTAAACATAGAGATTGATAGAATTCCTTTCAAGTGTGAAAATCCATTAGTTACTCTAGCTATCTTTTATATACATGCTTCCCTCCTCTGAATAAAATGGGCACAATCTAATTGGTTTATGTCACTATCTAATCGATACAATAATGAATATTAAAATTTTATCTCTTCAAGAATTGGTACTTTGATTGATATGATATACCTTCCACTGATGGAAATTCCAAACTCTTTTTGTCTTGGTAGATGACTTCAAGAGATATTAATTCCCCAAAGGCTCGTTACTCAGAGGCCTGCATAGTAAAAAGTATCTCTGGGCAGACAACAGGTATGCAGTACATCACTAGGGTCAAATAACTATGTCATTTAATCCTGTCTGCCTCAATTTCCTCATCTATAAAATGAGATGGAGAAAGAAATGGCAAACCACCCCAGTATCTTTGCCAAGAAAACTCTAAATAAGATCACAAAGAGTCAGACATGACTAAAGAACAAAAGCATCTATACTATAATCAGATAAAGGAAGGATAATGAGGTAAAAAAAATCATTAAAAGAGAAATAAAGAACATAGGACAGAGGGAGAAAGGAAAAAGTAAAAGATCTTAGATGGGATCCAAGGAAATCTCATTTTCTCTCTTTCCCAGATAGGGAAAGGGTTCAATCATAAAGAGAGTAAGTGGCAAGTGAGGATAGATCCAGGCCAAGGTCAGCATATTCCTCCCACCATGCTTCCTAGTCTCCTCAATAGGAGGAGTAAATCCTCAAATTTCTTCTGGAAAAGTGATTAGCTTTGGTGTTAAGTTCTCTGGGAGAGGGGGAGTAAGGGCAGAGCCTATGGGAAGGCCCATTCTCATCCTGGAGGTGGAGAGGGAGCCCCTACTACCTACCTGTTGAGGACCACGCCTAAGTGTGGAACCCAGAAAGCCTGTAAAGGGCAAAAGGGAACTGTACCATTAAAGGGCAGGTCAGTTCTCCAGAAGCCCCCCAGCTATGAATCATACCACACTTGAAGGAATTGGAAATCAGCCTTTACAGATGTTGCCTGTGAATTGGGAATGAAATAAATTAGAGGCAAGAGGGAAAAGGAGGGAAACCAGAGAATGCAACTGCATCTCAGTCTCCTTGTATCATTATCATCCTCTCATTTGAAGGGATCTATTCCTCTGGTCAGAATTAGATCCCCAGCAGCCACTAGCAGGTGGCTCACTACCAAGTGTTTCTATTGTCACAGGCAAAGAGAGGGGGAGGATTCACTAGGGCAATGGATTCTCAAAGTTCAGAGACAGGCTCCTGTTCGGACCCCCTTAAGAAAGTCTGCTGAATTGGGATGGATGAACTTGGAGAGCAAAGGCATCCCAGAAGATACTTCTCTTTTCACTCACCTGCTTGTTCTGAATCATGAGATCAGGAGCTGTGTTCAAGAATGAACGTGTTTAAGAAGGCCAAATTTCAAAAACAATGGTCTGTCAAGGAGGATATCTGGGATATTGATCCTGCATTGTCCCTAATTCTAATTTTTTCTCCATAAAATAAAGGGATCAAACAAGGGGTTCTCTAAGTTCTCTTCTATCTCTGTGTCAGTCAATAAGTCCATGGCATTTGGGGTTAGCGCAATAGTTATAGAGCACTAGCCCTGAATTCAAATATAAACAGACATTTACTAGGGTCTATGTAGGGGTCCTCAAACTTTTTAAATAGGAGGCCAGTTCACTGTTCCTCAGACTGTTGGAGGGCCAGACTATAGTAAAAACTAAAACTTTGTTTTGTGGGCCTTTAAATAAAGAAACTTCATAGCCCTGGGTGAAGGGGATAAACGTCCTCAGCTGCCGCATCTGGCCGTGGGCCATAGTTTGAGGACCCCTGGATAGTATTTGAGTTATATAGGACTTCAACTAAATTCAGACTCAGATTCAATAAGAATTATACGAACCTTTCTTTATGAACTCGATCCCTAAAGTTCTTACCAGTTCTAACATCACTTCATATTTTTAGAGTTGTTGAGTTGTTGAAGGGGTTGCCTTACAGCGACATACACACATACACACAGATACAGGATTACCCACTCTGCCTCAGCCTTCTAATCAAATTTCTCAGGTGCTAAGTGTGAAAAAGCAATGAACCGTATTTAGCACCTAGTTCCCAAGAATAATTAATTACAGTAGTAAGACACCATATGGTCTGCTTCCTCTCTCCTAGAGCCACTTCCTCCGAGGTTGCCTTGTGATATCCCTAGCTTTCTGCCCATGGGGCTGTTATCCTGGGATCACTGGCAAAAGAGGATGTCCTTGCTCTGCCCTCTCCTCATCCTCACCCCCATCCTGTGTGGAGGGGTACTCTCTGCTCCAAGGGAGGATGCCCTTCAGGTTGCTTGTCTTGGTAAGAGCCCTAGATATGGGAAGAAGGAGAATCTGGGTTCAAATCCTGTCACTTGTTACCTAAATGATGGTAGATCAGTCACTTAAATTCTCTGTGTCTCAGAGAATCTGTCTGCCTCAGTTTCCTCATCTATAAAATGAGTTTACCTAATAGGAACTCAGATAACCTTTAAGATTTCTTTTAAGTAACAATAGCTTACAATTATAACGATTTTGTTATAATAACCCCATGAGTTAGAGTGGGCATTTCTCTCCCATCTTTCTAAACTGAAAGAAAAGAAGAGGGGGCCAGGGACTTGAAGTCTAGTCTCTAAGTGACAGAGGTAAGCATGTATTAAAGCTGCCATCGATGATGAGGTGACTTAACTGCTCTTCATAGCTCCCTAGAAATCTGAAGGAGATCCAGTGGGCTCTGATCCAACAGGGAGACTTCATAGAAAGAGCAGGAGTTCCCCCTGGCTCATGCAAATGTTCCTTAATACCTTCCCCTCCATCCAAAGGTACCAGGTACCAACCACTAGCTTCTGATGTGAATGTCCAAGGCAAAGGGCCAAAAACTGTGTGCCCTCCTGGAAGGGTGCAAACTCATCCCCACACATATTCTTTGGGATGGCCCTTGTAACTTAATCAACTTGCTCTTGGTCTTAAGTGTTAGAATTATTTGGGAGCATCTACATTTACTAGATATTGACCTTGGACACTTAAATTTTCTCTGCTTCCGTTTCCTGAAAAGCAAAATGAAAAGGGCTGGACTTGATGTTCTTTCAGCTCCAAATCTACCCCCTTATTCAACAACTTGAACTCAGTCCTCTGGACTCCAGAAGCACTATTCTTTTCTATTAGCCAGACTTTAAGCTATAATTCGGGGCCAGATGAGTTAAATTGGCTTGTAGGGGTCAGTTAGGAACCTGATCACTTCACATAACAGTATTGTTATAAGAAAATGCTGTCTGAGTTCCAAAGAGCTGACTTAGAAATGAACTTTTGGATTCGAGCCCATTTGTAAGTCAGGGCCTGCCTTGCACCTCCACCCCCAATCTATTACATGATTGCAGAGAAACTATATCAGACTTTTCCTGCTCTCTCCTCAGTTAATTAAAATGAAACATGGCTTCTGCTCCACCTAAGCTATCCCAGATGGTGGCTGGTAGACTTTAAATGTTACCCAGGGCAGGACTCCATGTCATGTCTTGGAAACCTATCCCAGGCTTTAGCCTAAATCCTCTTGCTGCAGCTTTAGCTCATTTGTTTTTTTCATCTGCTTACCAGCCTCCAAATACAGACTTTTCCTTTACTCGATGAATGTTTCCAAAGTTGCTTGTCCATTCCCTCTCTCCCTTTTCTTAAACAAATCTAGTGTAGTACTACACAAAGAATAAATGTGACACCTGAAGGAGGCAATGGTGAAGGAGAAAGGGAAGGGCGCTGGGATTCGAACTCAAACTCTGAGGTTGATTATCTATTGACAGTTTCTTCCTCTGTAAAATGGAAATCTTAACCAAGAGAACACTGTACACGGCAACAATAAGACTGTGTGATGATCAACTCTGATGCTCGTGACTCTTTTCAAAAATGAGGTGATGGGGCTAATTCTAATAGACTTGTGGTAGAGAGAACTGTGGGGATTGAGTAGATCACAAAATAGTATCTTCACTTTTTTTGGTTGTTTTTATGCTTTTTTTCCTTTCTCATTTTTTTTTCTTTTTCATCTGATTTTTCCTCTACAGCATGATAAATGTGGAAATATCTATAGAAGAATTACACATTTAACCTATATTAGATTACTTGCTGAATAGGAGAGGAGGTGGGAAAAAGGAGGGAGAAAAAAACTTGGAATACAAGGTTTTGCAAGGCTGAATGTTGAAAACTAACTTCACATATATTTTAAAAATTAAAAAAATTATTAAAAAATGAAAATCTTTGATCTATGATCTCATGGCTTAGGTTTGAATCCCATTGTTTCCTATGTCTGGGAAATGAGAAGGATTGTATTGAATAACATTTTGGATCCTTTCCAGCTTTGAATATTAAGATCCTAGGATAAGTTTAGGAACTTGAAAGTTTTCAGTTTGTTTGAATTAGAAATCTACTAGTCCAAGGCTCTAGATTATGGTTTTCAGAGTCTCTTTAAATGGGAAGTTTTTGATTTGCAGGTCCCTCATCTTGTTTTTGTTATTTTAAATGATAACTGTATTTTAAAATTAATTTAATTTTAATTTTTTAAATTGATAGCTGTATTTCTTTTCCTTCCTTTTTTAGGCAATCAAGATTAAGTGATATGTCCAGGGTCATACAGCTACTAATTGTCTGAGGTGAGATTTGAACTTATGTCCTTCTGACTTTAGGGATGGTGCTCTATCCATTGTTCCACCTCGTTGTCCCTAACTATTTCAGTAGAATCAATGTAAATTGTGTGATACAATGTGTTTTATGCTGTTCTGACAAGGAACCCAAATGGCTTCACCAGACTGCCAAAGGCATTTATAATATTTTTTTTTAAAAAAAGGTCAAGAATCCCCGATTTAAGTAAAAATGATGAAGACATCTTACAGGTTGGTGAATGATGTGAAGCCAAAGGATTTGCGTTCCTAGTCCACCTTAGATACTTTACTACTTTTGGGACCCTGGACAAAGTCTGGCCTTCACTTGGCTTCGGTATTCATTTTTATTGTTATTGTTCAGTCTTTTCAGTGGTATGACTCTTTGTGACCCTATTCTGGGGTTTTCTTGGCAAAGATACTAGAGTGGTTTGCCAGTTCCTTCTCCAGCTGATTTAACAGATGAAGAAACTGAGGCAAACAGGGCTAGGTGACTTGCCCAGGGTCACACAGCTAGAAAGTGTCTGAGGTCACTTTGCTCATCTGTAAAATGAGATTATGTTCTCAAAGGTCCTTTTCTGTAGTCAATTTATTAGTATGTTTCCAGGTTCTTCTGCACTCTGCCACTAGATGGCAGGATTTACCTTTCTAAGGATTAGTACATCCTATTGTCTGAATCACCAGGTGGGAATTTGAGGATCAATTTTAAAGTATTTTTTTTAATGATAACTCTAGTTCATCAGGCCCCCAATGAAGGTAGAAACATTCTTGGGAAGATCAAAAGGGGGCATCACTTCCATCACAGGCCTGATATGATATTCTACTGTAGGAATACCTGCACAGAATAAAACTCAACCCACAATGGTTAGATACCAATAGACCTCATATTATTAATAGCTGGCATTTATACCTTAGCACTTAAAAATTTGCAAAACTTTTTTTTCCATATATTCAATCTTCAAAATAACCCTATAAGGTAGATACTATAGTTGTCTCCAATTTATACATGATGAAACTGCTATCCAGAAGAGAAGTCTCTTGCCCATAATCACACAATCATCAATTAATTGATCAATAAGCATTGATTAAGTGCCTACTATGTGTCAGCCATTGTGCAAAGGACTGAGGATGCAAAAAAGAGGCAAAATACAGTTTCTGTTGTGAAGGAGCTGTCAGAAATTTGAATCTGAATTTCTCTTTCTGGTCCAACAGCTCTTTCATTAACATGATCCCCAATCTTCAGAGTTAACCTCTCCCTCTTCCACAGTTGCAAGCTTTGCTTCTTTCCAGGCCATAGGAGGAAAGGGCAAAACCCACAATCAAACTGCTCTCCTCAAAGGCAGTGACTTCTTTTCATGTTTCTTTATTCAGGAATCAGGGATTCTTAATCTGAGGATCAGTGAACTTTTCAGGAAAAAAAATGATAATTGTATTTCATGATAATTGGTTTCCACTGTGATCCTATCCATTTTTTTATGCATTTAAACATATTCTTCCGAGAAGGGTCTGTAGATTGATTCACTTGACTGCCTTAGAGGGTCTCTGACACTATAAAAATGAAGAACCACTGGGCTAGATCTTCTTTGAGATCAGCAGCAGCAAGAAACCCAGAATTCTACATTCCCCTTACTTACTGCCTTAGTCTTACTTATCCCCCCTCACCCTGGAGAGATTCATGAACTATCTGAGTTCTAGAGCCTTGATTCTCTATTGTAGATAGGAAAGTATACTGGGTCTGGAGATAGAAGACTTGAGTTCAAATTATGTCCTTAATGTGCCTTGTATGTGCTTTTAGCTATACCATTTACTTCTCTTTATTTCAGTCTTCTCTTTAAAATGAAAAGTTGAACTAGATGGAAAGAGTAGGCAATGCTAGTAAATGTGTAACAATTGGCTTTCCATAAACACATTATAATTTTAAGTTCAAACTGCCTTATTAACTTTTTCTCTATTACTTTAATTCAATAAAACTAGCCAAGCTCTGATTTTTTAGCTCACTGATTTCTTTGATTAAATGCTCACCCTAAATTTTAAAAAAATCATTCATTCATGCATTCATTTATGTATCTATTTTTACCTTTAAAATTTTGAGTTCCAAATTTTTTCTTCTTATCTATCCCCTCCCCTACCCATTGAAAAAGCAAACCTTATGATAGCCTTTATACATGTGAAGTCATGCAAAGCATATTTCCATATTGGTCATGCTGCAAAAAAAGAAAGCAAGTAAGAAAAATAAAGTGAGAAAAAATATATTTCAATATGTACTCAGAGTTCATCAGTTCTTGGTGGAAGTGGAATTTTTTATCACCAGTGCTTTGGAATTGCCATGTATCATTGTATGATCTTTTAAAAAATAATAGCTTTTTATTTTCAGAATACATGCAAAGATAGTTTTTAACATTCACACTTGCAAAACCTTGTGTTCCATTTTTTTCTCCTTTCTCCCCAATACCCTTCCCTAGATAATAAGTAATCCAATATATGTTAAACATGTACAATTCTTTTATACACATTTCCATATTTATCATGCTGCTCAAGAAAAAAAACACATAAAAAAGGAAAAAATGAGAAAGAAGAAAAAAGCAAGCAAATAACGATCACTGTATTAATTATAATGACTAAGTCTTTTATAGTCGGTCAGCATTACAATATTGCTGTCACCATCACATTGAAATTTAACAAGTGGCCCTCTCAAATCAATTTGAGGTGACTGTAACACACTCCTAGGCACCCAGGCCACTGTAAAGAGCTACTCAAAACTTTTATAGACCAAAATTTAGTTGTCCAAGAGTCTGACATTGTTCCTATGAAGTCAATTCATTATTTCTTTGAAACTAACTGTTGTGTGAGGTTGCTTCACTCAAAAACATATTTTCCCCCCTAAAACTAACAAACTTAGTTCAAATGTATTATATTGGAGATTCATTCATGACTCTTGGAGTACCAAGTATCTGAAAAATCGCCCAATCTCTATCCAAATTGCTAATACACTCTATAATATCTAGTAATAATGTCTACTTTATGACTACTGTTGTTGAAGAAGCTCACAAGGAAGGAAGTCCTAATTATTCAGATTTTCCTCCTCCATCTCGTGCTCCAGAACATCCAGCAATTGATCCTACTGAAGCCAAGCAGAACCCAACTAGAATTTCTCTAACATGATAACCTTTCAAAGCTCTGAAGATTGGACTTATGTTCTCTGGCCTATATTTTACTCTACATATTTTCTTCAAATTAAACATCATTAGTTCCTATAACTGGTTGCTCTCCCCAGGACATGATCCAGCTTATTAAAATGTACCCTTAGAATTTAACACAATAATCCAGAAGCTATTTGATAGGTTTACCACAAGACACTTCTTCATTCTTAACACTATACTTCTATTAATGCATTTTATTGCAATAACCTTTTTGGCTGCCATGTCTCAGTACTGATATTGGGATTTCAGGATATTAAAACTCCCAGAGTTTTTTGTTATGTTTTATGAACTGTTATCTAGCAGTATCTTCCTCTATCCTGTACTTGTTCAGTTGAATTTTTTTGAACCTAACACAGGATGTTTATGTCTATCAAAGTTTGTTTTATTACAAAATTTTTTTCTATCTGTCCAGTCTATTGTGACCGATTTGAAACCTGATTTGGCCACTCTATCATCACATATGTTAGCTAGTGCTCCCACTCATCCAATAATCATTTGTATCACTCTTATATTTGATAAGAATGTGTTCTTTATCTCCATTCAAATTCTTGACAATAATATACAACAGAAAAAACTTCCATAATATTAATCTCTAGATACTGCTTCCCATATTCCAGCAAAATTGCCTTACTTTATGATGGTTCATATAACCATCTTTCTTCCTAAGTCATTTTGGTCATGACAGAGGGAAAAGTTGAAGACATTAGCTTTGTAAAGTTAAGAAAGGAGGTGGGAGGACAGCCATAATGAGTAGACAGTTACTCAGTTTCTCAACCATAGAGACATTCCTGATTCTTCTCTGTCTCCTCCCTCACCAACCATATCTAATCAGTTACCAGATCTTGATGATTGCACCTGGGCAACGAACGTTGTCACATCCATACCGTTCTCTCTACCTATGAGTTACCATCCTAGATCAAACCTTCATCACCTGAATCCTCCAATCAATATCCCCTCTTCCACCTCCAATGAATCCCCATAGCTGCCAAAATAATCCTCCTCTAATTTTGCTCTGACTCCCCCCTTCTATTGCCTCTAGGATAAAAGGAAAATTGTTCTCTTAGGCATTTAAAATCCTCCACGTTCTGGCTCCTTACCTACCATTTCCACTTTGTTTACAATAGTTTCTTTCATATACTCTATATTCTAGATAAACTGATCTAATTGCTACTTTCAAACATTAAATTACATGACTTATCCCTGGCCCTTTGGATAAACTACCACTCCTGGGATGCTTTCTATTTTCATAGTTTTTAAAGAATCTTCACCATCCTTCAAGGTTCTACTTCAAGGTTGCTTCCTCTTACAAAAAGACTTTAGGATCATAGGAACACAAACTTAGAGGTGTAAAGGACCCCAAATGTCACTTAAGATATTATGGCCCTAGGAGATTAATTCACTTACCAAAAGTCACACACAGTAAATTTTGAGTCAGAATCTGAACCTTGATCCTGTAACTATGATACTTTAGAGTCTCCTCTTAATATCTTTCCTACCCCATCAATTCTTGCTGCTCTCATACCCCTCCTAACCTCCCCCAATTTGATCCTTCCATCCTCACCAACTATCATCCTTCTCAAGAAGGGCATTGATTTGCTCTCCTCTCTCTCTTTTCTTAACCTCTTACAATCTAGCTCCCAACCTCATCATTATTCCACCCAAACTGCTCTCTCCAAAACTACCAATGATCTTTTAGTTGACAAATCCAATGGTCTTTTCTCAAGCCTCATTCTCTGTGAACTACCTGCAGCTTTCGACATTGTTGACCACTTCCACTCTTTGATATTCTTTTCTCTTTAGGTTTTCAGATTACCACTCTCCCTAGTTCTTTAACCACTTCTTTTCATTCTCTATTGCTAGATCCTCATGAAGATCAACAACAACCTTTGTGGAGAGTAGGAAGATGGCTGTATTTGGAAGATCACTCCACTCTTCTATCTTCAAAAGGGGTTTGAAGAAAGAATTATACCTATCTATTACAATCAGATATTTCCAATATGTTGCTGTTCAATCATATCCAACTCTTCATAACCCCATTTGGGATTTTCTTGGCAAAGACATTGGAGTGGTTTGCCATTTCCTTCTCTGGTTTATTTTACAGATGAGGAAACTGACACAAACAGGCTTAAGTGATTTGGCCAGAGTAACATAGCCCATCACTGACTGAGGCCAGATTTGAAAATGCCTTTCTGACTCCTGACTTGGCACTCTATCCACAGTTCCATCTAGCCGTCCTATTTCCAATAAACATAAAGATGAAAGACATTTTTCCTAATTCCTTTGGAGAAGAATAATTCCACCAAGTTGGGAAGGTAACAGTCAATCAGTTCGATTCCCCTTCCACCAAACATTTATTAAAGAAAAGATAATCAGGGAATTTGATGACTTGAGAGTAGAATAAAATCTCATCTAGGAGAGAATGATCTCACCTAAGGGGAAACAGAGCCTTTTCCCTCTGAGAACTAGTTTACCAAAAAATTACCCTCCTGAGATGAACAGACTGCTTCATTCCTCTTGTGATTTTGCTTCTGACTCTGCAGATTTCACTACCATGGAAGTTCCCTAATCCCCCAGGATTCTCACCCTGGAACATCCCTTTGCCCCTAGTTCCATTGAGAAATTCTTTCAGATCCTCCATTTTGAGGAAAGTCTAGGAATCCTTCATTCCCTGAGGCAAAAAGTGTTTCTCCTTTAGCTTATAGCTCTGTCTTTCCATCTCTTAGGACTGTGCCTAACTCCTGTTTAGCACTAACTAAATGTTTGTTGACTGACTGATTGCCTGCCTGCTTCCTACTGAAAAGAGAAACAAAAGGAAGTGCAGTGAGAGTGCAGATCATGACCTCAGGCTCTGCTTCAGGCAAAATAGAACCTGTCTTTATCTTCTACCACTACCTAGTAGGAGAATTTCCAGGGCTTTGTCTGATTGAGCTTTCTGTTCTGTCTGATGCTTGCTCCAAGGACAGGACACTCTGCTACATACCCAGATACCCATTCAAGTCTAAGCACTTTCTCAGTGAGTGAGAAATGCTCTTTTAGCCACATCATTTTATGGCATCTCTTTATAGTCTCATTTTTGCCTAGTAGAATCTCTAACTTATTGCAAAGCACAGCTCAAATGTCACTTCCTCAGCACAACCTTCCCTAATTTTCCTCCACCCCACAGTTTGATTGTTTTCTCTGGAAATTTTTTGTATCATTGTGTGTTCATTGTGTTTACTTCTCTGCATACATACTTTATTTCTTCTCTCCCTTTCTCCCCAAATGTAAATCCCTTTTGGACAAGGACTTTTTCAGTTTTTTTTTTTTTTTGTTTTTATAATACTTGGTACCTAATAAAGTACCTGGTAAATAGTGGGTACTTAATAAATACTTGTTTGTTTGCATTGAATTATTCCAACTAAGAGGAAGGAAGTATTTTGGATGATCCAAAAGTCACTTATATTATCTGCACATGAGATGACAGATTATTTGTGGGATTTGCTTCAAATGATGTAATGGAAACAGGCCAATTTCTCCATCCTTCTACCTCTGCTCAGAATGCATCCATCCCTGTTCTTCATTCCAAGTTTATAATTGATGGAATCAGAGTCACTCACAGATTTAGATTAAGCCTAAAATGGATCCAAGATAATTCTTCCAGGTTCCTTACTTAGCCTTGGCTGAAGGTCAGGGATGAGATGGAAAAAGAATAAAATACTTTCCTAAAAGTCTTAATTTCACTTCCTCTTGGAATACAGAAACCTAAGGCACAGCTTGTGTCAACAAAAGGTTTGATTACATAGAATAGATGACTTTTCAGTATTAGACAAATCACTTAACCTGTCTGATATGGTTTCCTCATCTGCAAAATGTAGATAATAATACTTATATTACCTATCTCACAAAGTTGTACTTAATGATATAACAAATTTGAAGTATGATTTAGATATGTTTCCTTTTCATTAAAATTACCATTACCTTTCAACCGACAAACACCTATTAGTTCCTACTGTATTCAAGGGACTATGCTAGATGCCAGGAATACAAAGATAGACATGATGCAGACCCTATTTTTACAGAGTTTACAATCTCATGGACCACATTCTATTAGAAAATTAACAATGATTGAAGAGAGAATGTGATAAGTGCCTTAAAAAATCCAGGCAAATTGACACAATACATTTGAGGAGTGAAAGATCTTGTTTACATGAGGGATCAAAGTAGTCTTCATGCAAGAGGTAGATCCTAAATTTTACCTGAAAAAAGGAAAGAAATGTCAACATATGAAAACAGAGTGGGGGGTTGCATTCTAGGCAGGTGGGAATGATGTGGGCAACAGCAGGGAAATGGGAGAGGGCAGGATAAGAAGAAACAATAAGAATTGTACAATTTGGATGGGACATAGAGTACATGAAGGGCGGTAATATGAGATGAGACTGGAAAGCAAATCTGTAGGAAAGAGATGCTATGGAAAGAGTTTCTGCTTGGATATGTGCTATGCCAGATGACCTCTAAAGTCCTTTCTGATCAGAGATCCTATATTTATATGAAAGATCACTCAGGCAGTATTACAAAAGTTGTAAAGAGAATTGTCTAGAATAAAAAAACCCAGGAGATTATTAAAGTAATCTAGGCAAGAAGAGTCGTGAGTAATTGAACTAGGTATTTATTTAGGGAATTAGCAGAAAAAATAAGAGTATGAGGAAGAAGTTCTAGAGATACTCTGGTTATAGAATCAACAGAATTTGGCAACTAATTAGATATGTAGGGTGTCAGAGAGGAAACTGTCAAAGGGAACTGCAAGAATTCAGAGAAATATGAGAAAAGTTAATTTATACAGAAAGCAGAACTAGAAGACAACATATATAATGACTGCAAAAAATGTAAACAAAAAAGCAATAACATGAAACTCAATGTTGTACAATTGTAATGACTAAGCTTTAAGGGAAGTGATACAAAAATGCTCTTTCCTTGTTTCATTGAAGCAGTGAGAGTCGATGGGGTATAGCTTGTCAAACATAGTCATTATGTTGGCTAATTTTGCCGAACTATTGGGAATCTTCAAAAAACAAAGACAACTATGATACCAAAGGAAATCTCCCCCCGTGGCAGGGAGCAGGGAGGGGAGTATTTTCAGAAATAAATATGATAAAAAGCCAAAGGGAATCAATAAAACTTTAAATATATACAATATATTGTTTCAAGTTGTAATATCAAGGAAATGATGGAGTTATCAACTCCAAAATCAAGAAATGGTATTTACCAATCAAGGAATGGAGAATTTAGAGGAAGGCAAAGTTTTTCTTTTGGGAGGAAGGGTGATGATTTCACCTGGACATCTAGAGATCAAGATGAAATGTTAGTAAGATACCTAAGTAAAGCTACCCAGTAGGCCACTGGAACTATAGAACTGAGTTCTGAGATAAGATTAAAAATGCAAATGTAGAATTGGGAGCCATCTTCAAAGGTGACTAAAAGAGATTATGAAAGTGAATGAGATAGTTAAGGTAGACAATATAAAGAAAGAAGAGATGACAAACAAGGGAAGGACTTTGAGGAATACCCATATTAAAGAGGAGAATGAAAGTTGGGAAGTTGACAAAAGAGACAGAGGACTAGCAGAAGGAAAAAAAAAAGAACCATAGAGTCCCACTATCATGGAATTCAAGGGAGAAGAGAGTATCAAGATGTAACTTCAAATAATGAAGAGAATTTTAAAAAATCAAAGACAAATTTTTAAAAACAAGTGAATTTTATATTAAAGTCATTAGTGATATTAGAAAAAGTTGTTTCAATTAAGCAGCAGGAATGGAATTTAGATTAAAAGAGGTGGAAGAGCAAATAAGTTGATAAGGAGAAAATAATTTTATTACTCTTTCAAGAATTTTGATAGTGAAGGAAAGGAGAGACATTTAATAATGTAAAGGAGGAATGTCAAGATCAAGGAAAGTAATGTATCTGTGTGTGTATGTGTGTTTGTGCACAGGTACATGTGTATTTTAATATGGAGAGATGAGGAGATATATAAAATGAGAAGGTACCAGAAACAATAGAGAGAAAAAGACTAGAGATATATGAGAGAAATAATGATTAATAGAATAAGATCATAAAGAATGACAGAAGCAGAAACAATAAGTATAGATACAAAAATTAATTTTAGCAATTTTAGATTCTCCTAGCAAGGAGAAGGACCACCTCTTCCTCAGTGACTATAGTAGATAATAGGAGATATAGTAGATTACAGGAGTGAAAGAAGACAACTGAAGAAATTTACCTGACATGTCCTTGAGTTTCTCCATAAATTAAGAGATGAAGTCATCATTGAGAGAGGAGAGAACAGGTTATAGGATCAAAGACAGAATTTGAATCAGCAAAGAAAAACTTTTTTATGTGATTAAAAGGATATACCTAAAACTAAATGTTAGCTTTATATACAATGAAAAACATTTGAAGCTTTCCCAATAAATCCAGGATTTAGAGGAAAATGTCATTTTTATTTACATCAATTTCAGGTCATAATTCAGGCCCAAATTAACTAGTTAATTATTACAATTTCCTGCTTCTCTTTGTGTATGTGATCATAACCTTAAGATCTCCCAAATTTGGCCAAATTATGATAAGTCCCATCATTAAACCTACTCAGTCTCCTTGCTCCTTTTTTCTCATCTAATATCTCTAGTTTCAGTTTGGCTGATCTTGCTTCTAGGACCTCTCTCCAATTGCTGTTGTTGTTTGTCCTCTCTTCCAGATGTTCAAAGGTTAGGTGGGCTCAGCTGCTTTGGCATCTCCAGTTCCCTAGCTGCTTATGGTACTAAATAAGCCAAATGCCCTTGTCTTGTCCAATCAGTAGAACTGTTACTAAAGCCAGAGTAATAAAGAAAAAGTGAGTATGACCAGATGGCACTGATTCACCAAGCATCTGCAGAGACATGGAATTCATTACTTGGAACAACCTGGGTGATTCTGTGTACCATATTCATTCATGTATGTGCTGCATCATTTGGAATGGAGTCAGGATATGTAAATTGTAGTACCCTAAGTACAAGAAATCTCCGTGTGACCTGAGGCAACTTCCCTTCTTTAAGATTTAGTTTTCTCATATGTAAAATGAGAGGTTTAGACCAAAAATGTCATTAAGGTCCCTTCCTATGATCCTTTGAATATGTGGTCTTAGAGGCATCTTTTAGATTTAATAATAAATAATGGGATCATTCTTTAATAATAATAACTCTAGTTAGGTAGTGAGATGTTTAAAGGAGAAGTTAAACTAAATTTAATTTGGTTGATCTGAGAATTGCTTGCATCAATAGCTTTGAGTCTATGCTCTAAACTTCAGACTGTTTCACTTTGGGAGATAAACTTTACCAAAGAATATGAAATCAGACTGGAAAACCTGGTCTTCCCACCTTATGATGCTGCTGAAAGCACTTGGTGGGAAGGAAGATTAAGCCTCAGTCACTGATCTAGTTATTATTTGGATTCTGATGGCTCATACTGAGTGTAAATAGCAATTGTTTCTGTTTTAGTCAGAAACCCAGAAGGTTTTTCCCTCATAGATTGATTTTTTTTTAATGGACTAGGTAAAAGAGGCCATTTTTTTGTCTCTTCTTAACTTATCCTTAATCACTGAATGAGTGTTGTCTAAGTAAAACTGAGACTTGGGAAAGGAGACCTGGGAAAAACCTGCTTAAAAAGGCCAAGTTTTCCCACTGCATCCAGAGCTATTTCCATCTGAATTCATATCATGCCACTGGAGCCAAATGGATTTGGAGGAAAGAATGGGGTTGATGACTTTGCCCAGCTCTACCTCACTTAAATCCAATTCACTAGCAAGTTAAGACATCACATGTCATCACATGTCCTCTTTGAGAACCTAGGACAAACTACCACAGCAAGAACTTAGTGGGTAAGGTCTCTTAAATAAAGTGAATGCCTTTTAAGGGGTGGTCATAGCAAAGTAGCTTGGGGGCTATTGGTTCCTTCAGAACAATTATGATTTATGAATGTAATTTTGTGCATAAGAAATGATAAAATGGATAATTGCAGAGACAGCTAATTAGACTTGTATGGACTTATATAGAGTGATATGACCAGAACAAAAAGGGCAATTTATATAATAACAACATTATAAAGAAATATAACTCTAATTATTTCAGTGAACTAATAATCAATATCAAAGTTTCTTTTCTCACTGGGAATGATCAGTTGTACTGAATAGCTTCAGTTTATTGACTCACCCTCCCTGATCCAAAGACTTAGAACTCTTTGCTTTCTTCCTTCCATGAACCTCACCTCTGCTGACATTGATTAAACTTAAACTTGCTGCCTAACTACCTATTCTGCAGTCTGTCCCTTTGCTAAGATCTTGCCTGATCCCTGCTATTGAGATGTAGATCTTTAGTCACTAATAGCCCAGGCCCTTGGTCTAATTCTCAACATTATAGGTTTATTTTTCCTCCTATATATATACTTTCCTATATTTCTTGAAGGTATGCAATTAGTCATCTCTGAGTGTACTGAGGGTAAAATTTCCCACAAATCAATTTCTTCATAGAATCAAGTTCTAGAACTAGTGTAGACTTTAGAGATCATTTATTCTAATTTTCAAAATTATCAATACTGGGTCATCCAAGAAGAATGCAAAAAAGCAGTCAGGAAATATCAAGCACAGACTTTTTTTCAAACAATGAAGAAGAAGACATTCTTATTTTCATAATTATGGGCAGAAATAACATGGTTGTCATAAGGCTATATTGTATGACTTCCAAAGGTTTGTATAGCTCCACGTACTGGAATAATAAAGATGTACTTAGGTTGCCACATACAGAATTATTATCTATTATCTCATTAGTATGAATATTTCTCCAACTAGTACAGATCATAGTTCATTCATACTTTCTCATCCTGAATGAAACTTATTCATGTTCTTCTGCAGTTACTTTTTGTTTTGTAATTTTACTCTTTTCAATAAAATGAATTTATTTTCTCTCTCCCAAACTGCAAAGATTCAGAGACAAATAACCCCTTTGTATTAAAATTTCATAGTCAAATAAAACAAACTTCCACATTGGTTATGCCCAAAAATGTAAGTCTCATTTTGTATCTTGAATCTATCACTTCTCTGTCAAGAGGTGGGTAGCATGCTTTGTCATTCTTCTGGAATCATAATTGGTCACTGAATCACTCAGAATTCTTAAGTCTTTTAAAGTTCTTTGTTTTCAAAATGTTCCTGCTTATCTGGTTTTATTCACTTCCTCTTGTATTAACTATTATTAGATAAACTATATAAGTCTTCTCAGGATTCTCTAAAACTGTCCCTTGTTTTACATTACAATAGTATTCTATCCTATTCCATTCCATTCCATAAATTTTTCATAGACTACCTGTCTAACACACCGGGAAACCTTTTCTGGGTCTTTTAATATTTTGTGCATATGAGTACAGCACTTGGGTATAAGTATACATGACTGACTTATCTTACTTATAAATGTCTTTGATGATTTCTTTTTACTATGTTTATACACAAATCATTATTGGTACCATGTATTTTAGCCTACTTATATCCACTAAGTTCCATATTCCTTTGAGTCTTCTGCAATGGTGACATAGCTAAGATGAGGATGATCTATGATTCACAACCATGTAACATCACAGTAGAATATAATTGTTTAAAAATAGATTTTTACAATTAACAATACCTGGGAATTACTGTTAGATCTACAGTTTCACAAATACCATCCAAGGTATCATCCAATTTCATGTTATGGTGTATCATAAAGAGGAATATGCTACAAAAAATTTAACTGCAAACTGAAGTAATACAAGATTTTCTGGAAGCAAAGCAGGCATCTTGTGGTCTCTTTGAAAATACGAGAAAATGGAAGGAAAAGCAGTAATTAAGTAAAGGTTTAAGATATGAGAGAGAGAACCTGGTCTATAATCAGAGAGGATTTGTCTGAGTAGAGGCAGAGGTATGAGTTTGTAAAACCAAATCATTTGATGGAGCTATGAATTTGTTCAGCTACTTTGGAAAGCAATTTGAAACTATGTCCCAAAAGTCCCTAACCTACGCATGTCCTTTGATTAGGCACTACATTATGAAGCCCCAAAGAGATCAAAAAAAGAATAAAGGGACACATATGAAGAAAATATTTATAATGTCTCTTTTTGTAGAACTAGAAACTAAAAAGGTGTTCACCAATAGCCAATTGGCTAAACAAATTATGATTTATGAATATAATTTTGTGCATAAGAAATGATAAAATGGATAACTGCAGAGACACCTAATTAGACTTGTATGGACTTATATAGAGTGATATGACCAGAACAAAAAGGGCAATTTATAGAATAACAACATTATAAAGAAAAATAACACTAATTATTTCAGTGAACTAATAATCAATATCAAAGTTTCTTTTCTCACTAGCAACACTTTTTGCCCAAGAAACTTTTGTGTGATCCTGGGTATATAGTTATATAAAACAGATATACACATTAAACATTTACTGATAATAAATCATAATTTTGTGACTCTCCATATTCAGTTACAAGCCCCATATGGGCTCATGACCTATAGTTTAAGAAGTTGGGCTTTATATCATGGAATAGTTCAATAAATTATGGTATATGAATGTAAAAGAATTCTAAAATATATATAAAAATTATCATGGTGCAAAAATATAATTGAATACCAACTAAAATATGTATTCTATGTTAGATATGAAAGATTCAGAGAAGCATAGGAAGACCTGTATAAGCAGACTCAGCAGAACCAGGATAAAAATGTGGAAAATGACTACAATAATACAAATGAAAATAATACTGAAAATTCTGATTCATTTACAATGATCAACCTTGTTTCCCTGAAGAAGAGTAACATGGTAGCAGTTTCAAAAAGTAGATAAGAGCTAGATTGTGGAAAGCTTTTTAAAGGTCAATTTGAGGAATTTTTATTTTATCTTAGAACAGGTAGGGAGCTACTGAAGATTTTTGAATAATGGAATCATTGTACTTGGAGATAGCTATCATTTCATCTGCAAAGGTCCTTCACCCAAGCTAAACATGACCAGTTTCTTAAATAACTTCTCATGTGAAATGGTATCAAGGTACTTCAGTATCTTGGATATCCTCCTTGGTACTTTCGGGTTTCTTAAAATGGTCTTTCCCAGAGCATGATATCCAAAGCTAAACATAATATTCTAGATGTATTTTTATCAGGCAGAGTACAAGAAAACGATTATATCCCTAATCCTGGACACTATACTTGCTTTAATGTAAAAGTAAGATTGCACTGACTTTATTGGCTTCCTTATTATAATGATGATTCATATTGCACTTGTAGTCTAGTGAAATCCTGTGATTTTCCACCATATTATGCTTATGAAGTTGATAATTTGAATCCAAACATGAGACTTTAAATTTGTCTCTATTAAATTTCATCTTATTCATTTTGGCCCCAATTCTATCCTGTCAAGATCTTCTTGATTCCTGATTTTGTCATCTGGTGTGTTAACTATCCTTCCTGGTTTCCTGTCATCTGCAACTATGACATCTGCCAAAAATATCTTTTCCAAGTCTTTGTTGAAAATGTTAAGTAGCACAGGGATACTTTCCTAGAGATGACCTAACAAGTGGCCATTAAACCCTGTATTATTATAGTTTATATGTATCCAGTTAAGTGGATTTATGGATTGTTTTGCTTAGTTTTGACTAAACTAATGGCCACAAAAAATAAGTGGTTTAAAACTAAACTTCAAAGAAACCTTAAACTGAAGATGATATTAACAGAGTACAAAAGAATAACAAGAAAATGATAAAGCTGTCCCCCATTCTCTTTGTTCAGTCTCTTTGTAACTCATAGTAGTAAAAACAATAAGATAATCAGAGCTGACAAGTCAGACAAAAATAATTCAGAATTATCAACAAGACTATTTGAGATGTAGATTTATACCTAATATTGTTAACACTGGACCTATCTCTCAAGTGTATATTATGTTTGAGATATTAGCTAATAAGAGTATTGAGCCATCATGATCAACAAGACATTTTAAGAATTAAGTCTTTGTTGGTGAAAATTATGTGTATTCTTTTTAACTATTAAAAAGAATTTTATCTCTATACACTTAAAAAACTTGGAAACCAATTTTCTAACCTGTTTAAAGATCTTCCAGATAGTGGGTTTCAATGTTTCAGATGTTAAAAGAATGAAAATACAACACTTTTTAAATGTTTACAAAAGCAAGTCATAGACTTGATAGAAAGATGTAAATTTACTAACCAAATTTTAGCAAAAAATTTCATAATTGGTGGATGGGATTGAAAAAATGAGATGCATGATTTAGGAAGTATAGCCAAACTGAATTTTTTTCATTTAGATCTGCTTATCTTAGTGAGATTTTTTTTTCAGTTAAGTCAGTTATAAAAATCAATTATCAAAACAAACTGAACTTAGAATCAGACCTTCAAATTGCTCTTATGAAGTGTTAAACCAATATTTTTTTTAAAAAATGAAGCACTTTCAATCACATTATGCTCTCCCTATCTCCCTCCTCTCTCTCTCTCTCTCTCTCTCTCACTCTCACTCTGATAATTGGGGTTAAATGACTTGCCTTAAGTTACACAGCTAGGAAGTGTTAAGTATCTAAGATTAGATTTGAACTCAGATGCTCCTGACTTTAGGCTGGTACTCAATCTACTGTACCATTTGACTACCCCAATCACATTGCTCTAACTAAAATATTATTAATAACAATTTAGCTAAAGCAAAAAAAAATGTGCCATTGACAAATAAGTTATTTAAAATATTTAGTTCATTTTATCTCATCCTTTGAGATTTCTATTTTATGTACATTTTTGTCATATAATAATGACTACATATAATTGACACATAAATAAATCCGCATTTACTTCTACATATAGAGAGATGTTAAAAAAAACCAGACTGAACAAGTCTCTGAAAATGTTTGAAAACCACAGAGGTATAAGATAATAACTTAAGGGGATAGCAGAGCCAGCTAAAAAAATTTTAAGGAATGATGAGGCCTTCACATGTCTATAGGCAGCAGACAATAAAGATAAAGTGAGTTTGTAGATGAATAAGAGAAAGATTTTTGGAAAGACCACACTCTTGGGGGTGATGGGAAGGGATAGGAGAAATGTACAAGTTAGGCAATTGGTTTCACGAAGGGGAAAAACCATTAATTACAAATGAAGTGGAAGAGAAAGGTTAATGATGTAGAGGGGTTTTGAGAAAGTTTCTTCAGATAAGGGAAGGGAGTTTACAATGGATAGCTTCTATTTTCTACCAAGGCCACATTATCATTGTCTTGGTTGACATTGATCTGGTAATGATTATTCTTTGGGTACAGACATTCAACCTGTTCCAAAGCCACCAAACTGTACTACTGTCTAACTTGTATCTCTCCATCTTATTCAAAAGAATAATAAAAAAGGCTTTGTAAAATTCTTAGCTACAATTTAGGTAAACAGAATTCCTTTGACCTTCTTCCAGTAATGTTTTTTGTTTGTTTGTTTTTTATTTTTTTAATTTCAATGTCCTAAGAACTGGTCCCTATTCTATATATATATATATATATATATATATATATATATATATACATATATATGTATATGTATATATATATGTATGTATATATATATATTAATTTTTTTATTGACAGAACCCATCCCAGGGTAATTTTTTTTACAACATTATCCCTTGCATCCACTTCTGTTCCGATTTTTTCCCTCCCTCCCTCCCTCCACCCTCTCCCCCAGATGGCAAGCAGTCCTTTATATGTTAAATAGGTTACAGTATATCCTAGATACATATATGTTTGCAGAACCGAACAGTTCTCTTGTTGTACAGGAAGAATTGGATTCAGAAGGTAAAAATAACCCAGGAAGAAAAACAAAAATGCAAATAGTTTACATTCATTTCCCAGTGTCCTTTCTTTGGGTGTAGCTGCTTCTGTACGTCCTTGATCCATTGAAACTGAGTTAGGTCTCTTTGTCAAAGAAATCCACTTCCATCAGAATACATCCTCAAACAGTATCGTTGTTGAGGTATATAATGATCTCCTGGTTCTGCTCATTTCACTTAGCATCAGTTCATGTAAGTCTCGCCAGTCCTCTCTGTATTCATCCTGCTGGTCATTCCTCACAGAACAATAATATTCCATAGTATTCATATACCACAATTTACCCAACCATTCTCCAATTGATGGGCATGCATTCATTTTCCAGCTTCTAACTACTACAAACAGGGCTGCCACAAACATTTTGGCAATACAGATCCCTTTCCCTTCTTTAGTATCTCTTTGGGATATAAACCCAGTAGTAGCACTGCTGGATCAAAGAGTATGCACAGTTTGATAACTTTGGGGGCATAATTCCAGTAGTAATGTTGTTAAAAAGGAAATAGTTAAGTCTGGCATGCCTATTTTTGATGAAGCTATTATGGATTTTTGTGACCAGTGTTTTCTTGCTAGATGTAACTATATCTTTAATAAAACATCCAGAATTTCCCCAGGAATATAAGTCAAGATCAGTAGTTTACTCATCTTCTATTATTTCCTTTTGTCCAGGAAGTTTATGATATACTCACAACACAATATTGCTTCTTTTTCCTCCCTTCATTGATCTTCAATCAAATACTCTGCCATGGTAGTTCCATCTAATTCATGGATTTTTATATATCAATATATTTTTTGTATTCTTTTTTATCCAATGGGTTCTTTTTGAATAATGATTTTCCTTCTATAGACATATTTCAATTATGTCTTATCCCACTGATTTTCATTAACTTGACAAGTTCAAATTGTCACTTTTGTCACTTCAAATTCATTTTCCTCTGGATTCTCCTAGTGATTCATCTATTCTTTCTAATATTTTATTTTCCCTTCAAATCTCAAGAGTAGAAAGATATTCCTAAAAGTTTAAAGGTAGCTCACTAGACAAATGGTCCAATATGTAGCTATCAATAACCCCCTCTGCAGCATACCCAATAACTGATCATCTAACTTTTCCTTGAAGACCTCTAGAAAGAGATAATCCATGACCTGGAAGGATAGGACACTTTTTTGGAGTTCCTCTTTTGATATGAAAGCTGACCTACATTTTGAGCACAGATTCTGCTAAATGTCAGAAACACAAATAAAGAAAATTCTCCGTAAGTGACTGGAATTTTTCCCTTTCTCTTCATATCTGTTGGAAAACAAGACCTATGTGTCTCTATTTTACTTGTTGCCAGCCCTTTTGGATAAGTGTTGTGGCTAAACAAGCTTTTGCTACACTGTGGGGCTCTGCCACCAGGGGCCTTTGAGGAAGGATTTATTATTAAGTCAATTGTCAAAATCACTATAAAAATGTATGAATGATAATAGAAGTGCTGAAACTCAGAACAAGCAAAAGCTAGTAATGAATGCTAAGGACAACAAAAAGAACCTTCTTTAAAACCCATGTTGAGAGCAAGAAAAAAGATCAAAGGAGGGATAAATGCATTATACAGAGCAGAAAGTGCTATGATAATGAATAAGAGAGAAGACAAGACTATTCAACTCTCTTACTTTGCCTCTGCTTTCTTTATCAAGAAGAACAATCTTTGGATTAAAAGTATAGAAAAAAATTGGCTTCTATTTCTGACCTTTAAGGAGAAAGTTGAGGCAAAAGAATAGTGGAAGAGACATGGACTTAAGGTGAATAAATGGAGGAAGAAATTGTGAATGTGGTTTTTTGGGGGAAGTTGGATTTGTGAAGAAGGTCAGAGATTGAATTTGGAGAAAGAATAGTTTGGGGAACTTGAGAGTAAGTTGGAGGAGAAGAATTTTGGTAAAGGAGAAGGGAGAAAAAAAGGAAAAGGGAGTCAAGACCAGAGAGAAAGGAATAAAAGTGAGAAGCGCTTGACAAGGCAAAACAGACAACAAAGAGTAAATTTAAAAGGGGTAAACTAGTGACAATAACAAATTCATTAATCAAATGGATCCCAGTCATTTGTCAAATCTTGTCATTTCTACCTTTATTAGATCTCTTGTTTGTTTCCTTCTCTCTACTGCCATACACTACCATAGGTTCTTATCTCACCTGTATTAGTCCAATAGGCTTCTCATTAGTTTTACTATCTCAAGTTTCTCCTACTCCAATTCAATTCCTACAACATTCCCAAATGCTTTTCCTAAAGCTCAGTTTTGACTATGTTCATAAACCTATTCAGTAAATTCCAATAGTTCTTCATTACTTTCAGGATTAAATATAAATTTCTTTGTTTTGAATTTAAAACTTTACAATCTTCTTGTACATTGATTGCTTCCAAGCACTTTATTATCCATCTGCTCTGGCCTACCTATTTTTTCTAAAACACATGTCTATATTTTCATCCACTGTCCCCTATGCCTTGCTCTGTCTCCTTACCACTGCCTTTTAAAATCCTTGGCTTCCATCAAGACTTGGCAAAGGGCCATTCTTGGTACCACACATGTGCTAGAGCTTTCCCCTCCATTGCTACCTTCCATATATTTTCTATATCTTGCATATTACATGTTGTCTTCCAAACAACAATGCAGATTTTTTAAGGATAGGAAATAAAAATATTTTTGCCTTTTTTTTAATTGCTTGAATTTTGCATAGAGCCTGGCTTACAATAAGCATTTAATCAATGTTTATGGATTGATTGTTGGTGAGAAAAGGAAAATTATATATATTTTTGACACAAATCAAAGAACTTTGGGTATGCCTATCATATTGTTAAAAGGCTGTGAAAGTTTTAACAAAGTATTTTTAAGGTGATGTGTAAACACATATATGTAATTAAAAATAATTTCTTGTTCAGTCATGTCCTATTTTTTGTGACCCATTTGGGGCTTTCTTGACAAAGATATTGGGGTGGTTTGTCATTTCCTTCTCCAACTCATTTTATAAATGAGGAAACTGAGGCAAACAGGGTTAAATGACTTGCCTGTGGTCATATAGCCAGTAAGTGACTGAGGTTGCATTTGAACTCAGCTCTAGTATGAAGAGCAGACAACAATTTTCAATGGCTTGTATTGAAAATAATGATGTACACATTTCTACTACAGCCAAGTGACTGTGTTTTCTATGTTCTATGTATAGCTTAGTCTCTTATCTAGAAAGAAGATGGAGGGTCCCAGGAGATGTCCCTTCACACTTGAAGTTATTAGACACAATGAAGTTGGGGCAAAGCAGTTCCTTGTCCTCTGAGAAATGATTAAGTTAAGCAATAGAATCTATCAGATAATAGATCTTCCAGCAAGGATCAGAGGATGAAGAGAAGAAAAATAATGACCAGTGGCTTCCTGCTCAGATGCCACTGAGATAGCTATTTATCAATCTGATCACAACAAAAAAAGAAGTCTGTTGTCTTCCTGGGGCATGCTTTCAAAACATTAGAGATCCTTCAAGATCTTGTCAAAAAAGAATGACTACTGGCCTCTAGCTATTTACATGAATACAAAAGACACTCTTAAAATAGACCCCAGAAAGTATTGATAATGATTACCAATCTTGAGCAAGATCCTGAAGACCACAAGATCATAGGCTGTGCCTTTCTTACTGTTGAACATTTAAGGCAAAGTATATAGAAGGGAAAATGATGTGGGAGGTGAATAGCAAGTGAAGAAGATGGTGTTTGACACTGAAAGGACATTGATAAACTGGAAATCTTTTAAGAGAAATAATCCAGATAGGAAAGGACTTTGGAACAATGTCATATCTAAATTAGCTGAAAGAAGTTGAGATGTTTAGCCTGGAGAAGAAAAGATTCAGAGGGTACAGGATAGCTATCTTCAAAAATTTGATGGACTGCCATGTGGAAAAAGAAATAGAGGGTTTGTTTTTGTTGAACTCTAGGAGCAATGGCTATAAGCGGCAAATAAATAAGCATATGCTTGCTATCAGGAAATTATTTGTAACAATTAGAATTGCTCAAAATGGTTAAGATGTATATTTGTGTTCCCCTTCATTCAGCAGAAGGTGGATGATTTCCTGTCAAGCATATTATGGTGAGGATTCCTTTTTGAGTTTGAATTGGGTTAGATAATCATTGAGCTACCTTTTAATTATAAAAGTCTGTGATTATGATTCTTTAAAATGTTTTCCAAAGAGTTGAAGTCATTTATTGATGAGAATATTATTTAGCTGCCCTCAGCACTTGTGTGTTTAAGTATGTCTCATTACCATGGATAGGTTCCTGCCAACAATAGCTCTTATATGCTCTCTGGATTTGTCTGTGAGTTGAATGAATCCTCCTTCCACTCATTTCTGAATCTTCCTTTCATCAATATTTTCATTGCTGGTAACATTTAAGGTTCACCCTAATGAGTCTTCTGCTGCATGTCACCTTGTCACTTCACTTTTCCAATGTTTTACCCTGATTTAGAATTGAATTGGTCCAGATACTGAACATAGAAACGGAGACCCGGATTTAAAGTCCTAGTTCTGACATTATGTAGTGATGTAACCATGGGCATATTACTTCTCTGAGCCTCAGTTTCCTTATCTGTAAAATGAGGATAATAACACTTGTAGTATACTCTACTGCAGAACATGATTAAGAGGAGGAAGCTTTGTAAACCTTAAAGTTTAAAGGAGTTTACCAGAGTTCCTGGTGTCATAGATTTTTTTTAAATAGCAGATTATAGTTATAATTGTTCATCACTTGGAGTAAGATGGTAGGCACTCAATGAAATTTTAAGGCAAGTTCTGGAAAAGTTCTTTACATCTGACAGACACTATTATACCTGCGGGTAGATGCCACAAGATGATTAATGATGTCTCATTGGGGAAATGGCAGCTAAGTGGCACAGTGTTGGGCCTGGAGTCAGGAGCATCTGACTTCAAATACAGCCTCAGACACTTTAACTAGCTGTGTGACCCTAGACA
This sequence comes from Antechinus flavipes, assembly GCF_016432865.1. Lineage (NCBI taxonomy): Eukaryota > Metazoa > Chordata > Mammalia > Dasyuromorphia > Dasyuridae > Antechinus > Antechinus flavipes. The sequence goes on along the minus strand of NC_067400.1, from coordinate 324,672,603 downwards.
AATCACTTGCCCACTGTTTGCCTCAGTTTCCTCATCTGTAAAATGAACTGGGAAGGAAATGCATTTCTCTAGTATCTTTGCCAATAAAACCCCACTAGGATCACATAGAGTCACACATTACTAAAAATGACCTAATAAAAACATTGGAGAACCACTAACATAGCAGTTCGATGTCTCTTAGGCTTAAAGACTTGGAAAAGATAGAGGAATAGTACTCAGTAGGGTCATACACTTTTTCATATTAAACATAATTGGTTTGGGCAACACAATAACTTTCATTTTTAATTTAATTTAATCAACATTAATTAAGTATATACTGGTTGTTTTGGCCTCAAATGCAATGGACTACCGTAATATTGGAATCCTTTATGAATAATCTCTATGATTCATGTATCCTCCTAGGGTTTAGAAGATAATAGAACTAAATTTGGAAGGTAATTTAAAAGCCTTTTTAATACAATCCAATCTGCTTTTACAGATCAAGAAACTATGATTGATTCAATATCACAAAAGTGAGAAATGGAAGAGAGAAGATTTGAACTGACATTCTCTAACTCCAGAAACCATTGGTGCTGTCCATTGTACCATACTGCCTCTCAGTTTATTCTTGGGATCATCAGGGTTTCTTCTGGGATTATCAGAATTTGACTTCTGATTCTTCCTCTAAAAGACTCTTGGACTTGACTGCAAATGTTCAGACTATCAAGAAGTTAGCAATTGAAAAAAGAAGATGGTGTCTAAAAATGGATTATTTGACTAAAAATATAGGAATTACAAATTCCTAACCAAGAAATGAGTACAATCATTGAAGATTTTTAAGGAAGTATTTGTCTTATATATTGCAAGAAGTGTTGGAAAGGAAAAAAAAAACATTATATGCATCAAGCTAAATGCCATAGAGAATAAACTACAATGAAAGAGGAAGAATAGCAATGAGGAAATTTACAAAAAAGAAAATCCAAGTGCCATAGCATGAAATATTATATAACAAAGAAATGCCCAAAGTGTGCAGAGGCAGATTTGACCTTTTAAATATCTAAGGCATAATGGAATGAAATAGATAGTTATAATGAGATTATTGGTTGATATACCTTTTCTGACGAAATTAGATTGGAAAAAAATTGGAATAAGGTAGCAGTATATATTAAGAATCTATACTCAAGTGAGGAAATCCAACAAAAAGAGTAGAAATCATGGTAGAAAACATGGTGAATAGCAATGGAGGAAGAAACAGATGTGATTTTGTCACTGAATGAATTATAGACCACCTGGACAGAAACAGTAAACAGTGAAGAGTTCAGGAAACAGATCACAAGCCTGACATAGATGCATGATATAGTAGTAATTGGGGGTTTCAGTTATTCAGACATCTGGAGCTCTTTACCAAAGAAGAGCAATGAATAAGTTCTTAACTTGCCTTTTTGAGAATTTTACCCTTGAAAAGGTGGAGGAAATAATGAGAGGAAATTCTACCCTGCATCTAATTCTCACTACTTTGCTGGAGTAAAAATTATGAGAACCCAAAACTTCTTTTTAAAAGAGTGATAGAGAATATAGAAAAAAAGTAGTGTTAGATATATTATGACATACATAGTAGGTGTGATGAAATGGAAAGAACACTTTGGGCAACACAATAACTTTCACTTTTAATTTAATTTAATCATCGTTAATTAAGCATATACTGGCTGTTTTGGCTTCAAATGCAATGGACTAGGGTAATATTGGAATCCTTTATCAATAATCTCTATGACTCGTGTATCCTCCTAGGGTTTACAAGATAGTAGAATTAAATTTGGAAGGGCATGAATTCAAATCTCAATTGTGATGTTTACCTATGTGACTTTTGAAAAGTAATTTAAAATCTCTGGGTTTTGATTTCCTTATTTGTAGATGATTTCTATCTTTATAATCCTTTGATCCTATTAAGGATAGGTAGCATTACAAGGGATTTAGAGAGGAAAACAATCTGGGAGGCATATAAAATTTCCAAGAATAAAATTTTGAATATATAAAGGGAAACAATTCATAAGATGATGAAAAATGGGAGCCATCTGAAGAGAACAATGTAGATATACAAAAAACTAACCAGCTTTAAGATTTCTAAAACAGACATGTTGAAATTGGACTCAGAGTTGAATAGGAGGAGAGCAGACTGGATTGAGTTTAGCACATTGCAAAGCTCTTTTAATGACCCCAAGTTTCCCATGGAAACAAAGAACCATCTTTTTTAATACCAACATTCTGCTACTGTTGTTGTCTGGCAGCAAGATGAAGAATACAGCAGTATCCAAAGAATTTAAAATGAATCACACATAGAGCAATGGAGGACATGAGGACTGAGAGCAAGATGTAACATATAACCAATAAGGAACTACAAGAATAGGAATAAAGGTCATCAACAAAGAAAAGAAGAAGGATGAAAGTTAACATCGATATCCAGAATACTAGAATCCCAGGGATTTTTGGAGGGAGGCGATAGGTTTAGTGGGTGGACCCTTTGTGGTAAAGGAGAACAGGATTCAATCACACAGGATAGGCAGGCATGGAGAGTGACAGTTGAATTATTAGAAAGAACATTCAAATGAAGGAAATCACAAATCCATCTGAGTATTACAGAAGATGGAAGAAAAGTTATATAACAGATGATGCATTCAAAAGAATATCACAATGCTTTAAAAATGGCATGAATGTCTAAGGCTCAGAATGAGCTAAGGCTAAGGAGGATAACTAAGGATAACAGAAATGGTGGGAGAGGAGAGTTCTTGAGTAATTTCAATTGTGTCCAACTCTTCATGATCCCATTTGAGGCTTTGTTGGCAGAGATACTAGAGTGGTTTGCCATTTCTTTCTCTAGCTCATTTTACTGATGAGGAAACTGAGGCAAATAGAGTTAATTAAATGGCTTGCCCAGAGTCACACAGCTAGCAAGTGCCAGAGGACAGATTTGAACTCAGGACTCCATATTTGAACTTCCTGATTCCAAACCTAGCACTCTATCCATTGTGTCATCTAGCTGCCTCTAAAAAGTAATAGAAGCAATATTTGTGGTTGCATGGGAAAATAATAGCAGATGTCATCTATAGTCTTATATTGAATCAAAACCTGCTTCTATCATTTCTGTCTATTACTCCTAGATCTGTGTCTTATTACTCTTAGCCTTCCTTCACATGACAGGAATTTTTATTTATTTAATATTTAAACATTAATTTTAAAATTATTTAAATATTTAAGATAGCTAGGTGGTACAGTGGATAGAATGCCAGGCTTGGAGTCAGGAAGACTCATCCTCCTGAATTCAAATATGGCCTCCTACATTTATTTAACTATTTAACTGTTTGCCTCTGTTTTCTCATCTGTAAAATGAACTGAAAAAGGAAATGGCAAACTACTTTAGTATCTTTGCCAAGAAAATCACCCAAGAAGTGTCACCAAATGTCAGAAATAGCTGAAAACAACTGAACAACAAACAAAAAAATCCTGTCCCATCTCTGATTTTCTCTTTTCTAGCCTAAATATCTCTAGCCTCTTCAATCAGTCTTTTAATCTAATCTTTTCAATCAATTCATAGCTTATTTTTAAAATCTCTTGTGCCATGTCAAGTTCCCTAATCTTTCAGGCTATTCTAGTGACCTTTTACTTTATTTTGGTAAAGCCTAGGTTTTTACAACACTTTATAGAGATTATGCCCTTATTCAGGTACCCCTTTTCTCCCTGTCCCTCTGGGAGGACTCCTTTATGTGTTGTCTTCTCTTGTTAGAATGCAAGCTTTTTCGTAGATAAATAACCTATGAATATGAACAGACAGTTTTGTAAAGAAGAATTCAAATTGTCAATAACTATTAAAAACATTCCAAAGCACTAATAATTAACGAAATGCAAATTAAAGCATCTCTGTAGTTCAACCTGCTGCCTATCAGTAGACAAAGATGACAAATGAAAAAAATGATGAATGTTGAATGGGCTGTAGGAAGACAGGCACACTGATGCACTGTTACTGAAGCTGTGAATTTGCCCAGCCATTCTGGAAAGCAATTTGGAGTTATGCCCATAAAGATATTAAGCTGTCCATACCCTGTGACCTAGCTATGTGACTACTGGGTCTATACTCTAAGGAAATTAAAGAAAGAAGAAAAGATCTTATATGTATAAAAATATTTATAGCAACCCTTCTCTTGGTGGCAAAGAACTGGAAAATAAGAGAGTGCTCATCAACTGGGAAATGGCTAAGCAAAATATGAATCTATTAGAATAATATTGTACCATAAGAAATGATGAATGAGACCGTTTCAGAGGAACCTAGGAAGACTTGTATGAAATGAGAAAGAGAGAAATGACCAGAAATAGAAAATGATCACAAATTATAGAAAAAATTATTTTGAAAGACTTTAGAATCCTGATCCATAGAAAGAGAAACTACAATTTCAAAGGGCTAAATATGAAATAAGACACATCTCCTGCCAGAGAAGTGGTGGACAGAAACTATAAGTAAAAACATATTTTGAACATGAATAATGTAGCAGTTGCTTTTGCTGGAATATATGTATATGTATAATATATTATAATTATATGCAAATAATATAGCATATATAATAATATGTGTGTATGTGTAATATATATAACATATATGTATGTATATATATAATATATATATGTTCTAAAATTTTTGAATTGTTCAATGGGAAGAGGGAAATTTCTATCATATATGTCTACCTATCTATCCTTTCACTTATCTATCTCTCTGTCTCTCTATTCTTTCCTGGACTTACTCCAACTTATTAGTATTCTTCTAAAATAGTGGTATCCAGAACTGAACCTACATACAGGTGAAGATAAAGAATCCATTTTAATAATAAGTGTCATGATTTTGGTTTACTGAAAAGTTCTCTCCACTCCTTTACCCTTAAGCAGCTTTTTTATAGCTATTTTCCCCTCAATGACATTTCTTATGTTTCTTTTTAAAAAGAAATTTCTCCTTTTTCTTTCATTACCATGACTTCTCAGTTATTACTTCCTCATATAACATGCTCCCCATTAGAATCATCCCTCATAACAAAAATATAGTTAAGCAAAAGTAATCAACACAATGGCAACATCTCAAAACTATATGCCTTATTCTGAACCTATAATCTGCCACCTTCCTGACAAAACATGGGAAACATGCTGAAGCAATTCTGAATTCGTGATTGGTTATGGCGTTGATCAGTGTTCTGAAATATTTTAATTATGTTTTCCTTTGAACATTATGTCATATCTTCAGTAAAGGACAATGGAGCACAAAATCATTGACAATGTGCTATAGTTTACTTGAATCCACCATGCATATCACCACTGTTTTTTGAGATAAATAGTAATGTCTACTGTCCAGATTGTGATCTAGAGTTGGATGATCAGTCTATTGGGTTAAAAAATCAGTATGTATATTTAGGGCATCATTACATATAGACAGTTATTTGGACCTGAAACAGAATAATAATAAGAAAGTTAGATTGGTTGAATTTGGTGTTCCTGGGAGTATAGGAACTGAATAAATGCTTGTTGATGGAATGAATGGATGAAAATAGGAAATGAGAAAATATATACTGCCTGGCAGTGTATTGGTATAAAACCAACAGAAAATGAAAGAAATCTGCCAATGTTTCTATAACACCATTTTTTGGACAATCATCATATTTGTATCCTATCATCCTGGTGCCTAGTGCAATATATAAAGAAGTTGAAATCATACTTTTGAAAATAAAGTTGAAAAGATTAATTGGGCCATACTAAGTACATGCAGAACAAATTCATGCTGGAAGTGACAGAATCTTGGCAGCATTGAGGAATTATTTTATAAGATATCTCAGAGAGGAGAAGATATCAAAAAAATGGGAATAAAAATCATGGACATTATTATTTCTCTCAAAAAAGTGAATGAGAAAACATCAATAACTCCTAACCTGTGTTCCTACTTTCTTATCTTTATAAAATGTTTATGAGAATGAGGGCCACACATCAAGGTTATCCTTGATAAAAACATGAGAGCAATAGTCAAGAGTTTCACAAATGATGCTTTCAGGAGACCACATGTTATAGTCTCATAACTGACAGAAAGGAGTAAAATATACAAGGTTCTGCTATATTTATTGTTTGTTGCTTACAACAAAAATTATTCTGCTCTAGAGCAAATTCGAACCTTAAAGAATTTCCTTCAACAGAAAATCTCCCTTGTATATTATGACCATACAAGATTCCTTAATAAATGCTGTCACAGAGCTAACATTGTTCCCTTACTCTCTTGTATGCAAGAGAGGAACAACACTGGAAGAAGTATATTCATCAAAGTTTCTCACCAAAGTTCAGTCTTCAAATAGAAAAGGGATTCCACATGGATAGTGAATTTCTCCAGATGCTCTTGTTTGCAGATAATATCAAGTTTCAGAATATTATAGGGTCTTCTCTATGAAATGCATTGTTGCTCAAATATGCTAACCTAACTAAATGGGTCTAATGCTTAGCACAATCTCCAGTACATAGTAGGTGCTTAATAAATGCCTGCTGACAAAGCTTACTGAATGAAAAATGAATAGAACAGAGCTATTAACAATCAGAAGCTATTTCCTGGCACAAAAGCTAATCTTGAAAGAACAAACAAGCAGACTACATGTTCTATTGGCAATGGTGCATGATTGTGAATGTTAGACCTACATGATCTCCAAAGAATCAAAATTTCAGGTAACTCAAAGGGCATCGTATGTGCAAGTGGGTTTTTCCAAAGATAATCTCTGTGCAAGTACCATAAGGAATATTTTTGGAGAAATGTGTGAATAGATAAGAAGGTGGGCTGGTCATGTGTGGTATAAGCAAGAAACAACAGATGAACAGTTGTTCTCAATTGTTACCTAAGAAATGTGAAAGAAAAAAGAATCTAGAGCAGGAGTTTTTCACCAAACTATGGTATGATAACTATGTTTCCATATAATTGATTTCCTTCAGAATGCTATGCATTTTATTTTATATACATAAAAATATCATTCTGAGAAGAGATAGGTTTTACCAGACTGCCCAAGAATTCTATAACACAAAACAGATTTAAAACACCTAAAGACCGATAGCCCATCATGGAAATCTTTTTAGGGGATCTATAGGAGAAAATGGACTAGAACTGTACAAAGTAAGAGCATAGAAAGTAAAAGACCTGCCAATATTGTTGCTATCACAAATCCCCTGAAATATGAAAGTATTTATTCTGCAATAAGAGGGTCTAGGGACCTTGTAGAAAGCATTGTGTATCTTTGAGGAGGCACAGAAGTAAGAAGGAGATGGGTGGCAATGTTATTTCATTAAAACAAACACTTTTCAACCAGTATGTTTTTGAGTCCATATTGAATGTGACTTGGTCTCTTACCTCCAGCAGATGAAAGATTGCTTCAATGGTCTTTTTCTAGTTCCTTGATTTGTGTGTTATAATCTGAAAGGAACTCTGAGAAGGAACAGGCCAATCACTCTAAGATATGGAGAAAATTCTTCCAGAGAAGTTTCCTTTTCCTCTTGTTAATTTGTTCTTCCTAAACCTGGATTCTTTCATTGGAGGTTTTCAATGCCCCTGAGAAAGCAGGACATCAAAGAACAAGGTGGTCAGGAGAGATTAAGGACACAAGGAGAAGTATCATCTGGGGATTGATGGCTCATCAGATGTCACTCTGACAATTAAAGAAGATGTTTTAATCTCCTCTAGGGACCTTGAAAGACAAACACTGTCTCAGCCTTCTCTCTCTAGGCAGGGTTAGGAGCATCCCTATCCAGCAGCAAGAGACAGAGGACCATATCAGTTTTTGATCTCTTAGGCTCTGAACTCTGGGATTCAGGAACCCCAATTCAAATTATTTTCTGAAAGATGATAGAATTGTGTGTGAGCCACATTGTAGGGTAGTGGAGTTGTTTTCTACTGTATACTGTTTAGCACTTATCCCCTGTCCATTCTCTACTTTTCATGCTTCCAATATTTGAAATTTAGATAAAAAATGTTTCTGGTGTGGGGGCTGTTGTACAGTATACTTCAAACTAGTGACCTTTTCTTTTCTCAGCATTGTGTAGAGAAAAGGGTGGAGGCTGGAGATGTCTAGAGTGGGAAGGAACGACCTCTTCCCCTCAGTCTCTCTCTCACTCCATTTTCTCTCCTAGATGGACTCAGCTGTAGTGTATATATTGTTGTGTAATTCATATGCTTCTTCCCCTTTGATCTGGAGTAATGCGCATAGATTTAGCTTGACATTGTCAGAAATAAATATCTCTATCCCACTCTCATCTTTTCCTAGGTCCAAAAAGGGGAGGATGGGATCAAGGCAGAAAGGGGGTTAAGGATCGGGGCAGTCTGTTAGCTCCGTCGTCCGAGGCGTATTGCCTCCTGGAGCAGGGGCAGCAGCAGGGGCGGCTGGTGAGACAGTGACCCCAGCCATCCACTGTTCCTTTCAGATGCATTAGGCAAAGCCTCTCTGCAGCACTGCATTGGCTTGTCGGTCCTGCATGACATCAGAGAGGATGCGAGAGAGCCGACAGGGCGCAGGCGCTGGAGGTGGGGAGGGGAGAAGCTCCAACCCCCGGCTCGCCGAGATCACACTGCCTCAGCATCCGCATCCCTCCGCTCTGACCGTCGGCGCTCCGAAATCTCGCGCCCTCCCTTCTGGCTCTGCAGCCCGCGCGGGCGGCATCCTGAATCGTCCTCCGCATTCTCCTCCACCCCTTCTTCCGCAACTACCACCTCCTCCTCCTTCTCCTCCTCCTTCCAAAACGCAGCCCGAGTCAGGGGACCAGGGGGAAGCTGCAGAGCCAGGAACGCTTGCAGCCAGCCCTTCCCCCTTCCAGTTCGTAGCCTCCCTCTCTTCTCCATCCTCCTCCTTCTCCTCTCTTCTCTCCTCTTCTTTGCAGTCCACCCCTATCTACTCCTTCTCTTCCCTTTGCTCCTTCTCCTCTCCTTCCTCCTCTCGCTCCTGCTCTTTCGCCTCTTCCCACACCTCAGAGCCAACACCATGTCCGCAGGAGGAGATTTTGGGAACCCATTGAGAAAATTCAAATTGGTCTTCCTGGGGGAGCAAAGCGGTGAGTACCTGGTTTATTTGCCAGGGTTGGAAGCTAAGTCTGGTACCACTTTGGATTCCCTCCCACTCCCTTCCATTCCTCAACCTCCCTGCAGTTGTAGAGCACACCTTCCCTTCATCCTTGGGTTCCCCCCACCCCCACCCTGCACCTTACCCCGGTCCCCCTCTTCCCACACACAAAGGAAATAAAACGCTAAGAGTGGCCCCTGGGCACGAGGGTGGTCATGGAGGTAGGGGCAGACGGAGGGAGGGCAGGGAGAGGCTTCAACCGGGCGACTGACTGAGGCTGGAGGCTGGAAATGGACTCTAGACCTGCTGATGTCTTTGCATAGTGCGGCAGCTTTTGCAGCGCTCTGGAATCGGCTCTGCTCGAACTGGGGAGGGAGTGGGCTTGGGGCAGCCAGATCAGATTGCCTTTTATTCATTCACTAGGGCTTGGGCTCAGGGGTGACCGCTTTTGGCATGCGGGGAGGGGGGAGGGCGGCGTGTCAGAGACTAAAATGGTTGGTGATGTGCCCCGACGTGGAAAGGTGGGGAGTGTGTAACTGGCCACCTCTACCTCCTCTGCCCAGCACCACCGGGATTTCAAGCGTGGCTGCTTCAAGGCATGGGAGGAAGCTGCACAGGCAAAAGGAAAAGAATATTAACCCCTACCCCAGTCAAAATTGGTTGCAGGGAAAGAGAAGGGGGGAACCCCACGAAACTTGCTAATCTTTCCGTTCCTCTCGGAAGACTGGAGAGACTGAGGTTTAGAAAGTAGTTTCAATATTAATCTCTTGCCTCTCTCACCTCAAATTGGGCATGGAAGGTTCTAGTATTGGCCATTTCTCTTATCCTTGTGCTTGTTGGCTGGGGGTTGAAAGGGAGGGGGTTTTAAGTGATGACGAGATTTATTGTTTTTTATCTCTCAAGCTTCTCAGTTGCCTTGAGAAAGGTTGGAGGAGGAGAGGGTTTGTTTTTTTTTTTTTTAGGTGGGGGGAGAGGGGAGGCATCAGGTGGGGAGAATCAGACTACTCCCAAGAGATTTGCGCTGCTTTGGTTCTGCAAAGAAAGGAGGAGACACACCCTGGTCCTTCCACCAAGTGTGTGAGCATGTCATTCCTCCCTGCCACCTCTCATCATAAATAACAGAGGAGAAAACATCTCCAGGGGAGGGGGCAGGGTGGAAGAGGGAGAAGGAAAGAGAGCAGCCAGTCCACTAGACCTGACTAAGGATCATCAGCTGAACCTGCTGCTTCTCCTGCCGGCTATGCCACAGGAGGAACTGCCCCTCTATTTGGCTTTTGGCCTATAAGAGCCAATTTTCTACTGGAGGATGACAAGGGCAGTTTCAGGAGCCACAAGCAAGAAAAAGGGAGCAAGAGGTAGTGGGGGTAGGAGTGGGGGAGGGGTGTGTAAAAAGAGCACTGACCTGAGATTTAGGGGCTCTTGGTTTCAGTTCTAGGTCCTCCTAAGCTGTGTGACCTTGGGTGACAATCCTTCTGGTCATCTTTCTTCATCTGTAAATTTCAGGAGTTAAGCTAGTGCATTTCTAGGTTTCCTTCCATCTCTCCTCCTTGAGGACCCTTTTTGAGGGGGAACTCAGGGTGGAAGGAGTGTTTAGTTTGGTTTTCCATTTGGTTCCTGACGTCTGAGAAACGAAGGTGAAGGACCCACAGCATTTGGAAGCTGGATCTTAGGGTGTATCTGCATTTACAGGGAATTTATAGACTCCTGCCCAAGATAGAGCCACTGGTCCCCTTTCAACTAAGAGTATCCAGGAACTATGTGAAAGGTGTGTCTCTCACCCCCAACCTCTCCCAGAACTCCACATCTTATCTCAGTCACTCTTACCCTTTTAGACTGATCCAGTTTTCTTCTTTCTTGATATGTTGTTTGATATTTTGTGCCTGTGTGAGGGACCTAGCACACTGACAGCTCTGAGAGTGGGTGTGGCAGTTTGCGGCCTTAGGGCTGAGAGACTGCCATCCTCCCAGGTTCCTAGATGCATTTAAAAGTCTGAGCACAGGCAGGTTGAAACTCCGGAGTAGACTTCAAATGGTATCTGTAGAACTTGGGTGTTTTCTCCTTGGATATTTCTAAGGGAGAACTCATCTACTCAAGGGACAGGAGCTCCGTGAATAGAATTGTTCATCACCCCCCAGACAATATTTTCACTGAGTTGGGCTCTCCTATTCTCTCATTGGGAGTAAATGTATAGGTTCTCTCCAGCTTGATATCTGCTCCATTCATCCGGGATCCCTGGTCTAGGCTATTACAGAAAGGAGAATTTCTGTCTGTATTAGACAAATATCCAAGGGAAGCAATGTGCTGCTGGGAAGAGAGTGCTATATTAGAAATAAAATAAAATGTGGGTTCAAATCCTTAACTGGATAGCTTTATGATGTTGGGCAAGTCACTCTTTCTGAACCTCAGTTTCCTCAGGAGCCTCTAAGATTCTTTCCAGCTCTAAATATGGTCCCTATATTGCAGTATGGCTCCAAAAATATCCTAAGGGAGAAGATTTAGATTTTAATCTGAATGTGAAAGAAAATTTTCATCTTAGTTCAGCAGTCCATGGCATGGGATGAAGCTTTGTAAATTACTTAGATTATTGAATATTAAAGAGTTTAAAATGTTAGTTGAGTAAGGGGTTTAAAGATTTTAATGCCCTTAATTTCCAAGTTAAGAAATTGAGACCCAGAAAAGTGACTTGTTCAAGTCACAAGGTCAAGTGAACAGAGCCAACAAGAACTGGAGTTCATATCTCCCAATTCCCACTCTGGTAGCTCACTAGTTGGTACCAAATATTGGGGCCTTTAGGTGACCTTGACTTGGAAAAAGGACAGCGTCCAAGAGAGGCAGGGAAGATAAGGAAAGCCACAAGAAGAAAATGAAAGACTAGAAATTAAGAGAAAATTGAGGGAGGGGAAAAACCCAAAATGAATGAAAAAAAAGAACTTTTTTCAATTAGGAAAACTATTTAAAACATAATACAATTTTTAAAGAATTTTCACTCTCCAGGACCAGGTTTAAAGAAAATTGACTAACTTGTCAAATTAGAAAAAAATTTAGAAGAGGATTATTTGCACTTCAAAAGCACTTCTTCAATACTGGGGTGCCTTGAAATAGGTTCCTTACTTCTTTTACATGTTAATTACTTGGCTGGGAGATGGGGAATGAAGAGGACAGAACATTAAAGACCTCTCAGAGATGTAAACAAAGAAATCGGGGATACTGGAGAAAACACTGAACTGAGATGCTAGAGACCAGGAATGTCAGAATTTAGTTCTGGCTGTGCTATTAAATAGCTGTATGTATGGCCTTGGATAACTCACCCCCTCTCAGAACATTATAAATGAAGAAATTCATTCCAATAATTCATTTGGATTCAGAGTAAGCTATTAAGTGTCTATCTATGTATAAAATATCGTGTGAGGCATGGGGGTAGAAAGAACAAATGCTAAAATAGTAAGCTCAAAGGGATATCTACCTATGTATATATGTGTATACAGGTGTATATGTATGTACATGTATACAGACACATATGTATTTGCATTGATGTGTGCATGACTATATATATATATGCTTCTATAAAGGCAAACAATATACAAAATAATTGAAACATGATTTAAAGAAGAAACATATACAAAGAAAGCCCTTGTATAGGAAGAGGTACCTGAGCAGAAGTTGGGAGGAAGAAGAAATTCCTTGAATTGGAGGTGAGAAGGGAGTTATAGGATGCTTTTTATACAAAATCAAGGAGAACACTTCCTGCTCTTAAATTGCTCTATTCTATCCATAGCTAAATTTTCCATAATAAAAATAATGGAATGCAAATTATATTGTATAGTGATCATTTTATATATATTAGAAGCAGCATGGTATAGATTAAGAAAAAGACTGTATTTATAGTCCTAAGACTCATATTTGAATCCCATCTCTGTCACTTATTGCCAATTAATACTTTGAGAAAAGCAGCTAAGTGGCAAAGTTTAGAGTGCTAGCCCTGTAATTCAGGAAATTTGAGTTTAAATGTGAACTCAAATCTGGACAAATCCCTTAATTTCTGTCTGCTTCAGTTTCCTTATCTGTAAAGTAGGGATTAATCCCCATTATAACTTTCCTACCTCCCAAGATGTTTGTGAGAATCAAATGAAATATTTATAAATCACTTAGCACAGTGCCTAGCACATAGTAGGCCCTTAATAAATGCTTATTTCTTCTCATTGCCTCCCATCCCTTTAACCTCTCAGGACTTCAGTTTCCTTTCTATAAAATGAGATGCAGGGCTGATCTCTAAGGTCCCTTCTTACTCTAAATCTATGATACCATAAACTGAGAAATAACCATGTCTGTCACTAGGAAATAGGATTCCATAGAGAGAAAAGTGAGAAAATACTTATTGTGCAAATTGATATCCAAGCTTGACTTTTTTTTCTATTCTGTGTGGATTCTGGCACTTTCCTGTTTGTGAATAGAAATGGAGAAAAGGAATCATTCCATTTATCATAAATAGATCTCATTTATGCATCTTGCCTTGTCCACAATGAGAGATCAATAAATGTTTGTTGAATTAAATTGATGTTCATGATTGATACTAATGAGGGGATCATAAATCCACAAGTCACAAAATTTCTATTTTGGCCAATTATTTTAAATTCTTTCTTACAAGTTTAAGTTTTGAACCCTGGTAACTGGGAATAAGAGGAACAATGAAGGGATTGGATAGTCCAGTTGGATGATAAAGCCTGGAATGATCAAGTTAATCAGATATATTGAGTTATTCATAAAGTGCTTAATAATGTCTGGAAGGGTCAGTCAGTCAACATCATTTTTAGACATCAATTATGAACCAGGTTCTGTCCTAAGCACTGGGGGTGCTAAGAACTGGGGGGTTCAAAGAAAAGTAGAAAACAATCATTATTTTCACGATACTTACAAGGTCATGCGGGAGATAGCATGTAAACAAACAAGATTTAGACAGAGTAATATACCTTATTCCTTGTTTATAATCAGTAAAGGATAAAGACACTGAAAAAAAGAGGAGACAGTATTTACCTCAGATAGAGGGAACCCCAAAAAACTCTTCCTTCAGTGAGAAGCAGAGTGATCATATGATATTAAAAGGGGGGGGGTGTGAGGAAATAGCTTAATAGCTTAATGACTCATTTTGCTCTCCCAACATTCAAGAATATTCTAGTGAAACCCAATGACATCATGGAGACTTCATTTTATCTGTCCTACAACCCAAGATGGAAATGAATAACTTGATTGATAACTTTATGGGAAGGGACAAGATAGATGCAGAGTCAAAATCTTGAGAGTCAAACAAATTATCTGACTGTGGCACCTTGAATTCCTAAAGGAAATCAGGCCACAAGGACTAAGGAAATGGTTAGTCAATGAATATAATAAATTGCTTTGTGGAGAGCTACCAGATTAGCCATCCAGGTGGTGTTAGTCTTGAGTGGTTTCAGTCTTGTCAGAACTTTTGTGATCCCACTTGGGGTTTTCTTGGCAAAGATACTGAAGTAGTTTGCCATTTCCTTCTCCAGTTCATTGTACAGATGAGAAAACTGAGGCAGACAGGGTTAAGTGACTTGTTCAGCTACTGTGTTTGTGTTAAAATTTAAATGGAAGTCCTCCTGAGTCCAGGGCCAATGCCATGTAGCTGCCATTCATATGGTTTCCTTCTCTAAATAGGCAATGGTATTAGCCATTTTTATTTTACAATGAGTCAACATTGAATCATTCATTCCATCAATATTTATTTAATGATTACTTCCTATATGTAGTGAATTGTTCTGGGTAAATATAAGATCAAGAAATTCACAATCTAGCAGATATTGTCATTTGGTAATAAATGGTATATGACCTTGTGACATCAAAGATTTAATTTGTCTTTTCTCTGAGGATAGAGTCATAAATCCTTTTGTAGTTCTTGAACTACTTGGTTTGATTTCTGAGAATATTTGAAAATTGGTGTCTAATTCTTCCTGAATGGGGTAACTATCCTACTAGAAGAGCAATCCTCTCAGAATTCCTAGTGTGCCCCATGAATAAATCCTTTCCTAGTTTTCCAAGTGTGTCTCTTCCCTTCATATTACCTTATATCTATCTTCTATCTCTTTTTTGTAATTATATGTATATACATTGTTGCTCCCAATAAAATATAAGCTCCCTGAGGTCCAGGAGGGTTTTATTTCTGTATTTATATTGCCAGCATCTCACACAGTACTTGGCACACAGTAGGTGTCTAATCAATATTGACTAATTGATGAGGTGGTAACTAATTAATGGAAAGAGGCCAATTTAGGGTAAAAATTGACCTCCTCTCCTGTCTGCTAATTTTTTGTATTGAGACACATTTTAGCAATAATATTTTAAAACATTTTCCAAAAGGCATCCCATTTTAGTATCCATCCTCCTAAATATCCATTTGATCTGAAAGTCCCAGAACTTTTTCTTTGTGCTCTTTCTCCAAAAATGAGGAAAGATTCTTTGTTCATTTGCTCCATAGGAGCATGGTAATGTCCGCTGACAAATTTGAAGATCTCTATGAGAAAGGGACTACGAATGACAAAAGTGTTGTTATAAAGATAGTGTTGAAGGTTTAGGAGCACAGGCTTATCTTTGACCTTGAGAGGTCACTCAGTCAGTCCCTGAGCCTTCAGGAATGGCTAATGATCATACTGATTAGCTAACAGAATACCAGAGCTAGAAGGAATTCATGGGATAATCTGTTGCAGCCTATAGATGATGAGGGCCCTCTGACTTTTAAGAATTTCCCAAAAAGGAAACTCTTTCGTTTTTGAGAGTCCATTCTGACTTCTTCCATGATTGGAAGTTCTGCCATGAAGTATCTTCTGCTTATATTTATACCTCTTGTATTTAGTCTGTAGTGAAGAAGAATTTGGTTACTTCCAAAGGTGTAGTCTTCATGCACTGTTAAATTTCTGGGAATGAAGAGGAAGAACTTAATCAAAATATACTTCTATGAATCTATAACCCCACCATTGTGGGTGCTCCATCTGTTACAGTGTATCAGAAGTACCAAATTTAGTGCTAGAACCAGATTAAGGTATATTTGGGAAATATTTGACACGATAAAAAATACAGCACAATATAGATAACATTTAATTATGCTTTTCTAAGTTAATATGTCTACAGGGATCTTATTTTTGAGTTTGACACCACTGGTGTAGATCACAATTTATTCAGACCTTTTTATACTATGTGATTCTTGTCCATGTCCCCTCATAAATTCTCCTTAAAGTATCTATAAGTGTACTGGAAGCCTTTCTCAGAGTCTTTTAACATTCTCTGGGTACCAGTGCAACACTTTGGTCAACTGTCTGTTATCTTGATCTTGATACATGTCCAAGCCAACTTCCCTTTCTCATTGTAACTTTTCATGGATAATATATTGTATGTCATTTATTGTGCACAATTTGACATCAGCAATATTCAACAACTTAGTTACAGCCAATATAAGTCTTTTGCATTGACCTTTGAGACATCTGAAATTTTGATTCTTGATTCATCAGAGATGATCCTGGATTCATAGTCATATAACATCAGTAGGAAACTATTGATTTTGAAAAGGTTTTGTTTTGTTTCAAGGAAACATTTTGGGATTATTGAAAGCCCTATACAATTTACCAAATTAAACCTGATTTGCTCTTTTCCTCCCAATCAATTCTGGATCCTAATTGCAGTCCATAGATAATTGTCCAATATATATGTTCTGATGAAGCAGCTAAATTGTCTGTTCATCAAGTTGCATATCGGTCATGACAAGAGGCATTTCTCATCCACTCAGTTTATTTATGTGGATTGTTAGGTTAAACCCTTTTGGATAGTTGTTGATCTCATTAATTGAAACATTATAAATGTTTATATAAAATGTTATATATAAAATATATATATAAATATAAATCCAAAAAGGATGCCTTCAAGTATTCTACCAAATGACAATAAGTGTGTGCCATACAGCTTAATTTCTCAGACTTTTCCCCTTGTGCCTATCTAGGGAAGTTTCATTTAAGCTCTGCCTGGAAAATGAGTATCACCAAGGAGAACTAGATTCAATATACTCTCTAAAACTACACAAGTTTGCTATGTGTTCCATATAATCCTTCTTCAGTGCTTCTTTTTCACCTCAAAAAGAATAAACTTGACAGACACTGGCCAAAAAAAAGTAAGTCAGGAAAAATTTAGGTTTACTACCTAACCAAATGCTTCTGCTCTATTGCTCTTTTTGAGGTCTGGAATGGTGTTTCACTACCCCATTTTGGGCACTCAAGTACTTTTGCTGTCGAATTGGTAAAATAGAAAAAGATATCTTAGTCATTTGCATTACAGATCTTATTTATTTTAGTTGAAGTCTGATTACACTGAGACTCAAGATAAACCTATTTAGTTGCAGGATCATTGATATAGAGCTTAGGGGGACTCTAGAAGCCATCTAATCCAACCCTCTAATTTTCAAGATGAGAGAACTGAGGCCTTGGGGAAGTTGAAGGACTTGCCTACCAAGGTATTAATCACAGTAGAATTTGAACCAAAGTCCTTTGATCCCAGAGTCAGTGCTCTTTCCACTATACAATATCACCTTAATTTAGAGTGTCTAGGAAGGGCTCTGTCATTTCTACCCCTTTCCCTAAGATGGATGAATACAACTAGAAGAATGGAACTGGTTTAATTTTGATTCTTGTTGGGTCATTTCATATATGTCCAACTCTTCATGACCTCATTTGGGATTTTCTTGACAAAGATCCTGGAGTACTTTTATATTTCCTTCTCCAGTTCATTTTATAGATGAGGAAACTGAGGCAAACCAGATAAAGTTTTTGTTCAGGATCACAGAACTAGAGGCAGAAGCTGGATTTGAACTCAGGAATTTAACTTTGGTTTTTGGAGGCTTATTGTTGGGAGCTTCTTAGTCTTAGACTGTTTCTAAGGGTTATTTAAATGGTTCAGAGTCCTTATCACTGAATCTTTGAGTGATGGGAGAAGGTGAAGGGAATATGTAAGCATATGAGAAGTCAAAAAGAACTTTTCATTTTAATGTGTGTGTAATAAAAATTAAACTGTATTAGTTAAAACTGACATTATTGATACTAGAAAACAGACAAAACAAAACGAGGAAAACTTTAAACGTGGTTTCTCTCTGTAAAAGTAAAACTAATTATAGTCATATGGTGCCTATTTACAGGAATTGTTTACCATTTAAACCAAATTACTACATAGCAAAATAACAATTATGTGTATAGTTAAGTATGTCAGATAACTTTGCTCTTAGTTTTCTTTAGTTATGTTAAAGTCAGTTCATGCCTTAGCGTTTGTTGCCAATAGAGATGGCATTTTTACCTTAGGATCTGTGAACTTTTAAAAATTTTTTCCCATTTTGTTTCAATATGTTTGAGTATAATTGGTTCAATGCAATATATGCAATACATTTCTTTCCTTTGCAATCTTATGTATTTGATTTTTATGCTTTTAAAAATATTATGCTGGAAAGGGATTTGTAGATTTTACAATATGGTTCATTATATGCAAAAAATTGTTAAGATCTCTTACACTAGAGTGTTTATCTCTGAAAATATGAGCTTGTTTTACACATCACTATATCCCTACCAGAGCATTGGGTACATAGTGGATGATTAATAGGTATTGGATGGATGTATAGATGAATGGATGGATCCACAAAAGTGAATAAATACTAGAAGATGAAACAGCTACAGGTAGAATACCAAAATTCATTAAAAGTGGGTGGTGACAAATATCAAAAGTGAAAAGATCCACATTATACTTTCATGTAATCTTCCACACAAACAACTTGGTTGTTTAGATACTGTAGTATTTCATTAAGTGACTTAATTTTTCAGATTTCGGGGGAAGCATTTAGAGAGGGATATGGCATAGATCTGGCAACAGGAAACATTGTTCTATACTCAGCCTTTTGGGGCTCTGCTTAAATGAGTTTTTTTAAAAATTAATTTCTCATTTTCCTTGTTTTCTCTAACTCTATTCCCCTTTAGAAAAAGTAATATTTTAAAGAGCACTATCATACCTTATGCTGACATGGCTGCTACTACCGGGTGGCCATTTGATTCAAATGAGAAATAATAGCATTTGGGGACTTCAAAGGACAAAATCCTAAATTTAAGAGAAATGTTCAAGTGGAGGCAAATCTGATTGAAAAAGGCCTGTCATAGGAATGTTATATTACTAACTATAAGACATATGAAGTCATGATTTTTTTTCCCCCTTTCTGGTCAGGGCCTAGGAAGGGAGAAGATACTGGAGGCCCGAATCAGTGTTCAGGGACTGTTTTTTTCTGGGATTAAGTGAACATAATCAAATGCAAGGCCCGCTTTTTAGGGCTTGAAGAAAGGCTATAAGGGAATTTTAACTTTGTTCTTAGAGGCTTTTGAGACCTAAAATACCACAGAAGAGAGGCTTCTGTTTAAAGCAGAAGAGCAAAGAGAATTTAGATTCACAACTGTTAAGGAACATCTAGATACCTAATTGCACCTTTGTGTTGCATTTCTTCTCTTAATATTTCCAGATTGCTTTTACAATTTCCTCTGAATTGTGTGTCACCTTTTAAAGTGTAATAATTTGTGATTAGTTAATATTGATGTCATAGTGTCTTAATTAAAAGTTCCTTTTATAGAAAAAAAGTGTAATTGAGTTAAGAGAATGTTAATCTATATTTTTCAATTAACCATGTTGGTGAATGCTTAGCTCTTTGGACCATGAGACTAGGTAATAAAAACACACTGCTATCCATCTGGTGGCAGCTTATCCAAATTATAGGCACCGTACCTAGAAGGAAATAAACAGAAAGTCAAACTTATCATGTCAAGCCAAATGCCATGTGGCAGTCAATGCCACATGCCAATGTGGAGAGGCAGTCAAGGATCCTGAGATATAATCATAATTTTTCCTGGGAAAAAATGTTTCTTTAGAAGGAAAAATTTTATTATTTTTAAAGAATTTATAAAATTGGGATTAGAGATACATCTTTAGTATAGCAAATTTGTTGTGGGGCTAAAGTTTGGTTTTGGGAACTACGTAAGATGGGAATGGCTTGGATTTCTTTTAATATGTAGGGTTTTGGGGGGTTTTTTTGCTGAGGCAGTTGGGGTTAAGTGACTTGTGTAGGGTCACACAGCTAGGAAATGTTAAGTGTCTGAGATCCAGATTTGAACTCAGGTCCTTTTGACTTCAGGGTTGGTGCTCTATCCACTGCGCCACCTAGCTGCCCCTAATGGGTAGTTTAAAAAAAAAAAAAACACAGCCTTAAACAACAAACTTGAGCATCTCTTATACATAAAAAATTGTATTTTAAGCCCTATATCTCTAATATGTTCAGCTAATTAAAAATATATATTATATATATATATAATTTAACTCTGTAGTAGCAACACTGCTCTACTTATCTGTGTCTCCTTTTGAACTTACTTCTGTTATTTTCTGTGTATTTTCATGGTTTCATTGTGACCCTTTTGCTTCTATGACTACTTCAACTACTCCATTCTCTACCCAAAGGGGATATACAGTGAGATTAGCACAATGGCAGTGTTCATCTCCTTGAACAGAAGTCCCGATTGAAAAAATGTAAGAGAGGGGAACCATCCCACAAAGGAAAGGAAATAAAAGGACTGTGGGTAATAGTTCCACTTTGTACTACATAGCAACTATCAGAATACTCGTAGATTCTGGGAAATGGAAGGTACTGTCTCCAGAGGGATTTATTGTTGAGTCTTCAATCACAGTCCAACTCTTTGTGACCCTTTGGTTTTCTTGGCAAAGATGCAGGCGTGGTTTGCCATTATTTTTCTCCAGTTCCATACAGACGAAAGAACTGAGCAAACAGTATTAAATGACTTATCCAGCATCACAAATTTATTAAGTATCAGAGGATGGATTTGAACTCAGGAAGAAGAATCTTCCTAGTTCCAGATCCAGTGCTCTATCACTTCACCCAGTTGCCCTTTTTGAAGGTATTTTTAAAATTTTTAAGTTTGAAGGCTATTTTAAAATTTTTATTTCTATACTGCCAGCAATGTTTTACACCTGGTAGTAGAGACTTTTAAAATATTTGTTGGATTTAATTGATTAACCAAGTAATTAACCCGGAGTTCAGTAAATATAGACCAGCAGTCTGCAAGAGATTAAGACTGATATCAGAATGAGTTCATACTGCAGCTTGTAAGGCTGGGTCATTGGCTTATTTATTTATTGTTCTAACATCTGGGCCTGCTCCTTTGCATGTCTGCCTACACAGGCCTATGTTTTCTCAAGCTCTCCAGGCGTTATCTCAATTATCTAAGAACAAAATGACCTGCTAAAGCTCATGGAATTTTCTCAGGTGAACTCCTCAGGGCCTCAATCAGAACCATTTTCTTTTACTTTACACGTAGTTCTAAGCACAGTTACCTGTTTTTCAAATGCATGAAGGATTAGAAGAACATTTAGGTAGTACAGTGGATAGAGCACTGGGCCTAGAATCAGGAAGACCTGAGCTCAAATGTGCCCTCAGACACTCACTAGCTGTGTGACTCTGGGCAAGTCACTTAACCAGGCATCAAGGGTCCTCAAACTACGGCCCACCGGCCAGATGCTGTAGCTGAGGACGTTTATCCCCCTCACCCAGGGCTATGAAGTTTCTTTATTTAAAGACCCACAAAACAAAGTTTTGGTTTTTACTATAGTCCGGACCTCCAACAGTCTGAGGGACAGTGAACTGGCTCCCTATTTAAAAAGTTTGAGGATCCCTGCTGCCTTATCTGTCAAATGAGCTGGGGAAGGAAATGGCAAAGCATTCCAGTATCTCTGCTAAGAATATCCCAAAATTGGGTAATGAAAGAACAACAAAAGTGAGAAAAGAGTGGGGGAAGGTTGTTGCTCCAAGCAGATACACTGATATTCTCACAACAAAATCTGAAAAACAAAACAAAAAATTAAATTAAATTTTAAAAAAGATCCAGGAGCTAAAAAATAGCAGTAGTCTGAGAATATTTAAGAAGGAGATTTCCAGACAAATTAGTTCCGAAGGCCTCAGGATCTACATCTATGAAGGACATCGGATTAGATATTCTGTAAGAAGCATTCCAGGCTGACAGTCAGTCAGTGACTCAGTAAAACTTTAATTCTGAGTTCTGCTTACTTCATTAAACTTCCAAGAGCATCACTGGATTATGCTTTGCAATATGAAAGCTGGTTAATTATAAATGATATTTATCATTTGTAATATAATTATATGTAACACAGAATATAGATATGTAGCACATAATAAAATTTTAATTACATAGTATAAATAAAATTACAATATAAATATATACAAAGTAAAATATATTTATATAGGTAGATTATAATTATATATAATATTATTTTGCATATAGAGTATAACAAAATGAGACATATTTTATAACATATACCAATACTAAATAAAATCATAATACAATTGTATCATATGCAATATATCTTATATAATTTAGTCTATTATAAATAATTATTTCATATATAATATATCCTCTATATATCCAATCTGTGATAGAATTATAATTATAAATGATATATGTGTTATAGTATATAATAAAATTATGTATTACATGTAATATAAGAAAATCACAATATAATTATATATAATGTACAATATTCTATATGGGTTATATATATGTGACCTATAATAAAATAATTACATGCAATGTATATACATACATTATTGCCTAATACAGTGTCTTATAGTGCACCATGTACTATATCAACATATAATAATTTATTATGAAATATGTGCATATTATATATAGAAAAAATTTGTGTGATGTGCAGGATTCTACATGGGCTATATACATATAGCCCCAATAAAATTGTAGCTATATATAAGACATAGTCTATTATCTATGGTATGGAATAAAATTATAAATAATATATTATTGTTGTTCACTAATGTCCAACTTGGCAATCCTTTTTGGGGTTCCTTTGGTAGAGCTACTGGAGTAGTTTGCCATTTTCTTCTTCAGCTCATTTACACATGAGGAAACTGAGCTTAACAGGGTAAAATGACTTGCCCAGAATCACATAGCTAGTAAGTATCTGAAGAGGTATTCTCTTCATGTATGTGTATACTCAAGATTAGTCTTCCTGACTTCAGTTGCAGTGTTTTATTTATTATACCACCTACCTGCCCATCTATATAAAATACATTATATATGCATATGGTATATAATAAAGTCACAATACAATTACATATAAACTGTATAATGCATTTTATATAATATAGTTTACAATAAAATCATAATTACTGATAATGTACATTGCCATATAAGAAAATTATATAATATGATATGTATATAGTGTAGAATATAATCATAATATAATTATGTATAATATGTTCTATATACATATATAATAAATTATAAAAAATTATATGTGATACATACTGGACTGTAGATTATATGCACAAAATTATATGCAAGATGTAACGTATTATATAGGAGCAGCTAGGTAATGCAGTAGATAGCGTTTGAGTCTTTAGATACTTACTCTCTGGGTAACCCTAGGCAAGTCCCTTTACCATGTTTGCCTCAGTTTCCTCCTCTGGAGTTGGAAAAGAAAATCACAAATTATTCCACTATCTTTGTCAAGAAAATCCCCAAAGAGATCACAAAGCATTGAACATGGTTGAAAACAATTAAACTACAACAAAAATACATTATATGTGCATCTAGTATATAATATAATTATAACATAATTATGTATAATATACAAATATAGTACCGATATAATTGCAGTATTATTCTAAAAAAACAATACTACAAATAAATTATAAATGATAAATCAATCAGAAAGAAAATTATGCTGTTTAAAAAGGAGGGGTGGTATACATTAGAAAGATCTCCCATCCCGAAGGGTTAAAATTTTTTTAATAGCTAATAGCTAACAGATGTGTACTGCTTTAGTGCTTTATATACATTCTATCTACTGAACTTCATAGCAGGTGCTATTATTATTTTCCAGATAAGGAATCTGGGGGTCAGGGACTTTAAATGAATTGTCAGGGGTCACACAGCTAGTTTTGGTTCTTAAATTGTCAGCTGTCATAGGAAACTCCAGGATATCCTGAATAACTTAAGAGATTTCAGAGAGCTCAGATTTTTTTTTTAACCTCTTTCAATTAAGGGGAAAAAATGGTCACAGTGTGAAAAAAACAAAACAAAAAACTGATTTGGGATAGCGGTGGAAGGGGCAGTACCAGATGATGTTTCCTGGGCTGTTTAAAGCAGTGGTGATTAAAAAGGTTCAAATCAGTTTCAAACCATTTCCCAGAGAAACACAAAACCTTACTGCCTCTACCCAGAGAGTCCAAGGCCCAATTTGTGCTAAGATGGATGGAAATGTTAAGTCTGTGGGCAGAGGTTGCTAAAGTGGATGGAGCATAGAGCAAGTGTCCTTGACTTAATTGGGCCAGATCCATTTTCTCCTACACAGCTCTGGAGGAAACTCACTTACAGGTCAGGGATATGAAGCCTCCGGCAATAGCCTTAGCTGCAGAGACAGCTGAGGCTTTCTGCACAGGGTGGAGTTGTGTCTTAGAGCTTCCCAGGGGGGATAGAAAAGGGAATTGTAAGAAAGGAAAGTGCATTTCAGATAAGGGAGGGCTTTCTATGAGATCAGAGAAAGTTCAAGAAATCCTTAAGAAAACTAGTCCTTACTAGCAGATTAAGAAAAGAACTGGATATCATTTTGGGCAGATAGTGTAGCATCCTTATCCATGTCTGTCCAGATGATGGAAAAGAATTTCTGTGGTTTTGTCATTAATAACCTGGCAAGAATCAACCAAGAGTGGGATGAATTCATATAGTGTTGAAGGGAATTCTACTTATGGGATCAGTATTCCTGATTTTTTCCAATCTGGCTAAATTGAGGAAATAATAGTATAGTGGAAGTATTGGATTCAGAGTAAAAGGACTGAATTTGAATCCCGGATCTTTTATAATCCTGATGGTCTTGGATAAAATTCCTGAAAAAAATGAGGACCTGGGATTAGAATAATTTCTAAGATATTTTCCAACTCTAAATCTGTGTTTTTCTGGCCCTTTAAACTACTGGTTTCATTTCAGGGACAGTGAACTCCATGATCTGAGACTTAAAGATTTTAAGAAGTCAATAATGTGTCCATGCTGTCAATTGTTGAGAGGTTAGAAGCCCAAGCATAAAGTGAGCATGTTGGAGCCCCAGGTAGTGCCTGCTCTCTTAACAATCAGGACAAAAGATAGAGTAACAATGACTTTCATTCATTTAGCACTTTAGAGTATTCAGGATAATTTGATGGACTTAACATTCCTCAGAAGCTATACCATTGAGGTAGGAAGTTTCTTTGGAGTATTTAATCATACAGAATTTTTGTGGAGCTCTAAATCGATAATGTAAGATAAGTACTGTGCAAACTTTAACATTTCATATAAATGTCGTTGTTGGTTTTTTCCACTTTAGGGGTTATTAATCCACAGCCATAGAAGTCAATAAGCCAATAATTCATTGGTTGTCGCCCATACTTCTCACACCATACCTGCTTTGGTACAATTCCCAATTACCCTCAAGGCTCCGCTTAAGCACTACCTTCTACAAGAGGTCTTTTTGAATCTTCCAGCTGCACTAACTTTCCCTTAGGAATGATTCATGTCTCTTTTGTGTGCCTTCCATATCTTTAGTCAATGATTTCCTCTGTTACTGAGGATCTAAACCCCTTCTTGGTTCTCACTATATTGATTCTCCCTTCTCAGAGATCACTAGGTGGTGTAGTGGATAAAGCCCTGGGCCTAGAGTCAAGAAAACCTGAGTTGGAATCTAACCTCAGATACTAGCTGTGTGATTCTGGACAAGTCATTCCACCTCTGATACCTCAGTTTCCTCATCTGTAAAATTAAGATAATAACACTTTATCTCCCAGGTTCTTGTGAGGCTCAAATGATATAATATTTGTAAAGCACTTGGCATAGTGTCTAGCAAATAGCAGGCACTTTAATTCTTGTGTTCTTTCTTTGTGCTTCTCTTCTTTTTCCAGATAGATTATAAACTCCTTGAGGGCAGAAACTGCTTTTCTTTCGACTTTGTTATCCTAGGGCCTACCATCACCCCTTCATAGACTTGGAGTTTTGTTTGTTTTGGGGGGATTAGAGTTCTTACTCTCCCAGGTTGGATGCAGACTAGTAATTTATCATCCAATCCCAATATTATTTGGGAGGGGGCTTTCATCTGTTCTGTTTTTTTATTTGATTGGATTCTGATTTTAGGCATTCAGTAGCTCTTTGCTCTTGGGGGCACCCTATTGGTGCTGGCCTTAGTGCTGACCCCAGTTGACAGTTCTGGACTCCTGACTTTAAGCAATTCATCAGCCTCAGCCTCCCTAGTAATAGGGATTATATAATTATATGTATGTACAACTATAACTTTGCTTTCCACCTTCAACCTGATGACCTTCACTTCTTAAAATCTCTGTTTCTGTCTTTATCTCTGTCTTTCTCTGTCTCTATCTCTGTCTCTCACTCTCTGCCTGTCTGTCTCTCTCTTCCCTATACACATACACGAAACTCTTCCCCTTCCCCCATATCCTTTATTTTTTTACCCATGATTTCATTTTTACTCATGATTCCTAGGAAAGGCTGGAAGATGCCCTGGTGCTCTGTGACTATACCACCACACACCTGGGGCCCAGTGCCAAGGTCCCAGTTGCTCTTACTGGTCCCTTTCCTAGCTGAC
Organism: Antechinus flavipes; assembly: GCF_016432865.1. Taxonomy (NCBI): domain Eukaryota; kingdom Metazoa; phylum Chordata; class Mammalia; order Dasyuromorphia; family Dasyuridae; genus Antechinus; species Antechinus flavipes. The sequence goes on along the minus strand of NC_067400.1, from coordinate 324,645,772 downwards.
ATACTTGCAGCTGGTTGCTAGGCGACCGTGGCAGACTGTTCTACATGTATAATACATAACTGCCATTAGGTTTTTACTTTCCCAACAAAAAGGGCCCTTGGAAGAAAAAAAAGCAAACCCAATTGACTTGTGTCAATGTTCCTCCTCCAGTTATACCCTCCACAAAGATCCCTACTCAGCTGAATTCGGAAATGGGTCCATTCAATTGGACAGAAAGCCATTCTCAAGTACACATCCTTTGCAGGTCCTAGTGGGTACTTACCACCACTACATTTTGCTATCAAATGGTCAGTGGAGAGAGAGAGAGGAAAAAATAATTCAGAAAAAGAGTGCACATTCTCAACAACTTGGTGAGGATGCTGGAGAACTGAATAGAAGAATAGTATCATGGAAAGAGAACTGGATTGAGAATTGCATGACCTGGCACAAGATAGCCATATGACTGTGAATAAGTCACCTACCTTCCTTGAACTTCTCTCTGAAATAGGCAAGATTCATATTTTTAAGAACTAAGGCACAGGCTAATACTTGGACATCATCTAGTCAAACCCTTTCATTTTCTTCATGAGGAAGCTGAGATGCAGAGAGATTCTGACTTTGCCATGGTCCCACAGATAGGAGGCAAGCAGTATTCTGCAGATCCAGCATGATTTCTCCTGTAACAAGCTGACTTTGCCATGGTCCCACAGATAGGAGGCAAGCAGTATTCTGCAGATCCAGCATGATTTCTCCTGTAACAAGCTAGCTTCCATACTTACCTCAAAGTGGTGAAAAAATATGAGGAAAACACTTTTTAACAACTAACATTGATACTGTTGGTTAAGATGAGCAAAGCATGCTTTCTATGCATTATCTCATCTGAACTTCACAACAACCCTAAAAAGTACAGATATTATCCTTCTCACTTAATAGATAAAGAAACAGAGTTTCAGAGAAGTCCAGTGATAATTAACAAGTATCACAGATATAATTTAAACCTAAGGTGTTCCTGATTCCAATTCTAGCATTTTTTGTCTGCTAAACCACACTGCTTCTATTATTCTTTATATGTGAGTACTATTTTTTCCTCTATTTAATACTGATTTCCAGTAAAGCCTCAAACCAGGGCAGCTTACCTTTCCACATATTCTTAGATTCTAAAATTTTTCCTGCTTAAATCCTATGATCCTGTGGAGATGGATGGTAATTATTTGTTTCCACCTCTACAATCTAGGAGATGGAGATGGGAACCATTGATCAGACATGACAAGCTTTGGGTAGGGAAGGAGGCTAGAAAGAAGTCTCTGAGAATTCTGGATCATAATATATTGGTCAACTCAGTTGCCTGGACCATGGGGCAATATGAATAGGGCACCAGAACTTGGGGAAAGGTGGAGGAGAACCATTTAACTTAAATCTAATGATGTTGTCTACTCATGTCTAAATCTTCCTGACACTATTTGGGTTTTTCTTGGCAGTGATATTAGAATGGTTTGCCATTTCCTTTTCTAGCCATTTAACAGATGAGGAAACTGAGGCAAACAGAGCTAAATGACTTGTGCAGGGTCAGATTTGAAATCAGGAAGTTGAGACTTCCTGACTCCAAGGCTGGCACTCAATAGCCACTGTGCTCTATTTCTTCTAACTTGAGCCAGTTTGTCTCTCCTTAGGCAGCCTGGTTCTCCTCATATACTCTCTGATTATGGGACTCACTAGTTTGATGCCAGACTAATTATGGATATCCCAGTTGCCTTCAGAACTCCTGCACTCCAGGCATCCATCCTCCTCAGCTTCCCTGGAGCAGGCTTTACAGGCTTGTGCCACAATTCCCAGCTAGTTCTCCTCCAAACAACAATAACCAACAGTTACTGATTTCCCTTACTGTTTGTTGGCTCCCACAAGCTGAATTCCCATCAACAGGATTACATACCCAGAGTATGGTACACATACTCACTTGGTTTTATAACTTACAACCACAGATTCTGTGCTCTTCCTTCTCTGCTTTCCCTCCCTCTTGGTTGTGAGCCCCTGGAAAACCCTAGAGCAGACCTACGCTGGCTGAATGAACACTGCACTGCTCGTCTTGCACATCCCTCCTAAAGACTGCCTTAGGAGCCACCCAAGCACAGCTCATTGGCCCTGTGAGGCAGGCAAGGCTCCGCAGGGGAGCTAGCATGGTTTTTAATTAGACATTAGTGTTCTCCACACTTCCATTTACTGTCAGGGCCTTGGTGGCTGGCTCTATCAGCTTGCTCTTCTTTGTTCAAGTCTCCCCCTTTGGATTTGTAATCCTGTTGCTTCTTAGCTCATTTCCCTCCTTTTGCCTCCCTCTCCCTTTCCTGTTAGCATCCTCCTTCTTTCTGTCCTCTGCTACAGTTATCTTACTCCTAAAGAGATTGAAGGATTTTGATTCCATCTCTTTTATACCTGACCTTTATTCCATCATCTCTGATACAGGCCAGTGCCTCCTAAGAACATAGCCAAGGCTTTTGGAGATAAGGCAATCTTACAGATTGAGTGAGAAAAACTCCCAGCTCCAAAGAGATTTTAACAGCCAGGATACAATCAGGGATGCTTCTGGTGACAGAGAGCATCATCCTGAGCACAACATTTGTAGAGAGGACTGCAATAGCCTAGAGAATAATTTTTCTTCTGAAGGTTACCTCTCTTAGATGTTGATAATGGGTGGCTCAGTGGATTGAGTCCAGAACATCTAAATTCAAATCTGGCTTCAGAATTCACTAGTTGTGTGTCCCTTGTCATGTCACTTAACTGTTTGCCCCAGTAATATCACCTATGAATATCACCTAGGGCATGAAAATAATATCTTCCTGGATTGTTGTGAGAATCAGAATTATAAAGTGCTTAATACAAGGCCTGGTTCTTAGTAAGTCCAATATAAATGGTAGCATTATTATTTTTATTGTAGAGTTATGAAGACAGCTAAACTCTTTTATCTCTGAAAGTAAATATTTATTTTGCTTTGTTTTTTCCCCCAAAGTTTATTTTCGCATTATCCTCATCAAGATCCAGCTAAAAAGAAAAAGTACAAAAACAACTGTATTTAATTTGTGGAAGGGTTTGGAATAATGAAATAAATGTTAGATTGAATATAACTTTCAAACATTTTGTGGAATGGCTCAGCTCTTATCTCCCAACTGAGATAAAACATTCTGACAGTTTTTGAATATCAAAGGGATTCATTGGCACAGGGGGCAGATTGACGCAGCCCTCTGAGGTTCTGTAGGAAATTTCCAAAGTCTAATTCTTTCCTTTTTAAATGTGGAAAACCTTCAGAAATCCATAGGAAAATAAACCTTTATTTCTCAAATAAATTTTGAAGTTTAAAAGTGAAAGCAAAAATTGTTTTCTAGTTATTAAGAGATGTAGGATGATGGAGAGACAGTTATCATTTCAAGTTCCAAGTTATAAGAGAAGGGGATAATGGACTCTGGTGTCCATAGGTTCCAAAAAATGTATAAATAGAGTAATTTAGATTCCTTCTGTGTCGTCTGTCACCATCTCTGAGTCTCTTGGTATTATGGGTGCCTGCTGATCCTTCTACTTATCTATTTGTCCCTTCTTTCCTTCCTCCCTTTTAAAAGCAAAGACAGAATACTTATATTTGCATTCTTTCTGATGGAAAGAACACCAGACCTGAAGTCAACAGAGTCTTGTTTTGAATCCTGCAGTTGATATGTACTAATCCTGTCACCAATGGTTAAATCCTCTATGGACCATAGTTTCCTCAGCTGCAGAATGGGGATTATAAAACTAGGAATAAAATCAGGACTAACCTTGCAGGTTGGGCTGTGAAATCCAGCATCACTTCATTAGAGACATGTTATATATTTGGCTTTGTGCTCAGCCTTGTGAATACAGATAGTAAAATGAGACTGTTTCTGTCCTCAAGGAGCTTACTTTTATCAAAGAGAGGTGGGGAATAATATATACTGAGGGTTGGCCTGGAGAAGATCCAACATGTTCCCAGGTAAGTAAAAAAAAAATATGTTACAGGTCAGCTAGATGGTGCCATAGTGCACAGAGCACTGGGCTTAAATTCAGGAAAACTCATCTTCCTGAGTTCAAATCTGACCTCAGACACAGATTAGCTATGTGATCCCTTAACTCTGTGTACCTCAATTTCCTTATTTGTAAAATGAATTGGAGAAGGAAATTGTCAACCATTCCAGTATCTTTGCCAAGAAAACCCCAAATAGGGCATGAAAAGTCAGACATGACTGAACAACAAAATACATGTACAAAATAACAGGAATTAGATCAATTATTTCACTGGTATAGGGAATGTTCAGGTAAGGAAATTCCCTCTACCAATGCAGTTGGCATCTTATCTGCAGTTTATATTATGAGAATTAACTAGAGCCCTGAGAGTTTTAGGGTCACATAGATAGTATGTGTCAAAGCACTTGAACCCTGATCGTCTAGCTTTCTATCCACTATTGCACCACTGGCACAATTTTGGTGGAAGGCAATAATAACTCATAAATTGTTGTTGTCGTTTCTTCTTCATTCTCAAAGAGGACCAATGACATCAGAAAGGTGATATTTTGATTTGCATGTGAATCCAACTTACAGATAACTATGGTAATCAAGAGAGGTCTCTTGTAGGGAGGAAAAATAAGCCTTGACAGCCCTTTTTGTAGTGGCTAAAAACTGGAAATTGAATGGATACCCATCAATTGGAGAATGGCTGAATAAATTGTGGTATATGAATGTTATGGAATATTATTGTTTTGTAAGAAATGACCAGCAGGATGATTTCAGAAAGGCCTGGAGAGACTTACATGAACTGATGCTGAGTGAAATGAGCAGGGCCAGAAGATCATTATAAACTTCAGCAACAATACTATATGATGATCAATTCTGATGAATGTGGCTCTCTTCATCAGTGAGATGAACCAAATCAGTTCCATTCGTTCAATACTGAAGAGAACCAGCTACACCCAGTGAAAAAAACTCTGGGAAATGAATGTGAAGCGCTATATAGCATTTTCAATCCCTCTGTTTTTATCCGCCTGTATTTTTGATTTCCTTCTCAGATTAATTTTACCTTATTTCAAAGGCAGCAAAATAATTGTATGGATATGTATACATATATTGTATTTAACATATACATTAACATATTTAACATGTATTGGTTTGCCTGCCATCTGGGGGAGAGGGTGGGAGGAAGGAGGGGAAAAGTTGGAACAGAAGGTTTTGCAAGGTTCAATGCTGAAAAATTACCCATGCATATATCTTGTAAATAAAAATCTATAATAAAAAAATGTGGGGAAAAAAGAAAAATAAGCCTTGAAAGGGATTAAGATTCAAGGAGGCAAAGGTGAGGAAGGCAAGCTTTACAGTCCTGATGCCCCCCACCCTTCTCCAAGTGGAGTAGCTTATATAAAAGCCTAGCAGGAATGAAAGAGGTTCAGGATTATTACATCTCAAATCGGTATAACCAATAACCTAGGTCTTTCCTTGACTGGACCGAATTTAATAATCCCCCCTCCTACTTCTCTCATCCCCCCCCCAAAAAAAAAAAAAAACAGTGATTGTCCCTTTTTTGGCTCATTGTCCTCTTCCTGGAGATATGCCAGAAAAATCTTTAAATAAAATTGGAAACAATATAATAACGGTTACTCATTTTGGAAAAGTGCCATAGAAGTATTAGTTGCTAACATTATATTTGTTCTACACTTAAATCTTCCTCCATGCTTTATGTGGCATAGAATTGACTTTGGGAGTTCTCATAGGCTATGCTATGAAAATGGCAGATATTCCCAACTTGGGAAAATGCCTAAATAGATCTGTCTTCTAATATTTTGAAAGATATGGATTTCACTGGTAGAAAGACTCCTTCCACTGATACAACTCACAATTCCTCCCCAGCTTAATGTTATATAGTCTTTATAAGCTCCTGTGGTTAAAAAAAAAGTTTCAACTGGTGATAAAGTCTCAACTCTCAAGTATTAATCTGAGTTTGTCTGGTTGTTCCATCATGTTTGACTCTTTTGTAACTTCATTTGTATTTTCTTGGCAAAGATACTTAAGTGGTTTGCCATTTCATTCTTAAGCTCATTTCATATATGAGGAAATTGAGTCAGACAGGGCAAAGCAACTTGCCCCCAATCACACAGTTAGTGCCTGACATCAGATTTGAATTTAGGAAGAGAGGATCCCAGCAGGTACAGATAAAGATTATTATATTATTACATATATTACATAAATCAATATAAACAGCATATATGTTATAGTCAATATTTGAATTGTATTTATATATATATTATTTATTATCTGGAACTTTGTGGTACTCATTCTAATTTTTTTTTTAACAAAAAGCAATAAGACAATTTACATTGCTCTCTACACAAACAAAATGAATTGTATTATAGGTGTGTGGTTTTTTTTTTTAACTTTCTCTCCATGGATCAGTAGTTTCTTACTTTAAAAAAGAAGAAAAAGAATAATGTTCCCCAGTCTTGCCATAAACAATTGTACTGGGTAGGGGGTACATTTTCAATTGCTATTTAAATGCTTCTAGGTCAATAGCATGCTTTTTAAGACTCAGTCCACTCAAAAGTTCTAGAATTGAGGAACAGAGCAGATTGTATAAGTTATAAAAAGTAACACTAGAAAACTCTTTTCCATTCCTCTTCTCATCAAGGTTTTATCTTGAGGGTTGTAGGTCCATCTCACAATATAACCTCCAAAGCACTTATCTAAGCCCTCATATCCAAGGATAACTAGCCTAGTGGCTAGCTCCTTATGTTAATCCCTTCCTTTCTCTGGACCTCACTTTATTCACCTGAAAAATGAAAGCTTGAATTAAATGACCCTAAAGTCCCTGATGATTTAAATCTATGAGTTTAGATCTTACCAAAAGAAAGATAGCATGTGTTCAGGCATGAAACCTTGCTGGTTGAATAGTATCCTTTCAATACTATATGGACTCTCCAAGGAAGCTTTTATTATAGTACTCATAATTTCTCACTGGGTGATGCAGTGGATAGAGTTCTAGACTTGGAATCAAGGAGAACCGAGTTCTAATTCTGTCTTAGACACAAGTAACTATTAAACTTTCAAATTTGAATCTATAGCTGCTTATGAGACATCTCTAACTGGATGTTCCAAAGACATCTTTAAATCTAACACATCCAAAACTGAACTCATGGTTTGTCCTAAATCCTCCTTGTTTCTGAACTTTATGATTACTGCCAAGGGCATCACACTGTTTTCCAAATCACCCAGGTTTTCTCAGATAAGATCCTCCTTCTTCTAACTCTTATCTATTGTCACTGGTTGTTCTCCATGCATGAAATGCTCTCCCTCCTTGTTCCAACCTCCTAGCTTCCCAAACTTCCTTTAAGTCCCAACTAAAATCCTCCTCCATTTTTTTCTTTTGTTCACTGAAATTTCCCAAGATATCTTGGGGTTTAAGCCCTGCTTAATTTCTTTCTTAAGGATCATGCCTTAAACACAAATCACCCTGGCTCTCATTGATTGGCCAACAATAAGTTTCAGACCAACCCCCAGTTGGTAATAGTGAGGCCCTGATTGATTCAGTGTGACTGTATAGAGCAATTATTTTTTTTTTCAGTCAAACTGACACCTGTTGAAGACCTTAGCTTAAAAAAGATCAAGGTCTCCCATTTCATTCAGGCCTGTCTCCAATCATCCTGATCTATATCTTGCCGATGGATCCAGATGGCTCTGGAGAGGAAAGTAAGGCAAGTGACCTTGCACAGCCCTCCCTCATTTCAGTCCAATTCACTTGCAAGTCAAGTCATCCCCTCCCTCATGTTATGGTCTTCTTTGAGAACAAAGGACAAACAACAACAAAATCCTGCCTTCCATGAAAGCCTTTATTGATCTTACTTCCAGTGCCTTCCTTCTGTTGGTTATTTCCAGTTTATCTTGTCTATATCTTTTTTATACATACATTGTGTGTATTTCTATTGCTACTTATATTTTGTGTTGGATTCTCCCATTAGACTGTTATCTCTATAAGGATACAGGTTACATCCTGTATAAACTTCCCCAGTGCTTATTGTAATACTCTGTGTACAACAAATGCTTATTAAGTGCTTGTTTGGTTATTAATTTTATTTATATTTATTATTTTTATTATATGTTTTTTATTTATTATTTTTCATATGTCATTTTATTTATTATATTTATATGTACTAAGGAGTTGTATAGACAGATCGGGCTTTATACATAGGCAATGGGCACTTGATTACATGATGAGCTTTGAAGGACACTGTGAAAAATTTCCCTGCACCTGAACTTTTCTTTTTCAGTGGGCTGAATTGGCATCTAGAATTCTACTGTTATTGTATCATTCCTTTAAATAACAAGATTTCATTTTTAGAAATAAGTAGTCAGATGCCCTCTGTCAAGAGAAGGGGGAGAGGCATTTTTTGTTATTAACCACTAATACCTTGATTTGAATTATTAGATGATACCTTGGGAAAAGACAATGGAATGGACATGAGATAAGTTTTGATAAAAACAAGGCATGGATTTGGAACATAGAAGTTTGTCAGTAGAGTGTGAATGTGGAAAGAATGTTACAGACTTGGACACTGGGTGCCATGATGTAGAATGCATAAATATGGAGAAGTGAGTTTTAAAGACATTCTGATGCTTCTCACAACTTTGTGTCTAGAATGACAACAGGGTAGACTAAGGAATGGGGGAGAGAGGGAAGAGGCAACTATTAAAGGAAAATTAGGCTGAGGAGATCGCTTGACTCAAATGAATAACAGTAACAACAGTAACAACAATAAATAATAATAAAATGCAGCACCTTATAGTTGCAAAGTACTTTATAAATATTATCTCATTTGATTCTTATGATGACTCTGGGAAATATGATATTTTTATCTCCTTCTTGCAGAGGAGGAAATGGTTAGAGTGATTTGCCCAGAATCATACAACTAGTAAGAGTCCAAAGCAGGATTTGAATTTGGGTCCTCTTGTCTCCAGCTAAGGTATTCTGCCAAACATATTACCAAATTGTCTAACAAGAAGCTTGCCTTCTTGAGGTTTCACCAGCCCTTCACACTGGAGCAATCCTGCATTCTCACATGGATACTATTTAATAATATGGAAGAAAATATGGTTTCAAACCCTGGCTTTCCTACTAACTTGCTATATAAATCTGCACAAGTTGCCCCAGCTATCTAAACTTCAGCATCATCCTCAGTCAAGTTAGGGGATTGAGTGATGGTCTCTTTCTTCTCTGACATCCATTCTTATTCTCAAGAACTCCTTGTGATCCACACACAGCTCAAATTTCACCCTTCCTGACTTTTCCTAATCTTTTTTTTTTTTTTTCCATTCCAGCCTCTCAGAGTCTGGCTATGCCTTTGAGGTTTTACTAGGCCTTGTTGGATGTTCCCTTACCAGAGAATGATGCTGCACTGGGCTCTCTGGATAGAAAAGATTCCTAATTATACTCCATCTATAATTAAAGAATATTTTTAATCAACACCCCTGGGTCTCATTGAGGCATTGTCAGATTAATTGCAGCAAGGTTCTGTGGAGTTGGGGGAAGTCCTGCCTTCTTGGGTCTCTTAGTTAAAAAAAAAAAGAATCAAACATGACTAAAATGACTGAACAGCAACAAATATGTATTTTTATGTGTGTGCATATATGTGTATTATACATGCATATATATTATATATATTATACATGCATATATATGTATATGTGGAGGGAGAAAGAGGGAAATACAGAGACAGAAAAGAGGCAGAGAGAAGAAGAAAGAGACAGAGATACAGAGAGAGAGAGAGACAAAAAGACAGAGACAAAAAGAGACAGAGAGAAAGAAATAGAGACAGAGAGACAGAGATAGAGATACACAGAGACAGAGACAGAGAGACAGAGGGACAGAGAGAGAGAGAGAGAGAGAGAGAGAGAGAGAGAGAGAGAGAGAGAGAGAGAGAGAGAGAGAGAGAGAGAGGAAAAAACAGAGAGAGGGACAGAGATTTGTCTTTCAGCATTCTTGAACCCATTTAGGGTTTTCTTGACAAAGATACAGGAGTTGCTGAAATAGTTTTCCATCCCTAGGAAATTCATTTTCAAGAAGATTGCATCAGCTTTAGTACTCATATGTCATCATTACCTTTGGTTGATTCTGACCCTCTCTTTGGAGGGTAAGGAAAAATATTTCCAAAGCTTCTATTTAAATAGAGGTCAGAAGACTCAGTCAAGTCTTTATTTCTCACCAGCTACCTCCTTTAGATTCTACTCCACCATCATGATGCCTCCAAAGCCAGTATCTTCTCCCTGCTGCTCCCACTTGCCTTTTGATTTATTTTTTGTTTGTTTTCTTCCCCCATTAGAAGGTAAGCTCCTTTAGGGTAGAGATTATCTTTTTCTTATTTGTATCCCAAGCACTTAGCACCGTGCCTGGTAGATAGTATGTGTTCCATAAATGTTTACCATGTTATATAGGAAATAAAGAGGGGTTTAAGATTAAATTATTTCTCAGAGTCACCTTTAACTTTAAGTGATATTATTCTATGATAAAAGAATAGTATTCAGTACATCAGTTGTAGAAATCCAAGAATGCTCAGTTCTGGGTGTCCCATTTTAGGAAAGCCATTGACTGATTAGTGATCAGAATGGTGATAGGATACAAGTCCATGCCAGATAATTACCAGATAAAGGCACTGAGGATGTTTAATGTGAAGAAGAGAAGAGTTGGTGAAGGGGAGCATCATAATAGCTGTCTTCAAGCATTTGGAATATTATCATATGGAAGAAGCATTAAGTTTTTCATGCCTTGGTCCTAGAAAGCAGAGATAGAAGCAATCAGTGAAAACTGAAGAAAGGCATATTCTGACTTTAGGTGAAGAAAAAAATTCCCTGACACTTAGAGATGTTCCAAAGTGAAATGGATTGTTTTGAGAGGCAATGAATTCCCACTTACTGGAAAACTTTAATCTAGGGCTGGTCAACTTCTGAAGATATGATAGATATTTAATTTTGGATTGGACCAGATGACCTTTGAGACTCCCTGTGACTGAGATTTTGGGGGTTTGGGTATCTAGGATTATATTAACAAGATTCAGAATTTAATCCAAAATCATCCAATTCCTTCCTTTTAGGAAAAGTCACATAAATTGATCATTTTTTTATTTCTAAAAAAAGTTTGACTAATTTGCTTTTACTGAATAAAATGAGTGGCATATGTTTTACAGAACCAAGTATATCTTTTAAAAATTATTTGAGATATTTCTTTCCTTATCTAAGTTAATGGAAAGAAAAAGGGCACTAAGGGAAAGGGAGAAATAAAGATATGGGGTGAAACAGAGGCAAATTGATAATATTGAAATAAAAGCAAGAAAGGGAGAAGAGACAGGTTGAAAGACTTGTAGAAAGACATATACATAACAAGAACCAAGGAGAATGAGCTAGTTTTTTTTAGAGTAGCATTTCCATCCTGTGGTTGTTACTTCCAATTTCTTTCAGAGTCATGTTGTATTTTCGTAGCTCTAGGAATCCATTATTATATCACTTCAGAGTGCCTATTCTATAAGACAAATGAACTAAACACAACACAGAAGACTGCTCAGTTCTGATTTATATTCTAAATAAGGGAACCTTGAAAAAATAAGTGCTGATAAAAGAGATATTTGGCTTGTTTTGTGACTCTTACCTCTTTTGTCTTTCCTCACTGATGTCTCTCTTCATTTATGAGTGTCCCATTTTAAGAAAGCCCTCATGAGCTGTAGAGTGTGCAGAATGATGATAGGATAAGAATGCATATCATATAATGACCTTTTTTAAGGTGAAGAAGAGAAGATATGGGGAAATACATGGTTACAGAATAGTGGATAGGTGGAAGAGCAGAAAAGTCAAATAAAAAAAAAACTAAGCAAGAATCATAATAGGTAGAAAAGGGACCCAGTGGTTATCAAAAGGTCAGAACTCTCTCCAATTTGATCCTTTGAAGAATGCAAGTTTGTAAAGCTTCAGTTAGTTGGTCTTTAGCTTTGGAGTGTTCCAAGAGCTTAATGAATCAAAAGAATGACCACCTAGGGATTGGCATCATGGAGAAAGGAGAAAGCATTGCAACCTACAGGCAATAGCAATATCAATAGCTGACATTTATATAGTACTTTGTAAAGCACTTTGCATCCATTATCTCATTTATATTTCCAGGACCTCATTATAGCTGTGAATTTCATCCTCATGCCTCACCAAATTTTCCTGCCATTACCCTGGAGCTAACATTGAAGCTGCTTTTATTTCTTCTGCTTGGGGTGAGGGGTGGGGAAGGAACAAGATGACTAATGGGAAAGTCAAGAAGTGAGCAATCATAGAGAGGAAAAGCAGGAAAGGAAGATAAACTAGAAAAACAGATCATGTCCTCCTCCATATTTAGGTGGGGAAGAGCTGGAAATTGGGCTGTGGGAGAGAACCAGATTGAGAGTTGACACCTGACTTCAGATTTGAATTTTGAACTTCTGGATTTGTTGTTCACTTGTATCCAAATCCTCGTGACCCCATTTGGGGTTTTCTTGGCAGAAATAATAGAGTTGTTTACCATTTCCTTCCCAGCTCATTTTACAGATGAAGAAACTGAGGCAAACAAGGTTAAGTGACTTGCTCAGATTCACACAGTAAGGCTACATTTGGACTCAAGTCCTCTTGATTCTTATCAGCTGCACCAACTACCTGTCCTTTCTTCTGGATACTAAAATGGTACAGAGGAAAGAACTAAAATTCTTGAATTTTCAGATCCCATCTCTGATACTTCCTACCTATGTGACCTTGGTCAGTTTATTCAGTCTCTTGATGTTTCAGTTTCTCCCCCATAAAATGAAAAAAAAAATTTCTTACAGCTCTTATTCTACCTTCATTTGACCTTGTTGCATATTAACTGTGTGATTTATGTAAATCACTTAATCTCTCTGAGTGTCAATTTTCTTATTTATAAAATAAGGGTTATAATCACACTTACCCAGCCTTCTACCCACACTTACCTTGTAAGTATTCAGTAAGTTGATATACATCAGTAGTTCAGAACCATTTATGCTGTAGAAATAGAAAGTATTATTATTATTATTAGAAAATAGTTGTTTTCTTCGTAGGTTGAGACTCTATGCCTTTGACATTCCTCAAACAGGTGTTTCTGGAATAGGTTGATTAGATAAATTCTGGTGTGGCTTCCCATTCCATAGGTGATTTTTCCATTCGGTAACCTCTCCCTTGCTGAAAAATGTTGGGATCTTCAGCAAGAGCTAAATATCCTTTTCTGTCCTTATCTTGTATTTGCTTGACTACAAAGGGAAGACAAAGAAACCATTTTCAGATGGCTCTGTCAAACACATCTTTCTTCACTAATTGGATCTGTAGGAAATGGAAAACAGGGCATCATCACCAGAAAGCTTCTCAGTAAATCCTAATTAAGGAAGGCCATCAGTGCTGGATGCTGAGCTGTAGAGAGGTCCCGTTGGGCTCTCCTCTTGCATATTTATCCAGATGGTCCAGTCTCCAAACTCACACAGGTCACAGAAGAGGATTATTGGATTGTAAAGAATTTCTAATATCAGAAGCAATTTATTTATTGCATTCACAGAAGACTCTCTCACCTCGTCACTAGATGGGAATTTTAAAAGAGAAAAGTAGGTTGTCTTTATTATTTTTAAGTTAACATGAGAAATTAACCGTTTAATTGGAATCTCTTACTCCACTTTACAGATGAAGACATTATGACCTAATGCATAGATGAGACCATGAAGCAAATGAGGGTCAGAGGAAGAAGTAGAATGCAAGGCTTCTGAATTCCAGCATAAGACTTCTTAACATTAACCAACTTTGCCCTTTAAACATAGGACAATGGACCCAATGGACCCCTTCCTTCTAGCATCTGTATGTATTTATGAAAAGGTAGTGATATTTGTGTATTTCTATGCAAGCAAACCTGTTTAGAAAAGGAAATATTTTATCAGCAGAAAAAATATTTAATTAATCTCCATGATCTTCCTCTATTTCCCCATCAGCAGTCTCCCTGAGAACTTCACAGTATGGAAAAGATTAAAATATCTCATTGACTTAGTTGAACAATACAGATATATTTGTATGTCATTTTAAAGTCTTTATTAGAAGAGGTTTTTTCCTTTGCTTGCTTCCTTTCTTGTTTCTTTCTTTTAATTTTTTTTATTTTTACAAAGCTACATTTTTCTTTTCATATATGCCAAACAGAACAGAGTGTCCTAGTTGCTGAGTTTCCCAGAGAAGAGACTAGGAGACCTAAACAGGATTTCCACCAAAGCTTTCAGTACTTCTTTTGAAGTTTTGGCTCCCAACCATGAAATAATCAAAATTAAAAAAAAAAAAACTGAAAAGGAAAGAACTGGATTCTTGCAAAGGTTCAAGTTGACTAAGTGTTCACCTCTCCCTCTTAGGGGGAACTTTGATCTGAGGAGGGGAGGCTGGTTGAAAAAAATCAGAATAGAATTAGGTGAATGGGAGGAAAGTGGAGTCTGTCAACTAGAAGAGTTACTAAGAGTATTCTATATGTCCAATCTGGTGTTAGGTTTTGTATGTAAAATAAGTATAAAAAAATTACCACATCTCATCAAGAACCCATAAACTATGGAAATAAGCAAAGAAAGGAATAGTGGTAGGCTAGATTGGCAGCTGTTTAAGGAGCTATGTGGATGCAAGTGGATAGAATAGAGAATATTTTAAATCATTACTTTTTATAAATGTACATATATTTAATTTCAGAAAATACCATTCTCTGATATTTAAATATTTATTTTGTGATCAATTATGTTGTTTTACAGTAAAAGCTCAAATTTTCTAGCATTTTCTGGTCATTTTTATTTTTGAAGACAGGGAAAGAATAACTTTTTAGATTTTTCTTAGGATTCTCAAATGTTGGATCCTAGTTCTGAAAACAAGACTAAAAAATTTAAACTTACCAAAAACAGTACATTACAGCATTGAGAGCTGGAAAGGACCTCCAAGATCATCTGTTTCAATCCCTTCCTTTAATCAATAGGGAAAATGAGGCTACTAGATTTGATGAAAATCACAAAGTTGATAAGCACTGAAGCTGGTATTTGAACTCAAATCCTCTGATTTCACAGATACTGTATTTTCACACAACAGTGTGTAAATTAATTCTGTAGTTATATGGTGTGTGCACCATACCTGTTTCATTGGAAAGTCTACTCAGCAAAGACTAGAGTAGTTGAGAAAGCCTTCTGGAGGAACAAGCTAAATTCTAGAAGGATCTCTCTCCCCACAAATCTCAGACTAATGTTTAATGCCTCTAATCTGCCTAGTCAACCTTTCTCATTATTTCCTGTCACACTAAATTCCAGTCAAACTGGATAACTGTTATTGTTCCGTCATTTGAAGTCATGACCCCATTTTTTTGCAAAGATATTAGAATTGCAATTTCCTTCTCCAGTTAATTTTACAGATGAGGAAACTGAGGTAAACAGGGTTTAGTGAGTTTACCAGGACCACATAGCTAATAAGTGTTTGAGGGCAAACTTGAACTCGGGAAGATGTGTGTTTCTAACTTCAAGCCTGGCACTCTGTATATTATGGAGCTACCTGGTCACCCACTGGGGTCTAGCTCTGCTCCCAAGTCAACATCCAATTTTTATGTTGGTACATAACTCTTCATGCTAGAAGTGTGCTCTTTCGTCATCTTTGTTTCTAAGAATCTTTATCTTTTTTCTAGCTCTGCTCAGGTGCTGTTTCCTCCATGAAACTCCTCCTGACTTTTCCAGTCAATGCCCTTTCTATCTTCAAATCAGCTTATAATTATGTCAATGTACATATACTAGAATGTACATTCTATGTACATTCACTAGAATATAGACTCTTGCAAGGCAGTTTTATGTTTTATATCCCCACTATCTAACATTGCATATAATATGATTCTTAATAACTGTTTATAGAATTGAAATGAAGTGAAAAATATGTCTCTTTCATATTGTTCTCAAGGAACTTGACTCTTCATTATGTAATAACAATAATAATATCAACAATGGCTAGAAATTTGTTGCTTCTTAAGATTTACAAAGCACATTGCTTGTGTTTCCTCATTTGCTTCTTATAACAACCTTGGGATGTAAGTGCTAATGTTGTTCCAATATTACAAATGAGAAAACTAAGGCTGAGAGGGGAAATAGTGATTTGCCCAGGATCATACAGCTAGTAAATTTCTGGTGGAAGATTTAAATTTGAATTTTCCTAATTATATGAATCAATTTAGGACAAAACAAACATATGAAGAAAATTGGATTTTCTGGAATTAAAATATATATGCAGTTCTAAAGAGTCATACTAACAATGTCTTTCAATATGACCTCTTTTCACACACACACACACACACACACACACACACACACGTTACTTTTGATTACTATCTTTTTGCTCCTACTCCTGGCTATGCCTAGGAAGAACTGATAGAATATTTTCCTGAAGATCTATCATCACTTCTCATAAAGAAAATCTCACCTAATCCTTTAAGTTCCAGACTCTATCTCTGGGACTGCCACCCCTTGAAGTATTCATACACAGATACTGGAATAGATCACAAATAGGGAGATGTGTGGGTTGAATTTTTTTTATTCCACCTTCCCACACACCCTGTGTTTCAGAAGGCTGTGTAAAGCATAGCCCTAATCAGAGTTTCTTTTTAGGAGGGGAAAAAACCCACCTCTCTTAAATTAGCTGTTTATTTTTAGATGACTTTAAAAGAATACCACACTAGAATCTGGAAGTTATTCCCTAACTCTTAATTCATTAATTCTCTCCACACCCTTGACAAATGTATGACTGTGGTTTTATCATGGGACAAATAAGGAAATGAGGTCTCAGGGAGGTAATGTGCCACACCCCACACAACATCTGAGGGGCATTTTAGCATAATGGATGGAACCTTGAGCATAGAGACAAAATATTGGGGTTCTTGGCAGGAAAGTGCTTTCTAATTCACCATATAGATTAGAATTACTATTAATTGCTACTCCCAAAATGTCTTGCCAGTCTGTCCTCCCTACAGGAGGGTAATGTAATGAACAGAAATCAAATTAACCCCCCTCACCTTCCTCAGGTCCCTAATGGAGCATAAATCCCCAAACTCTTCTGCTTTCCTTAATCACATACAGGCATCCATTCACCATGACTGCTGTCCAGGGTCATGGTGCTGAATTACCACCACTCTCAATTCTCCCAAACCTCCAAAGAATTGCAATTTGAACTTATTTTCTATGGGATGTTAAAATTGCAAGGAAATTTAGATCATGCAGTCTAACCTCCTGATTTTACAGTTATAGAAACTGAGGTTTGGAAAGTGATATGATATACCCCAAATCCCATAGCTAGCTAGTGTCAGAGTCAAGTCTCAATTTCCAATCATGTTTTCCAGGTTTTCCCCAATTTTCAGCTCTTTTTCTTCTCAACTCACAAAGAATCTGTTCCTTTTATCTTGTGCTGAGGCCTTAATTCTTCAGTGACAAGTCAAGGTGATGTCTACCAATGTAAAGTTACAGAAAGTTTTATGAATGCCTAGGTATGGATGCTGTGGTTGAATAGGGTGAAAGAAAGGGAAGATAGGGGCTTCATATCTTCTTGGTAGTTTTTCATCACCTCCAACATTACTGGAAGGGGCAAAGTTCCTTGGATCTTACTCCTTTTGTCACCATTAGTAGTAATCAGTCTTCTTGACTGCAACAATTAATCTAACAAGTGAGAATTATATTCTGAGCCTTGTATAAAGCAGGAAGATGATGGCTATTAAATGCCTCCTTAGCAAGAAGACTTTTTACATATTGACTCAGATTAAACAATTCAACAAATGTCTGGCTTTGTGATGCATCATTTTGATGGCAAAGCTACTATAAGGTCTGCTTTGGACAAGATGAAATACCAGAGAAGTCCTCCATTTGTACAACTTGTGTCAAACATTATAGATCACAAGTAAAACCCAACATCTATGGATTGAGCCACTTATTCTCAAAGGCTAGTGGTTCTTTAGAAATATGAAGACCTAGAGATATAAGACTCACTATTATAAGAAATGTCAGCCTTGGTTTTAATGACAATTCCAGCCCAACCAAAACATAAGTCCTCATTTCTCCGATTTGTATTGTTAGTTCAGCACACTTCTGTCCTTCCTTGTCTGCTTTCACTAAGCTTCTCTCAGCTTTTTTCCCAAACTCTTTTCTCTGCCTAGTTCTGTCACTAGCATTGGGTATACCTCTCTGCCTTTCTATATCACTTTCCCCCTATATCTATTCAATTAACTGTCTCTCTAAAACATGGACACATCCATTTATGCACAAAATCAGAGGTGGTATTGTGTATTGGATAGAATACTGAGCGTGAAATCAGGAAGATCTGATTTACTTTAACTTCTCTGAACTTCAGCTTCCTCATCTGTAAAATGGGGGATGGTAATAGCAACTACTTTACAAAGTTTCTGTAGGGATCAAATGAAAAAAAATGTTTGTAAAGCATTCTGAAAATCTTAACATGCTATCTATATAAATGCCAGTGATTATGATTATCAAGCTCATTCATAGTCTTGGCTGCAGAACATCCCGTCCCCATCCTGGTACTCTGAAAATCTCAGAGATGTTCATAAAAAGTGATGTTTCAAATGCACAATACAAGGGCCAATGGAATAGCCACTGGGCCAGGAGAGCCCAAAGCCAAATGGGCAGTGAACCCCTCAAATTATACTCTTCAGTCTCAGGGAGCATGTGGAATAGGACACCAATAAAAGTCATTTCATGAGCCTGGTAAGATTAGAGCTGAAAGCTCTCTCTGTGGATTGTAGGAAGGGAGCTTACACAACAGGAACACATCTGTTCCCTCATAAAAGAAGTTGTGCCCAAATCTCTAGGGACTCTACTGAGAAGCAGCAAGCAGGCTTGTATCTTCATTATCAAAAAAGGGTAAAAAATCTTGAGAAGGGAAGATTCTGAAATTGGATATGTTTATAGAGGTAGTGAAATCTCATTTATGATACTTTATGATATACATATGATAATACTTTATCAGATATACTGATCATTCAACAAAGAGTATTGCCTGTGTGCTGTTTATAAGAAGAGAAATTGCTAGGCTAATTAATAATATGTACAAAATGGATAATAGGGGAGGAATGTCTAAGTTGTTTAAGTAAACTGTTTTCTAGCAGACCTAGATTCTAATCCTACTTCTGCTACTCACTAATTTGTTGACCTTGGCCACATCACTTTAGTTCTCTGGGTCCAGTTTCTTAATCTGTAAAATGGTGGGGGGGCACAAACAAGACATTCTGAAGTTTTCCCAAAGCTGACATTCTATAAATCTACCACTCAAGTATAACAATAGCCATTTGTAGCCAGACAGTGCTGGTGCTGATTTTCATGATCTTTTCATTCATTAAAGCAAATCTAACAGGATCTCTACCTGTCAATACTTTATTATTCAATAATGTAAGGAACATTTACTTAGCATGGTTGTAGGTACAACATTGTAATGCAAGAGAGGCAATGTTTAAATAAGACACAGTTCTTATCCTTATAGATATTGCACTCTAATAAGTCTGTGTGCTTTTGTTACATAAAAGTGATCATAAATGTACTTCCTTAATTGGGGTTGCCCATATGTAATCTTTAGAAGGACATTACCTTATGTTTGAATCTGCCTTTTTCAACCCATTAGAAGAAAAAGAAACATTCATTAGTGATGAAATGGTCATTGATAGGTTGGTTACTATATTAGCTATATGATTAATCCCTGTATTATAAAGGTAGTAGTGGAATGTTAAGGTCTTAACTAAGATCTTACTAATTGGAGTTCTATCTTACTTCTAAAAGCTTTGTGTCCAGAGTTCACAATGGAACTCGTAGATGAATTATGTCCAGAGTGAGGGAAATGATGGCTCTAATGCACCCTCTCCTGGTCAGAACACAATGAGACTGGGGCTACATTGAGAAAAGACAACTTCAAATCTATCCAGAAGAGGAGGACCAAAACTGTAAAAGGATTTAAAAAAAAAAAAACCATACCATACGAGACTCAGCTTAAGGAACTGGGGATGTTTAATCTGGAGAAGAAAGGATCAGGAGGAGAAAATAGTTGGCTTCAAGGCATTGAAAGGGCTACAACATAGAGGAGGAATAATTTATTTTCCTTGGATGGGAGGGAGAGAAGGGGTAGAATTAGGACCAGTGAATAAATGCTACACTGGGGCAGATTTTAGCCAATAAATAAATAAACAAATAAAAGATAAACTTCCTATAATCAAGAGCCATCCAAAAATGGAATGGGTGAGGTGAGGAATGCTCCATTATTGGAAGTCTTAAAGCACAGCCTGGATATGGAGATACTTTCATTGGAATAGCAGCTTTGGATGGAAGGTTGAATCAGATGACCCCTAACGTCCTTTCCAAATCTGAGAGTGTACAATTCTTGGACACTATTTTGGTAAATGGCAGCATTTAAAAATACAAATCAATCAATAATAGCCTGTGTGTGTAGGTTGTTTTACTTTTTTTAACATTGATTGACCCAGAAACATTTTTAGCAATATAAAAGCTTGCAATGAATGGTCTTTTCTCCAGAGATCAATGTTATCCCCTAGCTTCCAGTTATATTCAGCCCATCTTCTGCCCCCTTTTTTACTTAACATCTATCTCTAATATACAAGTTACTCTGACACAAACTACTGTAAAAATCAAAGCTTAAGAAGAATTGAAAAGAGGGTCAGATTTTATTTGATTTCTTTTATGATATTATAATAGTGAAATATGAAGTTGCTGGACTTATGAGGCAGAGGATCTGGGTTCAAATTTTATCCTGTTTTTCTTTATCTGTAAAACGAGAGGTTATGACTACATATTTCCAAGATCCCTTCTAGCTATAAATCTATAAACATGTAATACACATATACATATACCAACATACATATATATTACATGTATATATGCATACACAATTACACAAATATATATGTATAATGTGTACATAGTCATTTGTCTGTTATCTCCCATCAGAATATGAATATTTAGGGACTGTTTGGTTTTATTTATTGGTTGTTTATTTATTTATTTAGATTTTCTTTGTATCCCAGTGCCTGGCACATAGTAGGAGCTTAATAAATGTTGTTGACTAATTGACTATGGACAAATAATTTAACCTCAGTGCCCCAAGCATCTCTTTAAGAAGGTAAATTTCAGGGACTCATATGTGCAAAAATGTTTGTGGCAGCCCTTTTTGTAGTGGCAAGAAACTGGAAACTGACTGGATACCCATCAATTGGAGAATGACTGAATAAGTTATGATATATGAATGCTATGGAATATTATTGTTCTATAAGAAACAATCAGCAAGATGATTTCAGAGAGGCCTGGAGAGACTGACATGAGCAGAAACATAAGATCTTTTGTACATGGCAACATGTAACAACATGGCAACAACAAGATTATACGGTGATCAATTCTGATGGACATAGTTCTTTTCAACAATGAGATGATTCAGTTCCAATGATCTTGTGATGGAGAGAGCCAATTACACGCAGAGAGAGGACTGTGGGAACTGAGTGTGGATCACAACATAGCACTTTAACTTCTTTTGTTGTTGTTTGCTTGCATTTTCTTTTCTTTCTCACGGTTTTCCTTTTTAATTTAATTTTTCTTGTGCAGCCAGATAATTTTATAAATACATATGCATATATTGGATTTAGCATATGGTTTTACCATGTTTAACATATATTGGATATTTGCTAGCTAGGGGAGCAGGTGGGAGGGAAGGGGGTGGAAATTGGAACACAAGGTTGTTCAAGGATTAATGTTGAAAAATTATCCATGCCTATGTTTTGAAAATAAAAAGCTTTAATTTCGAAAAATGTAAATTTCAGACAATTGTTCTATCTTCATAGGTAAAGGAAATTTCTGTACTTGTAATACTCCATAAAATAGCCATGATTACAACACTTATAAATGTTCAGTTGGAGATAGAAAGACAAAATGAAAAAAGAGCTTCAAGAAGATTTGATTCTAAAATGTGATTTGTACCCAAATGAGCAAGTAAAAAACAATTTGAGGGAGAAGAGCACACTGATAAGAGGTGGCATTTGAGAAGCTGAGTCATAAAGGGAAAATGAGGATTTTAAGAGCCAAGGCAAGGACGGAGTAAATTCCAAAGATAGAGGACTATCCAAAGCCTGGGACAAAGCAGAAAGAATGCTGAGTTTTTGAAGGGCTGTAAATGCCACTCTGAAGAATTTATATTTTATCCAAAAAAACAACTTAGAGCCAGTGAATATTCTTGAGGAGAGGAGTTTCGTGGTCAGATTTTCACTTTGGGGAGATTATTTTAGTAGTTGTATGAAGGATAGATTTACATGGGACTAGACTGAAGATTACATAACCAAAGCCCAATCTCTCTGCAAGGGAGGGAAAAGGATGAACAGACTCTTCTCTGGGTTCATTATAATAACATAGCATTCTTTTTTTTTGCCCTTTCTGTTTACATCATTGTAGTCATTGTGCATATTGTTTTCATCCTTCTGCTTAATTCACTTTGCATCAATTCATATATATTCTCATGCTTCTCTGAATTCTCCATATTCATCGTTTTTTTTCCCTACACACTAATATACCATTATTGGACCATGACTATTTTTTGCCATTTCCCAATTTATGGATATCTATTTTATTCTAATTCTTTGCTACATAGAAAATACTTCAAGGAATATTTTAATGACTATGGAATATTTCTTCAACTTTCACCTTATTGGGATTTAACAGTGAGATCCTTGGGTCAAAGGGAATGTACCTTAAAGGTAATTGTTTTAATTAACACCCTAAAACACCAATGGGGAAATTAAATATGTATGGAGTATAGGGAGGAGAGATGTGAATTAGGGAAAAAGTCTAAACTAGAGAATATCTTAAAAGGTTTGCAGGGAGGAGGTGGAAGTTAATGGGCCATGTGAATGTATAGATCCTCTGTGGTTTTCTAGTCTCCCGTGACTGTGGATAAAAGAGCATAATGGGCATGTTTCCAAAATCCTAGCAGCCCAGGGGATAAGTAAAGAAGTGCATGATGATGTGTGAAAAGTTCTAAACAACAGAAACTCTCCTTTTTTTTACTCCATTCTTGGGGGAAGAGGGATAGATTCATGCTTTTCTCATGAATACTTGGCAATGCTAGGAATCTCCCAGGACTGAGTTTTACCTGTTTATTTTGAATCATGGGAGAAGAGAAATAAGGGACATTCAGATAGTTCCAGCAATCTGACCTTTTAGGCCCATAGCCCAGGGAGTGGAAAGGAGCAACAAATCCACCTTTTCTGCTGCCATGATAGGCTTTTTCCTTTGTCTAGAATCTCAGAGACCTCTCATTCCATTTCATCTCTGCCCCTATCAGCTAGGAATATTGCCTTCTTCCTCACTCTTAGGGTAGAATTATAAAATAAAGTAATAGACCTAGAGATGTAAGGGACCTTCTCTAGTCTAATTTTATGGATGAGGAGGCTTAGTCCTCAAGAAGTTAAATTACTTGCCCAAGATCACACAGGTAGTATCAAAGGCAGGATTTGAACCCAGAACCTTGAACTCCAGAGACAGATCTCTTTCCATTGTACTACACTACCTCTCATTACATCTAGTACTTTATATCTTTTTTTAAAATGCTCTCTTCATATTCTAATAATCATAATTTTTTAGCAAATTTATCTGTTCAAAAAAGGGAATATGCTGCTTTGTCACTAAAGATTTTCAAGCTAAATCTAGTTGTGTATGGATAAATATATATGCAATTTTGTTTAGCTTTGTCTAGTTGGAAAATTATTTTCCCCTTAGACTCTTAGGTTCTGGCTAAGTGCAGGCACTCAGATATAACAGACATTTTCTACTTATTGTAGATGTGATAGACAGGCCTAGTGGTCTGGTGAGAATGTCATGGGATTTTAAAGCTGGAAGCAACTTAAGAGATCTTCTACCCCGAGATTCTTAAGCTTTTGTGTGTATGTGTTATGAACTTCCACTGGAAATCTGGTGAAGCTATGGATGAATCCCTTCTTAGAATGATTTCTTTTTAAAATTTTTAATAGAAGCAATGCTGAATTTCAGTGAGAGTGATATTTAAAATAAAGATGTCATTCTCTCTCTTCCACAATCAAGTTTGGACATTCTGAAATGCTAAGTTAAATACTTCAGATCTAGTCCAACCTTGTAATTTAACAGAAGAATTAATTAGGACTTAGAGAGGGGAAAAAACATGTTCAAGTCACACACATGTGATAAGTAACAGAGTTGAGACCAGAAGCACAGAATCAAAGAATGGATTAGAAACCAGCTAATCCAACCTATCCATATCAGTCTTTTTATTCATTTCTGGCCCCATTTGGGGGATTTTCTTGGCAAAGATATCATAATAGTTTGCCATCTCCTTCTCCAGTTCATTTTGAGTAAACTGTTGCAAACAGAGGTAAGCGAATTGCACAGGGTCACACATCTAGTAAGCATTTGAGACTGTATTTGAACTCAGGAAGATGAGTCTTTCTTATTCCAAGTCCAGTGCTCCATTCATGGAACCATCTAACTTTCCCATCTACAAAAGACGCTCCTACTATAGCATGTGAAAAGTGATCATCCAATCAAGCTCTCCTAATTCTAAATCAAGAGTTATTTCCTTATACCATCCTGCTGTCTTTATTAATTGACTTCTGTTCTTTTGAACTCTGTGATTGTGATTAAATTTTGAATTAAAGTTATTTATAATTATGTTACGTCTCCCCTCCCGCTGGACTTGAAAAGCTGAAACTGTTTTTTATTCATTTTTGCATCTCTGCAACCCCCATAGCACAATCCTTCACATATAGTAGGCATTTATTAATTGTCTGTGAATCTTTCTCCTTTTAGTTAATCCATCAAGGGTAGATACATTCTCTGACTAGTAATATTCTAGGGGAAAAACTCATTACTTTGTTTTCGACACTGTGGAGAAGAGCCTATCATAGTGCAAGTTTAATGAAGATTGATGATTCTGGGTACACAGAGAAGCTACTGGGTCTAGCTTTGTCCAGTTGGAAATTTATTTTCTCCTTAGACCCTTAGGTTCTGGCTATCTGTGTGCAGGCACCCAAAAGCAGCTTGTCGCTGGCCAAGGTCTTTCTTTTCCTTGCTTCTGCTCTTTCCTGAGTAGTTCACAGTCCTCTAGTTCTTGATTCTATGCCTAGCCCAAGGTGAGCCAGGACTCTTCACAGGTTGGATGTTTCATTCTCCTTTATCAAGCTGAGCTGCCTCCCTGGCCTAGCTCCAGGGATTCTGAGTAGCAGGTGGATTCTGAGCCCTAGCTTCTAGCAAGCTAATTAACCTCTCCCTTTCACTGTCCTCCCTTTCCGGCTGCCTGAGTTCTGGACTTCTTTTGATCTCTTGTTTGAACGTTCTTTCACTTTTGGCTCTCGGTTCTGATTTCTGTATATATACATATAAATGCATATGTATTTATCAACACATATAGCTCTTTATCATGTCTCACAGAGAGCACTATTATGACTCTGCAAAGACATATTTTCCCACATCTCTCCACCTCTATTCCTCTCTCTTTCTTTCCTTCTACTTCTCTATTCCTCTCTATCTTCCAACTCCCCTTATCATTCCTACCATTTTCTTCCTTTCTTTTTCTCTTATTCTGCTTTTCCTTTTCTCCATCTCTATTCTCTCTTTTCTTCTTTTCTTTTTTCTCTCCTTTTCTATTTCTTTCTCCTCCATTTTTCCTTTTTCTCTCTTCCTCTCTTCATTTGCCTCCTCCTCGTTTCCTTGCCTTCTCCTTCCTTTTCCATTCCCTCATACATAAACATTTAGTGGGCAAGGAGAGGGTGAAGAATAGCTTTCTGCTTCCTTTAGGCAGGAATAATAACACCTTCCATCTGTAGAAACAATGTTAAAATACAGAATTATATCATTTCAAATACAGTGTATAATTTTATTTTCCATGTCAGACCTATAAGGCAGGTAGGGAAGAAATGGCTACTTCCATTTTAGAGGTGTACAAACTGAGGCTCAGAAAAATTAAGTGACTTATCAGAAGTCACATAGTTAGAAAAAAGCAAAGGCTGGATCAAAACCTATATTTTCTAATGTGCTGTCATTCAGGACCATTTTCTACCATACAGGCCACTATCCTACTTCTACAATAAAATGGATGCCTTCTCTGAGTTTAGGATTTCAAACAAAACCCTTCTATTAGCAAACCATTTGACTCTTCTATGTCATGGGTAAGAAGAGATGGGTAAAGGAGAGATTTAAGTTTTGTCAAATTTAAGCTTTTGTTTCACGAATAAACAGCTACAAGGAAAGCAATGTTATTTCCTAATACCTGGGTAGCTAAAAAAAACAAAAACCCTCTTCTTGAAATACATTTCTTTTGCTCTGTCCTAGATCAATTTTATTCTTTTCTCGCCTTAGAGTCACTGTAACAGTTAGCTGAGGAAGCCCCAAGAAGAGTAGTTCTGAGCTACTCCAGTTGACTGAAAGAGCAGCTTTATCCCCTGCTCTACATCCTGCAAGAACAGTAGTCAAGGGTCAGTCTTAGATGTCAGTCAATAGTCACCTTAATGTCACCTACCCTACTCAAATTTCCTTCCCACCTTTGATTCTACTATGGATGAAATTCTTTTTTTTTTTTTGGATGAAATTCTTATATCAAAAATTTCCTCTTGCAGATTGCTCTCTCTTTGTTTCTTTGTTGTTGCTATTGATAAGTTCTTTATTTATCATCTTCATTTTCTTTATTTTTAAATTTTTTAATTCATTTTGAACTTAAATGCAAAAAGACAGAAAAAGAACATTTCCATGTACACAGCCCAACATAAAAAGAGGATTCAATATGAAACCATGAATTTCCATTTCACATTGTTTACTTTTTTGAAAAATTAATTAATAGACACTACACATCATCTTCAAAGCTACCTTACTTGGCTGTGCTTCCTACTAAGTTTTCTTTTGTTCTCTGCTATGTAGTTTTTTTCTCCCTCCCTTTTCACTTCACCCTAGAAAAGGCTACCATTAGGCAAATGTGTGTGTGCGTGTTTGAATGAAACCATACCATATACATAATTCTGTTTATCAGTTCTTTCTTTGGATATGGATAGCATCTTCATTCATAGGATTCCTTTTTGAAAACTACAAGTATAGAGGCAGCTAGATGGAACAGTGGATAGAGTACCAGGCCTAAAAACAGGAGGACCTGGGTTCAAATTTGACCTTGGACATCTAACACTTCCTAGGTATGTGAATCTAGATAAGTCACTTAACTCCAATTGCCTCAGCAAAAGAAAGAAAGCTACAAACATTTCAGAAAGAAATAATACAATTATTTAATTTTTTTTAAAAAAGCAACAGAATTTGTGATCTTATCAAAGCATTATGAATGCTTATCAAAGCAAGGAACCAGAGTTAGAAAGTTAAGTGACTTGTAAATGCCAGTGTGTTTCACAGGCAAGACATGAACTCAGGTTTTTCTGATTTTGAGGCTGACTTTTAATTTTCTATACCACTAGGTAATGAATACAGACAGTACTGGACTCACAAAAATATTTGAATTTTAATCCTATTTCAGTCACTTAAAACTGTGTGACCCTAATCAAATAATTCATCTTCTTTAAGTCTCAATTTTCTTTTTCTGTAAAATATAAATAATAACAATATCAACTTCTTAGGGTAATCAAATAAGGTAATACATGTTAAGTACTTTGCAACTTTAAAATATTACTATTATGTATTATGACCTTATAGGCCACTGTTTACTTTTTTGAAAAATTATGGCAAATAAATTATATATTATTATTATTATTTCCTTTGTCTTGTTGCTGTTTCTATTATTGCTCTAGAAGGGATCTGTGATTTTATCACTGTGGTCATACTCTCTACTACTATGGATCACAAACCCTCTGTACCTGTTAATCTTCTGAGTTGCCATGATGCCAGAATTCATCACCCTGAAATCAGATGATCTTAGCCTCATATGTCAAATACACAATCCATTGGTTCCTGCTCAAAACCTTTCCAGCTCAAGGAGGACACACCAGATTTTCTGACACAGATTTCGAGAACCCAAGGTCCCTTTTATGTTATAATGAGGCATCCAAGTGGGGGTTTTATGTAGGATTATTATTTATATGTTGTTATTGTTCCTAAAGGGAATTGCTGGGAAGAAATTTTAGAAGCCATATAGTCCAACCCTCATATTTTACAGATGAGGAAACTGGGGTCCAAAGAATTTAGATAATTTGCTCAAGATCACATGATTAGTAAGCTTTAGTGGCAAGATTTGAACCCAGGTAGTTTTAGAGCCAGTGCTACTTCTATTATACCAGCCATGCCCATGTAATGATTTCTTTTGAGTCATCATAATATGGCCATTAAGGACTTAATGACTATGATATGATGACTAAAGAAATCCATTCAAAGGTGTTAGTAACTCCCTACTAGGTTGTTTCTGCTAAGGGACCAGGACATTGGAAAGAAGCTGGAATAGCTTCTACAAAGCATAAGAAGGATACCACAAAAAAGGGAGATTGAGGCTATTGATGACCCACCTCACTGATAATCAACATTGCATCAAGACCTGACTCTGAAGCCAATGGTATTCACTAAGAGTAGCTAAACTAGAGTTCAAATCTAGCCTCTGGCACTTAACTAGCTGTGTGATTCTGAGCACGTAATTTAACCTCTGTTTGTTTCAATTATAAAATGAGAATAATAACAGCACCTACTTTGCAAGGTTGTTGTGAGGACCAAATAAGATAATAAAGTACTTAGCAAAGTGCCTGTCACATAGTAAGCACTTAGTAAATTCTTATTCTTTCCCTTCCACCATCCTTCACTTATAGAACCTGGGACACCAGGAAGCCAAGTGACTTGCAAACCTTACAGCATTATGAATGTTAGCACTGATTATTGTTAACCAATACATAATGCAGACTCTCTTCCATCTCCATCCCCTCTGTACACAGAGGCATGTTGTCCCATGCCCCCAGGGAGCAGCAACAGTGGTGCTCCCTGCCTCCTGTTGACAACTGGAGTTTTAAAAATCCCATTGGAAGTACTTTAAAGATATAACAAGTTGCTTATTTCCATTACCAAGAACTGCCTTTGTTCTGGTACCCAGAGAATTGTAAGCAAGGGCTCCCCAAGGTCCACTCTCCTCCTTCCCCTAACTCCTCAACTCAATAGTATCCTCATCTATATCTTACCAATGGACCCAAATGAGCTCGATTATAACCTAGTCTTGACCACTGCATGGACATTGCTTCAGTCAAACAGAGAACTTAAAAAAGCCAAAATTTCCCATTGCATCCAGGGCCATCTTCAGTCATCCTGATCTATATCTGGCCATTGGATCCAAATGGCTCTGGAAGAAAAATTGAGGCTAGTGATTCTGCACACTCCTCCCCTATTTTAATCCAATTCACTTGTATGACTTTGCATTCACCTCCTTGATATCATAGTCCTTTATAGGAACAAAGGACAAATAACATCTCAACAGTGAGATAAAGACTTGATTGAAGTTCTCCAGCCAAGTCCCTCAGTCTCATTTGAAATTTCGTGCTTTCAATAACTTCACTTAGAGATCATATCCTTTTAGGATTTCAAACAGAACTTTTCCATAGCATAACCACATGCCCTTCTCCATTTCTCCCCCAGACAGCATCGAGCAAGATGAATGTGGCATGAGCCTGGGAGCTAAGTATGGGATGAGGATGGAGACTAAGAAAGTAACTCCTGCTTTCAAAGAGTTAACAGAGTGACTATGACAGAGATAATAAATGCAAAATGGATATATCAATGGGTCAGATAATTTTGGTTTCTGTCCCAAATTATCTTCTATTTAATCACAGAACTGCTGATTTGAAAGAGGAACTTGAGAGATTATCTGGTACAATCCTTACCCAAAAGGGAATCTCTTCTTAAGCATCCTTGACAGTGTTCATCCAGTTTCCATGAAGCTTCTCATTCTTTAAGGTCCACCAACATGGTAGTTTTCTGACAAAAGTGTTTTATTTGCCAATTTTGCAATAATTTGACACAATTTCTATATATATTCTTCAAATCTGTCAAGTAATCTCAGGAGATATAAATTCATCCTTGGACTTTCTGTTCCATCTAACCTCATCAGTTCCTATAGGTATTTCATTTTAGCCCAACCTACTGGTTTGTTCCTATTGTCTAGCCATTCCATTGCATGCATAAAGAAAGCATTTAATAAACCAGTGAAAATGAATCAGATTTTTAAAAGAATTAAATCCAATCTGATTCTAGTTTTAAATTCTCTGATCCCAGAGAATTTACCTGGTTACCTCTTACTTTTAGGATTTGAAAGCTTTCTATTTAAATTTTTCTTTCTATAAGTACAAGATGAAATGAATCTTCTTTTAAAAAAATATTCTAGTGATGCATTTTGTCTTTATGATTGTCATTTCTTGGGAAAGAAACCATCTATCTCAAAATACTATTTGCCTTAGAATAAGGAGTTAGATTTAAGCAAAACCATCTGATATAAAGACCATAGCTACCAATATATGTAACATTATGTCCACTATCTATATAATTCTATAAAGAGTCATTCTAATCCTCACTTCCTGTTTTAAGAAGGAGGCATTGGACATACTCTTTTTTTGTTTAACTCATGACTACAAAAAGCCATTCACTTTTTATGCAAGAACTCACTTGTGGTTCAAATAACCAAGATTTATATTATGTTTTCCAGCTTACAAAGTTCTTTCCTCACAAGGAAACTATGAGGCAAATAACAAAAATGTCATAGTACCCATTTTAAAAGTAGGAAAACTAAATGTTCATAAAGGTAAAATAACTTTCCCAAGATCATACATTTCCAGAATATTAGAAAAACTGGGTATAAAACCTAGATGTCTCTGACCCTCAGGTCACTAGATTTTCCATGATTCCATTCAATGTCCCCAGATGCTATTCAGCTCATAGGCTGTATAGTCAAACAGAGAACTTGTATGACCTTTATGCTACAGCTTCCTTGCCAGTCAACAGTTTCTGTATTTTAGTATATCTAGGATAGCATTCATCCAATCTTGTCCATCAAGCTTCTTAGGGAAATTGGGGCTTGCTTTTTCCTGGATTTTCTCTCTTACTCAGAATGCTAGCAAAGGGCACTGTTTTAAAAGTCAAAGTTTAGTATTGACTCTGCCACTAATTAACTGTGTGATCTTGGAATAAATGGGAGGAAGCAAAGAAAAAGAAAGGGAAAGGTATACATAGAGACAGAGAGAAGGGAGGAAAAGAGAGGGAGAAGGAAAGAAGAGAAAGGGAAAAGAGATATAGGGGGAAAATGGGAGAGAAGGAAAAGAGAAGTAAGGAAGGAAGAAGAAATGAAGAGGGAAGAAGGGGGAGAGGGAAGGCAGGGAGAAAAGAGAGAAAGAAAGAGAGGGTGAGAACAGGGAAGGGAAAGATAATGAAGAAGAGGGAAGAGAGATATACAGAGGGACAGAGAAAGATAAAGAGAAACAAATAGCGTGAGAGAGGGAAACAAAGAAAAATAGAGACAAGACAGAGAGAGACAGAGAGGCAGAGAGAGGCAAAGAGAAATAGAGAAAACCTTCTCATTTTCCCATTATTTTTCAAAAGGGATAAAATTGATATACCAAAAACATCTCCAAGATTGTGTGGCTATAACCAGAACTTCAGGTAAAGACCAAGCTTTCTGATTTGTGCCCAGACGCTTTCCTAATTTGTAATGTTTCTCATATATATTTTTCTTAGGGGTGACGGTGAAATGACAGGGGCATGATGGAGAGATTATTTGTAATTATGTTACAGCCAGAGCAAATCTGAACTGCTCCTCAGAGGCAGCATGAGAAAAAGATTATGTTCAAGTCAGAGGAAATGGATTAAAATTCTGCCATGATCTCAGTAAGGATCTTTCCCTTCCCTGGGCCTGTTTTTTCCTCTTCTGTAAATTAACAGTTAGCAAGAAAACAATTTGCAAACAGATGACAACAAAGTAAATGGGAAGAACACTAAAACCCAATGGAGTGTTATGCCATCATAATGACCAAGGATGGCTCAGACAAGAGATATGAACCTGTCTCTCCCTCTCCACCACAAAGGCTAGAGACTAAAGATAGGAAATGCTTCATATGCTCTCAGATACGGTTAATGTGCTTTTTGATTTTGCTGATGTGGTCTGTGGATAGAGTCAGGAGGACCTGAGTTCAATTCTGCTCCTGAATACTAGCTAGCTAAGTGATCCAGAGCAAATCACTTAATCTCGATTACCTAACATATGTCTATCTTTGTCACAGAAATTTTGATCCTGAGTAAATTACTTCGCCTCTTTGGGTCTCAGTTTTCTCATTTGTTATATGAAGCAGTTGGACAATGACCAGAGAATTGGAGAGAATTCCAGATGAAACATTCCATTTCCTGATAGAGAAGTACTTTATTACCTCAGAGTAGAGATTAAGTCAGGTCTTTTGGATGTGACTGATGTAGGAATTTTTTTTTTTTGCTTCATCATATGTGTTTCTAACAGAAGAAGAGAGAAAATGTAGATCTGAAAATAAAATAAAATTTAATTTGAAATGAGGAGATTGAGTTAGATGAACTCTAAGGCTCCTTTCTAGCTTTAAATCCTGTCATCACTAACATCCCTCCCAGCCTTAAATCTTTGATTCTATGAAGTATAGATAAAATTTAGTTATACTTATTGTAGACAGATTTGGCTTAATAGACTATTGCTATATAGACCGAGAAATTCAAGGGTCTTTGTTTACTCACATATCTTTCCTACTTTAATAAACATGATCACCCCACTGCTGCCTGATTGTGGTTTATCCTGATACTTACATCTCTTTTAACTAAGTATTACCATGGAGAGTGGAGAAATTATAAGATTTTAGAAAGTTCCCAAAGTTTTGGTTTCATGGCATGAGTCCTTAGTTGTGAGAATGGTGGTTTTTAGTTTGTGTTGGCAATCTGGCATTCTAATGAATTCTGACTTTATAGGAAGAAAGGAGAAAAATCACCAGGAGGAAGACAAATTGGACAAGGAAGGTGTAGGTTGGGAAGGACCATAGAGGTCACAGCACTAGCACCTTATTGAAAAGAGAAGACTACAGTCACCTCCCAGGTGGGGAGTGACAGATTGGCTACTGGGGAATGATTAATTGCTAGGCAGCCTCCTTTCCCATGTGGAGCTGGCGTCCCTGTGGCGGCCAGGGATAGTTGTTGTGGGTTGCAGAGCAATCCCAGCATGTCTTTCTGAAGTACCATTAGAGAAAAGTCAGACTGCAGGAAGTAATCAAGGGGGAAAGGAGGGGGGGGTGTTTCTGGTTCCTCACCTGATGGTTAATACATAGGAAGCACCTGTGATGGTGAGGCAGCAGCTGCTGGGACTGTGGAGGGGAGACCTCTGTACTGCTGCTTCCCAACAGTGAACCCTACTGGAGCCACCACATGGGGGATGAAGGGCTTTTTGCCTCCTTGTGGCTGGGAAAAGGGTAGGGGTCTTCTGAGCAGCTGGGACCAGGTGGCTTCTGTTGAAGCAAAGTTTGGGCTCTCAAGGGAGCCAGCTGATCAGCTCAAGTTTTCCTCTTCGCTGACAGCTCCTTTATGTCTTTCTATATGAAAGCCCCAGAGATGCTCTCAGAGGCCATTTGGTCTTTGCATCTATGAGAGATGATTCATCAACTACCTCACTGAAGTAAGAACCTGTCCCACTTTTAGAAGGACTTCTTCCTCTCTCTGAAGGGTGCAGTAGCAGCCCTGGACTCAGAAAACCTGGTTTTCCTAGCTCAGCCATGTACTGCTTGTGTGAATTTAGGTGAGTCATTTAACTTCTGACGACCTCAGTTCTCTCAACTGTATAATTAGGACTTGGTTTAAATGACCTCTAAGGTTTGACCCAGAGTCTATGTAGCTTATCTTGCAGCTCACTGTGGTAGCTTAATCAGCCTTAGGAGAAATATTTCTTTTTCCTTTGGAAAGAGGCCGTATGCTTTAAATGAAAGAGCTTGGACCTGAGCATTAGGAGACCTAAAACTATTATCAACTTCTTATTATAATAATAATAATAGCAGCATTACTATGTGCTACTCTGTGTCAAGCACCTCACTGAGCTCTTTACAAATATTATCTCATTCGATCCTCAGGTATGTGCCATTATTTGCCCTATTTTCTATAGATGAGGAAGCTGAGGAAACAAAGAGTTAGTAACTTGCTCGAGATTACGCAGTTAGTAAGCATCTGAGTCTGGATTTGAACTCCGGTTTTCTTGACTCCAGACCCAGCATTGGCTCCAATTTAATGAGGCCTTGGACAATCCTCATCAGTTCTTTGGGCCTCAGTTTCACTACCTGTAAAATAAGAAGGTTGAACTGGATGGTTCCTGAGGCCCTTGCATTGCTGACACTTTGATCTAAAGATCTGGAATGAGACAATTCATTAGTATATAAGCACCTTGGGAGACAAGGACTTTTTGCTGTTGGGTTTGGGGTGTTTTTTGTATCCTTGTGACAGTGAATAAGTGCCTGGCACCTAGCAGGCACTTAATAAATGCTTGCTGAATTGAAATGAATTGAAGCAAAATCAGCTGCTGCTATAGTAAAAGTAATATTAAAAGCTAGTGAAAGTCTAGATCTAGATCATTTTGTAAGCATCAAAGGATCTGCTGATCATTGCTATCATCACCCACCCAAAATATCAAAAGAAAGGAAATTCACTCCCTGGAGAAGACAGCTGAAGAGATCAAAATTCAGGACAATTCCTGGAAAAAAGCAATTCCCTGTTTTTTCTGGCCCTTCCATTTTCCTGGGGTCTCAAGGGAAGAATCAAATGGGGTGACCTCCTCAGGCAACTACTGATAGAGTGGGAGGGAGAAAGGCATTTTTTTCCTTTGGCCTTACTGTGAGGAAGCAATAGCATGGAGAAATTTAGTATTTAGGTGATAATAAAAGATCGTAGAAAGACTGAGCAACTACAGGGACTCAGTGTGCATAGTTATAAATGCAAAGATTGATTAATGAAAAACATTTATTCAGTGTTTATATCAGGCACTATGCTAGGAAATACTTATATAGAGTCAGACATGACTGATATATTAAACAACCACAATGACAACAGGAAGTCTTTCCCAATTCCTTTTCATTCTAACTCTTTCCCTTTGTTATTTATTTCCAATTTTCTTGTATATAGCTTACAAACACAAAGAGAAACAGTCCCTGACTTCAAGACAACAAGACAACAGACACTTATTAGGGTTCTATTATGTGCTCAATTCATGAGCTTGTTTCTGATAGGGAGAGTAAGAGTTAAGTTATGGAGAGGGAAGAAGACAAGGGGCAACAACTGACATGCCCTTTCCAGAAGCAATGATGATATTGATTTAATTACTATTCCCAGAAGGAGTGCTGGAAGGGAGGGAAGAGAGGAGAAGGAGAAGGAGGAATTCATATGTAATGTAAGTTAGGGCAGGAAGAAGATGTGGTCACATGACTGGGACCAGGTAGATATAACGGAGTCTCACCAATCAACTCTAAGTTCAGGTTTGGAACTAGAGCTTATATAGGGAGAGTAGTAGCTTGGCAGATTTTTTTTTGCAAAGTCAAACTGGAAATGGCCCATCTTGGGCAACTATCACTGGACCTGACCTTATAGCCTGCAGTCACATCTAAGCATAGTCCAATCAATCATCGTTCCAGGTTGGACATGTCTCAGGCCATTCTGTGGTCACTGGAGGAGAATGAATAAGAGCTAAAGGCTTATACTGTGAGCAAAAGAAATGAAAGATCTAGGAATGTTAGAGGGAAAGGAAGCAGGGACTAGATAAAAAAGCTTTTGTATTCTGAAAACAATAATAATAACAATAGTAGCCATATTCATTTATAATAACTATATGAGAAAGGTAGTGCAGACAACACTATGCCCATTTTACAAGTGAAAAAATTTAAGTACAGAAGGCTAACTTACTTTCAAGGTCTGACCCCTAATAAATACAGGAGCTCAAGTCTTTTACTCCCAAGTCCAAGGCTTATGGTTTTATATGATTTAATACTAAAAGAGGCTTAGAAATCAGAATAGTAAAAATTGTTCACTTTTCAAATCCTAGGAGGTCAATTAAGTGACTTGCCCAAGATCACACAGGCAGTAAATATCAGCACAGGGATTTGAACTCCCAATGCCACATCTAGCACTCCAAATTGGCACCATGCTTCTCTGTTATGCAAATAAAATTCAGCAATTAGGTAATGCATTTATTAAATACTTATAGATATGCCAGACATTGTGCAAGGGATACAGATATAAGTAAATAATCAGTATTTTCCCTCAAGGAGTTTTCATTCTATTGAGAGAAACAATACATAAAAAGAAGTTCAAAGAGAACCTTCAGGCTAAACATAATCTATAAAAATGAAAATATTAACAAAATAAAAAATAGAATTAATACCCATGTAAGAATAAGGTGGAGAGTCAGGAGGAGAGATGAGAGACATATAATTATGGCTGGCTTGGGAATTTCCTCATTATGCTAGGATGAATTTTTTTCCAGTTATAGGATGACAAAGGTCTCTCAAGAATTTATGAACAAATATAAGAAGGATAAAACATTCAAAAAGCCCCTTATATTCAAACATCCCTACTCCTCATTCCCTCTCTCTTTCATTTCCCTGCCCCAGGTAAAGTCCCTTTGTCTTACCTAGCCAGGGAAAGTCCCTTTGTGAGCCTGCTGAATAGGTAGCTCAAATTTACCTCAGACTTGAAAACTGAATATATTCTTTTTCAAAATTCAGTTTCATTTAGTTTTCAGCTCTAGATTTTCTCTCTTCCATCTCATGGCCCCCTTGAGAAAGCAAAATACATTACAAACATGTATAATCCAGCAATATGTTTGTATATATGTATGCAATATATGGGGAACTACATGGCATAGTGGATAAAATGTCACTCAGGAGAACCTGAGTTCAAATCCAATCTTGTTACCTATGATCCTTAACTCTGTCTGCCTTCACTTCTTCAAACTAGAAAAGGAAATGGCAAACTACTCCAGTATCTTTGCCACAAAAACTACAAATGGGGTCATGAAGAGCCAGACATGATTGAACTATTAAACAACCACAATGACAACAGAAAGTCTTTCCCAATTCCTCTTAGGTGCTTTCCCTCTGTTATTTATTTTCTATTATCCTATATTTAGCTTATTTGTATAGACTTTTGTACATTGTCTCCCCTATTAGACTGGTAGCTCCTTGAAGGCAGGAACTGTCTATTTGCATATATCTGTATTCCTTGCACAGTGCCTGGCATATAGTGAATACTTAATAAAGGTTTATTGAGAATAGGAGCTGTCCTTTATTTTTCTTTGTATACCTAGCACTTAGCGCACAGTGCCTGGCACCTAGCAGATGCTTAAGAAATGCTCATTGGCTGGCTGATTGATTTTTAAAGTATATGGTTCTTCTCCTCAAGAAGTTATATCTTATGCAATAAAAATTACATTCAATAAAGGATCGGGGAAAATAGACCAAAAAAAAAAATTGGAAACTAATCTCATCCTAAAGAATGAATGGGTAAAACAGCAAATCCTATATAGACACAATCAATAATTTCATCCAAGAGAATGACAATAATGAGACAACATACCAAAATTTGTGGGATGCAGCCAAACCAGTAATAAGAGGAAATTTCATATCTCTAGATGCTTACTTGGATAAAATAGAGAAAGAGAAGATCAATAAATTGGGCTTGAAACTAAAAAAAGCTAGAAAAAGAACAAATTAAAAAACACCCAATCAAATACCAAACTTGAAATTCTATAAATAAAAGGAGAGATCAATAAAATTGAAACTAAAAAAGATTGAATTAATAAAGAAAACTAAGAGTTGGTTTTATTAAAAAACCAACAAAACAGATAAACCTTTAGTTAATTTGATTAAAAAAGGAAAGAGGAAAATCAAATCGTTAGTCTAAAAAATGAAAAGGGAGAACTAGCCAGCAATGAAGAGGAAACTAGAGCAATTATCAGGAGTTACTTTGCTCAACTTTATGCCAATAAATTTGACAACCTAAGTGAAATGGATGAATACCTACAAAAATATAGATTGCCCAGATTAACAGAAGAGGAAATAAATTATTTAAATAGTCCCATTTTAAAAAATGAAATGGAACAAGGTATTAATCAACTCTCTAAGAAAAAATCCCCAGGACCAGTAGGATTTACATGTGAATTCTACCAATATTTAAAGGACAATTAACTCCAATACTATGTAAACTACTTTTTTAAAAAGGGAATGAAGGACTCCTACCGAATTCCTTTTATGACATAGACATGATATTAATACCTAAACCAGGTAGGATGAGGACAGAGAACGACAATTATAGACCAATCTCCCTAATGAATATTGATGCAAAAATCTTAAATAAAATATTAGCAAAGAGATTACAGATAATCATCCTCAGGATAATACACCATGACCAAGTAGGATTTATATCAGGAATGCAGGGCTGGTTCAATATTAGCATAATTGACTATAT
Organism: Antechinus flavipes; assembly: GCF_016432865.1. Classification (NCBI taxonomy): domain Eukaryota; kingdom Metazoa; phylum Chordata; class Mammalia; order Dasyuromorphia; family Dasyuridae; genus Antechinus; species Antechinus flavipes. The sequence goes on along the minus strand of NC_067400.1, from coordinate 324,607,238 downwards.
CAATAACCACATTAACAAAAGTCATATAAATATCTCAATAGATGCAGAAAAAACATTTGATAAAATCCAACACCCATTCCTATTAAAAACACTACAAAATATAGAAATAAATGGACTTTTCTTAAAATAGTCAGTAGCATCTATTTAAAACTATCAGCAAGCATCATATGTAATGGAGATAAACTAGAAGCATTCCCAATAAGATCAGGGGTGAAACAAGGTTGCCCACTATCACCATTGCTATTCAATATTGTATTAGAAATGCTAGCCTTGGCAATAAGAGAAGAAAAAAAAGATGAAAGGAAATAGAGTAGGTAATGAGGAAACCAAATTATCACTCTTTGCAGATGATGTGATGGTATACTTAGAGAACCTCAGAGAATCAACTAAAAAGCTATTAGATATAATGCACAACTTTAGCAAAGTTGCATGATACAAAATAAATCCATATAAATCATCAGCATTTTTATATACCACTAACAAAATCCAACAGCAATAGATACAAAGAGAAATTCCATTCTAAATAACCATCAATAGTATAAAATATTTGGGAATCTATCTGCCAAGGGAAAGTCAGGAACTATATAAGTAAAACCACAAAACACTTTCCACACAAATAAAGTCAGATCTAAGCAATCGGAAAACTATCAAATGCTCTTGGATAGGCCAAAAAATATATAATAAAAATGACAATACTCCCTAAACCAATCTATTTATTTAGTGCTATGCCAATCAAACTCCCAAGAAACTATTTTACTGAACTAGAAAAAATAACAACAAAATTCATCTGGAAGAACAAAAGGTCAAAAATGTTAAAGCAATTAATGAAGAGAAAAGTAAATGAAGGTGGCCTACCTGTACCAGACCTAAAACTATATTATAAAGCAGTGGTCATTAAAACCATTTGGTACTGGCTAAGAAATACACTAGTTGGTCAGTGGAATAGGTTAGGTTCACAGAACAAAATAGCCAATAACTTTAACAATCTAGTATTTGACAAATCCAAAGGCCCCACTTTTGGGAAAAGAATTCACTATCCGACAAAAACTGGGAAAATTGGAAACTAGTATGGCAGAAAGTAGGCATAGACCCATACCTAACACTGTATACCAAGATAAGATTGAAATAGGTTCATAATCTAGACATAAAGAATGATATTATAAACAAATTAAAGCACATAGCATAGTTTACCTCTCAGATTTATGGAGGAGGAAGGAATTTGTGACCAAAGAAGAACTAGAGACTATTATTGATTATAAAATAGATAATTTTGATTATATTAAGTTAAAAAGTTTTTGTACAAACAAAACTAATGCAGATAAGATTAGAAGGGAAGCAATAAACTGGGAAAACATTTTTACATCCAAAGGATCTGATAAAGGCCTAATTTCTAAAACATATAGAGGAATGACTCAAATTTATAATAGTTCAAGCCATTCTCCAATTGATAAATGGTCAAAGGATATGAACAGGCAATTTTCAGATGAAGAAATTGAAACTATTTGTAACCACATGAAAAGGTGCTCCAAATTACTATTGATCAGAGAAATGCAAGTTAAGACAACTCTGAGATACCTCTACACATCTGTCAGATTGGCTAAAATGACAGGGAAAGATAATGACGAATGTTGGAGGGGATGTGGGAAAACTGGGACACTGATACATTGTTGGTGGAAATGTGAATGGATCCAACCATTCTGAAGAGCAATTTGGAACTATACTCAAAAAGTTATCAAACTGTGCATACCCTTTGATCCAGCAGTGTTTCTACTGGGATTATATCCCAAAGAGATCTTAAAGGAGGGAAAGTGCACATGTGCAAAAATGTTTGTGCCAGCCCTCTTTGTAGTGGCAAGAACCTGGAAACTGAAGAGATACCTATCAATTGGAGAATGGCTGAATCAATTAGGGTATATGAATATTATAGAATACTATTGTTCTGTAAAAAACAACCAGCAGGATGATTTTAGAGAGGCTTAGAGAGGCCTACATGAATTGATGCTAAGTGAAATGAGCAGAACCAGGAGATTATTATACACAGCAACAACAAGACTATACAATGATCTATTCTGACAGAAATGGCTTTCTTCAACATTGAGATGATTCAAACTAGTTCCACTTGCTCAGTGATGAAGAGAGCCATCTACACCCAGAAAGAGAACAATGGGAACAGAGTGTGGAACACAACACATCATTCTCACTCTCTCTGTTGTTATTTGCTTGCATTTTATTTTCTTTCTCAGTTTTTCTTTTTCTTCCTTCTTTATTTGATTTTTCTTGAACAACAAGATAACTGTATAAATATGTATACATATATTGGATCTAACATGTATTTCAACATATTTAACATGTATTGGACTACCTGCCAGCTAGGGGTGGGGGTAGGGGACAGGAGGGGAAAATTTGCAACAAAAGATTATGCAAGGGTCAATATTGGAAAAATTACCCATGCATATGCTTTGTAAATAAAAAGCTTTAATAAATTTTTTTAAAAAAATAATTTGTATCTTTTAAAAAAAGAATTTATATCTTAGTGTATTGTGTGAAATAGAGAAATATAACAAGTACCATAACCTTTGAATAGACCTGTTTCCTTCCTCCCAGATAGGTTTAGTTCTTAGAAGAACTAAGGTTCCTTTCAGCTCTGATATTTTGTAAAATAAGTTTCAGGATAATACCTTGTATCCTTTCTCTCTTTCTTGATTACAAACTCTGTCTCCTTTCCACTTAGTCTGTTATATGACTTTTGGATTTGGAGCCAGAGATACCTGGGTTTCAATTCTGGCTCTATTACTAATAAGTTGTGCCATCAATGGCAATGCAGTTGACTTTTCTGAAGCTCATTTCCCTCATCTGCAAAATAGAACTGTTATAACCATCCACTTCATCATAGGATGGTTATCAAAATCAAATTAGATTATGCAAGGAAACACTTTTTGTAATCATTCATAAATGTAGGCTTTTCTATCCAAGGTCATCCAGTTGCTTGATGTTTGATTCCAACAGATAATATTTTTCCCTGTCCCTATAATAATTTTTTTTTCCTTTGAGTCAAGAAACTGTCTTCTTCCCCACCCCTGCAGCCTCAACTCCACCAAATGCACTGATTTGTCTTTCTCCAGAATTCAGAATAAATAAACTATTTATCTTCTGACCAAAAGCTCAGCCTAATAGTGAGTTCTTCATTTTAGGGAGATGATCAGACTGCACTGGACAGTACATGTTGGAGAGTAGTGAATAAAGAGGTTTAAAAAATAGGTTGGGATGGATGTCAAGGGCCTCATTTCATAACTTAAACTTGATGGGCCAAGCAATGGGGAGCTATTTTAGGTTTTTGATCTTATGTTGAATGTCACTGTTCAGGTTCTACCCTGATCATTGAACGTCACATTCTATTTGTCTAGGATTGGCAGCCACACCTTTGATTTAGTTTGGGGAGGGATTTTGTAGACATAGGAAATTTCCATTCTAGAAATCAGTCACCTGCTGTTGTTGGAGTGGGGGAGGGGAGAACATTAGGAACTTTTATAGAAACCCAATCTTAAGAGGAATTAAACTCAACACTTTTAAAAAGACTGTTTCCTGGTAAAATTACATCTTGTCAAAGCCCTGGGTACCACAGTGAAAGGTGCTGTGTAAACAGACAGCTATGGAGATAAAAGGAGATTAGACACTCTGAATAGTGGGACTCACCATTGTTAGAAGAATAGGATGAAAAATTATAGGTGCTATTTCAGCAAGCGTGAATCCAGCCGACTTACCTCATCAAGAGGGAAATGGGACTTGAAGTCTCTATGGGTCACAATATGCTGCCAGCTCCCAATGAAAATAGGCACTTCCTCCCCTCCAAATTAGACACTCATTTGGACAGCTCTGCCCAACCCTTTGTTGATTTAAAAAAAAAAAAAAAAACCTTTGGGGAGCGTGTAGAACTAGAGTCCCATTAGAGAGTTGGACCTGAGAAGCTAATCTCTGCCACAGGGAAACTGCTTGATTGACAGTGACTTTCAATGCCCTCTTGGAGGCCAAGGCAGACATCTGCCTGGGGGAATAGTGGGAGTTCAAATGGCAGTCTGGCTAATTACTAAAAAGACAAGAAATCACCTGACCAAAAAGTGAACAAAAGATATCTATTTGAGTCTGAATCTGCATGTTTGCTTTTGTACTCAGAGGGGAACTTAAAAGAAAGAAAAAAACTACAAACCAGCAACCCAAATCCTAGTATGGACCAGCATTGTATAAGCAAGATGATAATTTTATTACAGAAATTGCTAAGAAAACTTGGACTGTTATGAGGCAAGGAAGACACTGCTGAGAATGATTGTAAAGAGTCTTTGTTTTAAGACTGATAAGTAAGACTGTTACTCATCTATTTTACATCATTTGAGTTTCAGAGAGAGATAAACAAATGAGACAGTGGGATAAAACTAGGCAGAGTACAAAAAGCCTTAGCTCCATAGTCAGAAGATTTAGTTTAAATTTAAGTGGTATGGTGGATAGGGTACTGCACCTAAATTTGGGAAAATCTGAGTTCTAATCCTGTCTCAGATATTTACTAGTTGTATGACTTCCAATAAAGTGAAAACCTTAGTTTCCTCATCTGCAAAATATAATAATAAGAGATTCTCCCAAAGCTGAGATAAAGATTAAATGAGGTAAAATTTGCAAAGTTTTTTGTAAATCTTAAAACACTATATAAATGCTAGCTATTATTACTATTTAATCCTCTGTGGACAGCTAGATGGCACAGTGATGACAGAATGCTGGACCTGTTGTGAAGAAGTCTCATCTTCTTAAGTTCAAATCTGGCCTCAGAAACTTATTATCTTGATGATCCTGGGCAAGTCTATCTTCAGTTTCCTCATCTGTTCGTCTCAGTTTCCTTCTCTGTAAAATGAGCCAGAGAAGGAAATGACAAAGTACTCCATATCTTTGCCAAGAACCCAAGATGGGATTATATGAAGGGTCAGACATAACTAAACAACAACAACAAATCCTAACTCTGATGCTTATGCTATCTGTTTGACTCTAGGTAAGTCATTTAATCTCCCTTCTCCATGGACCTCAGTCTCTTCCTCTGTAAAATGAAGGGATTGGGCCAGATAGTCAGTGAGATCCCTTCCAACTCTAAAGCTGTGTTCCTATGTTCTCTGGGAACCCCTCAGACCTTGTGGATTGTTCTACAAAAGAGATAATGATAATAATAGCTAGAATTTATGGAGGACTTTATTATATCATCTCATTGGATCCTCACAAAGATGGCTTTATGATAGGTCTCTGCTTCCTGAGGGAAGAACAAGATATAGGCGTACAGGGGAATTCTTGCCTGTCAAAATAGTGGAAGATCACTGTCAGTCTCATGATACTTGTATTTTTTCCAAATAGTTTAATTTAATAAATAGTTATCGCATGCATTATAGTGTTATATAAATGCTACCACCTTTTAAGCTATTAAAATGGTAAGAATTCAATTCAGTAGACATTGAGGTCAAACCATTAGAGTTAACTATCTAGTTACTGAGAATAATGCACAATTTAAATAAGATACATTTTGAGAATGACACAAAAGGAAAAGGAAACAGTTCTAGGAAATGATACATAATAAAATATGATAAAGATCATAGGGAGATAGAAGGGACCTTAAAGATTATCTGTTCTGCTTTTCTCATTTTACAAATGAGGAAATAAGCCTCCTGGCTTATTCCTGTACACAATTAATCCATCCTTTCTTCTTTCATTCTTTTTTCTCTCTCTTCTTTTTTTCTCCTGTTCTTTTTTCTTCCTTCCTTCCCTCCTTCCTTTCTTTCTTCCCAAAATGCCTCCTTCCTTCCTTCTTTTCTTCCTTCCTTTCTTCCTTCCCCCACCCCTTTCCCCCCTTCCTGCCCTTCTTCCTTCCCTCCTTCCTTTCCCTTCTTTTTCTATTTGTTTATTCAGTTAACTATTTTATTGGCTTAAATTCTGTCCTTTTAAAATCCAAATACCTATGAATAGGTTAACACATGTCATCACTCAATGTGAATAAGCTTATCAGATCTTTTCCTTGGAAACAGGGTTTTATCACTGAAACTATGAAAGCATGAGTGTTTTGGACTCTTGGAGTGTTGGAGAAAAGGATACCATAGAGGGCAAAAAATTACTGAAGAATAGGGACAGATGGCTACTAGAAACTTAGCATCTCTATAATTTTCCTAACACTGGCTCTAATGATTAATAATAGGCCTATTCACTAACTCAAAGATATCAACATGTAGCCCATTGGGACATGCCATTTACAATATTCCTAAGTACAATCAAAACAGATTAAAATGTAATTCAGAAATACTTAGCAAAATTAATTAAAATATAATAAAGCATAGGTAACATTACATTTTAAAACTAAGCCAATATGCTGCCCACAAGGATATTTGGGTACAGATTGCTGGCTCCATTTCTATTTGAATTTAACTCCACTGAGCTGAATATATCAGATATGTTTTACTATTTTTTTTTGTTTGTTTTAAAGAATGGTTTTACTTAGCTCTTTTCAGCAATTCAGTGATCCAAGACAATTCTAATAAACTTTGGATGGAAAATGCTATCCATATCCAGTGAGAGTACTATGGAGACTAAATGTGGATCGAATTTAGTATTTTCATCTTTTTCTTCTTTTGTTTTGTTTTTTCCTTTCTTATGGTTTTTCTCTTTTGTTCTGATTTTTCTTTCCCAAAATTACTCATATGGAAATATATTAAAAATCAATGTACATATATAATCTATATCAGATTGCTTGGTAATGTTGGGGAGGGGCAAAGAAGAGAAGAAGAATGGAACTCAAAATTTTATAAAAATGAATGCTGAAAACAATCTTTAAACATGTAATTGGAAAAATAATAAACTATTAAAAAGTGTTTAAAAAGTTATGGTGAACACAGGAGGTTTTCAAAAAACCTGGAAAGACATAAATGTACTGATACTAAATGAAAGAAGCAGAACTAGGAGAACATTGTACACAGTATTAGCAACATTGTGCGATGATTAACTATGATTGACTTATCTCTTCTCAACAATGCAATGAACCAAAACAATTCCAAAAGAGTCATGATAGAAAATGCCATTCACATCTGGAGAAAAACTGATGAAGTCTGAATGCAAATCACTTTATTTTTTAAAATTTGTTTTCCTTTTATTCTGATTCTTATTTTACAGCATGTCGAATATGGGAATGTTTTACATGACTATACATATATAACAATCTATATCAAATTGCTTACCATTTTAGCGAGGAGAGGGAATAGAGAGGGAGAAATTTGGAATTCAAAATTTTATAGAAAAATGAATTTAAAAAGTAATTGACAAGTATTTAATGAAATTAAAATTTGGGTTTTTTTTCTTTATTAAGGCTTTTTATTTTTCAAAACATATGCATGGACAATTCTTCAATATTAGCTCTTGCAAAATCTTGTGTTCCAATTTCCCCCCACCTTTCCCCATGCCCTCTCGTAGATGGCAAGTAGTCCAATACATGTTAAACATGGTAGAAATATATGTTAAATCCAATATATGTATACTTGAAATAAAAAATAAAAATAAAGAAAAAAAGTGTTTCTTTGGAGTCAAGAAAAGAGTAAATGGGATGTAAGAACCATATAAAAACATAACAAAATTGATTTTTTAAAGTAGTCATAGGAAGTGGAAAAATCCTAGTCCAGGAAATTTAGAAATGTGGGTTCTTGTCCTGGTGGATTATTTACTTTCTGTATGATTTTAGACAAGTCACAAATCTCCTTATTCCAAATGTAGGACTTGTTATGTTATATCCGACTACTATCTCTGAGATCCTTCCAACTCTGGGCTCTTTGAATCTCTAAAATGATCTAATGAATGCCACTGCTGAAATGCTTTCCTTCTAAGACAGCATATCAATTTATTGAGTTAAATGCAGACATCCCTAAAAAGGTATTCAGAACTGATGAGAGAAGGTTGGGAATACTTTAGGGGAAGTATTTTGGGGCAGCATATCCTTTGGGTCTCTCAAATCATACCCACTGGACAATCTATTGGCTTCTATCTAAGGTCCTTGGGATGGGGTGTTTTCCACAGTTTTCCCTAATTAACTCTTTGATAGGAAAGACAAACAGAATCATTGAAACTTGGAACCCAGAGCTAGAAGGGATCTTAGAAATCATCTGAACCTGAGATCCATAGATATAATTTAGGGGGTCCATGAACTTGGATGAGAAAAAAAAACTTTTAAACTTTATTTTTCTAACCTTTAACTGAAATTTAGCATTATTTTATTTATATTTAGTATATTTTATTTTTTCTGATTACATGTAAAGATAGTTTTCAACATTTATTTTTGTAAGATTTTGAGTTCCAAATTTTTCTCTCTCCCTTCCTTCCTTCCCCCCTCCCCAAGACAGCAAGCAATCTGATATAAATTTTACATGCACAATCATGTTAAACATATTTCCTCATTAACATGTTGTGAAAGAAGAATCAGAACAAAAAGGAAAAACCACAGGAAAGAAAAAACAAACAAAAAAAAAAAATAAAAGGGAAAATCCTTCAATCTGCATTCAGCCTCCATAGTTTTCTCTCTGGATGTAGATGGTATTTTCCATCCAAAGTTTATTGGAATTGTCTTGGCTCATTGTATTGCTGAAAACAGCTAAGTTTATCATAGTTGATCATCACATAATCTTGCTATTACTGTGTACAGTGTTCTCTAGTTCTGCTTACTTTACTCAGCATCAGTTCGTGTAAGTCTTTCTAGGCTTTTCTGAAATTTATCTTCTCATCATTTCTTATAGCACAGTTGTATTCCATTATCTTCAAATACCACAGCTTGTTCAGCCATTCCCCAACTGATAGGCATCTCCTCAATTTCCAATTCTTTGTCATCACAAAAGAGCTGCATGTAGCAATATTTTGAAACATTATTTAAAGAAGGGACCTTAGACTTCATTTGACTATCAAAGAAGTCCAAGACACACAAAAAAGTTCTTATTCTTTATCTCACCCAACTCCCTAATTCTACAGATAAAGAAATGGAGACCTATAAAAGGAATGTGACTTGCCCAGAGTCATACAATTAATGCGTGATAGAGTTGGAAGCCAAACCCAAGTCTCCTGATTTCTAATGCTTTTCCACACAATTCTCAAAGAGTCTCTTTTTTTTATTTAAAAAATACAGGTAAATCCTCTTAGGATCAGAAAGAAAGAAATTCTCTTTCTTCATATGAAAAAGTCTTTCCTAGTAAATGCAGTGCTATGTCAGCTAGGATAGAGGATTCAGGGCTAGACTTGGAGTCTACAAAGCCTGGATTCAAGTCCTACTTTAAATACTGACTACTTATAGGACTTATATTCTCTGAGCCTCAATTTCCTCATATGTAAAATAAGGAATTGGACTATGGTATCTGAAGTTCCTTCTAACTTCAGATCTATTATTCTTTATAAAACACTTGATTTAAACAGGTAACAACCTCTCTCATTCTTTTTCCTCATGTATAAAATGGAGATAATAATAGCATCTAAGGTAGTAACAAGGTAATAATGAGGATCAAATGAGATGTTTTGGAAACCTTAGAGTGCTATACACATATTATTCATCTGCCTGTCTCTATCTATCTATCTATCTATCTATCTATCTATCTATCTATCTATCATCTATCTATCTTTTTTTTCTATGCTTTGTTTGCTTTTTTTAATAGCGGGAAGCTGCTGATTGGTAAATTGGTGCCACAAATCACAAAGTTGATAGGTATGTTCTTGATGATGTACTCACTTTCTACAAATCAGAAATGGGGGGAGGGGTCTTTGAAGCCTTTGGTTGCAGAGACCAGGTCAATGTGTTACTTATCCATTGGCAACAGGCTACTACATTAATCCACTTCCTCCCACTAAAATCATCTTTTAAAGTCTGTCACTTCCAAGGCTCTCAAACTACAGGAGAAATATGTGAACATTGATAAGAAATTCAATTAATTTTTTTCAAGTATCAGAGCTCCAATCCCCTTTTAAGCATTACCTGTACCTTTACCCCGTATTCAAGATGCTGATGACTATGAGTAAGGATTGATAGACTAAACTATTTCTATGCCTTCTTTCAAAAAAAAGAGAGAGAGAGAGAGAGAGAGAGAGAGAGAATATCATTATCAGGAAAGGCAAAATGCCTTTCTTCCTCTGCTAGTGTAATATATATTAAAAACCAGGAGTGTGGAAATGACAGGAATGACTTTTCATCATCATTATACTCCTCATCAGGATGATAGCAATGATTTGGCAGTAGGTAAGCTGGCACCTGGGTGTTGGAAGGTGGTATCCTAGAAGCTCTAGATTGGATGCATTTCAGATTCCTTGTTTAGGGAAGCATGAAAGACTGAGCTGGAGCTCATTTTCTAACACAAGAATAAGTCCCAATCTGAGGGAACCATTTCCAATCTTTCTCCCAAATTCATAATATTATCTGTGTGAGTATGGCTTGAGGCATTAAACCTTTGTCTACTCATTACTTTCAATATTAAAAGCCCAATTAAAACTTAGCCAAGAGGTGATGAATGACTTTGCACATAGCAACTCATAAGAACAAACTACACACACACACACACACACACACACACACACACACACACACATATATATACATGCTTTTAAACATAACTGATACTTTTGCCCTCCACATATACATACACATAGCATATATACATGTACATGTTCATATAAACACACACACATATTTTTGACATTACAACACTGTTGAGTAGGTGCTAATATTATCCATAATATATTATATATATGTTTAGAATAAGATAAGGAATATATAAGGCATATACAATGAGATAAGGAAACATGAGATAAAGAACAATTATTAGTACTACAAAAATTGGTTACATTGTACAACTCAGGAGATGCTGAAATACCATTAATATACTTAAATGAACATAGTCTAGTTGATACTTAGATTGTTTCTGTTTTGTCCCATCACAGGAGCATAGATTTAGAGCTGGAAAGGACAGTTAGTTCAATCCCTTCATTCTATAGATGAGGAAACTGAAGTTCCCTAGAGGTTGTCACTTCTCCAAGTTACATAAATGGTATCTACCAGAGACAGGTTTTGAACCCAGGTACTTTTTCCAAAGCCAAAACTCTTAACACTGTACCACACTGTTTCTCAAGTTCAACATGAAGCAAGGACTAATTCTGTCTTGAGTGACCTTAAGAGAAACATAGTTTCCAGGATTAGGGAATTAATATGGTTCCTCTGTACTCAGTCAAGGTCATTCAATGTGGAGAACTGTACTTGGTTATGAACAACTCAGGAAAAAAAAATTGATAAATAGGAAGATGCTAGTCACAGTCAAAAATCCCTAAGTGTGAGGCATTGTGTAATACTATGTAAATAAATATTTACTAAATACTAGTAAACAAAGAAAGAAGGAAAGGGGAAGGGAGAGAGGAAAAAAAGGAGGAGGAAAAAAAGAAAGAGAGGGAGGAAGGAAGGAGGAAAGAAGGAATGGAGGGATAGAGGGAAGGAAGGAGCAAAGGAGAGAAGGAAGGAAGGAGAGAAGGAAGTAGAGAAGGAAGGTTCTCCAAATAGAATTAATGTTCTCATGGTAGAGATACCATGTAAATAACTAGTCACATACGAGGTTTATACAGAGTAGATAAGAGTAATCTCAGGGGTAGGCACTAGCAACAGGAGGCATTGAGAAAGATACCTTGCAGAAAGTAGAATTTGACTGGAGATAGAAAGAAAGCCAGAAACCAAGAGATGAAGGACAAGAGCAGAATATTCCAGGCACTGGGGACAATGAGTACATAGGTACAATGAAATGAGAGAGAGAGAACATCCTTTTGGGGGAACTACAAATAGACCAGTACGCTTATAGAGTTTATGGAGTGAAGTACAGTGTAAGACTGGAAAAATGGGAAGTAAACACAGTACGAAGAAGTTCAGATACCAAATAGGAGATTTTTTATTTTATTCTGAAGGTAATAGTCAGTCACCATTTATTGAGGGAAGAGGGTGACATGGTCAGACCTGGGCTTTAGGAAAATCGTTTAGGCACTGAGTGGTGGACAGATTGAAGTAGATATTTGAGACAGAGAAATCAACATGCTGTGTCATTCTATGAATGACTTTCATTTTGTTGTGTCACATCTTGTATCTGAGTTGATTTGAGAAGAAAAGAAGCATCTTATTTGGGGTAACTAAAAAAGTATCATGGTTCTTCAGCTTGACATTTAAAGCCCTTTTCTGCCTACCTCTTCCTAACTCTTCCAGACTTTTTTTTTTCCCCTTCACATAATTACTCTACTGATCTCAGTGAAAGGCAGCCAGGTCTTGGAGTGAGTGAACAATATGTACTGGAGTCAGGAAGACCTGAGTTCAAACTCACTAACAATGCTTGGAACAGGCACTTAAACTCTAATGGTTTCTTGGTCCATAAAATGGGGCTACTAGCATGTGCCTCTCTGGTCATTCGAGATGAAGATGAGTTAAGATAATATATGTAAATTTGTACATAAGGTAGGATATTTTTGTGTTCCAGACAAACTAGCCTACTCATATTGCCTGAACTCAGCCTTCTATGTACAAGCCATCGCTAGTGCTTCAAATATACTTTATCCTCACCTGCCTCTTTTGGAATCCTTCACTTCTTTCAAGGCTCAACTTGACTGCCACTCTCTCCAGGAAACTTGTCCTCATCTCCCTGGTTGTTTTTGTTTCTTTCTCTTCTCCAATTATCTTGTGCTTGCTTTTCTAATTTTTAATCCCCTAGTAGAAAGTAAGAAGACAGGGGCCACTTTCCTTCCTGCTATTTTATATTTCTAATGCTTGAATCAGGGTGGGGGAAGAGTGAAAGGAAGCCTGACTGGGACTTTGCCCCAAGGTGCCAAATTTAGAGGGCATTGTAGAAAGCACCAAGCTTAGTACCTCATTAACAAGAATAATTAGTTAAAATAGGAAGCTACCAAATGTGGACAAATCAGCTCAGCTGAGCTCTTCCTCCCTCCTACCCCTCCCCCCCCACCCGCTTTAAGAGAGTTAAGGCCCCTCAATAAAATGTGTGCTTATGTCTCTTTGCCCTAGGTGTGAATGGTTTGCTATATTTATCTGGATTGCTAAAAGTCCTAGTAATGAATCTTAATGCCAATGCAGAATAATAGTACAATGTTTACTTTAATAATTCAAGCATCTGTGATTTGACTGATATGGGGGGTCCCCCTACCAGCCCATAAGGCAATCCCACCATGGCTTTATAAATGAAATAATTATCACTTGCTATCACCAAGCTCTGGTGATTTAACCTCTTGAAATTTATCTATTTTGGTCCTGGGGTTGAACACATACAGTCAGCAGGATACAGTGAAAAGATGACATGAGCTCAGGGGTCAGAGAACTTCCCTTGAAATCCTGCCTGTGGTCTTGCCTGTTTTTATAACCCTCGGCAAATCATTTTAGTTTCCTCGGTCTGTTTTATCAACTATAAAATAGAGAGTGGGTTAAATGGTTCCTGAGATATTTTTTAGCTCTCAATCCATGATCCTATCATATGGTCCATCATTAAGCTCATGCTCAAAGCTTTTCTAGCTGCCAGATCTTTGAGGAATCCAATGTAGCCTCCACACCACAATCAGGCAGAAGTGGGCTTTGGACAAGGAGAGCCAAGCCTCAAACCCATGTTTTCCGATGTAAATTTCTGGTTCTTTCTACGATGCAGCCTTTTTCCCCCCCTGCAGAACCAGGCTACCTGATAAAATGAATTCCTGCAAGGGTGTTAATGACTGATAATGGCTTATGGCATTACTCCTCCAGGGGTGAGATTCTTAACCTGAGATCCACAAAAGGAGTTTTGAATACATTTCAGGGAGTCTGTGGAACTTGGATGAGAAAAAAATTACATTTTTAGTTTCAGTAACGTTCACCTGAAACTTATCATTCCTTTCAATTATGAATAACAAACTGAAATAGGAAGAGCAATACCTGTGACATTATCACCAATGGAAATTACAGATATTTTCAAATCACATCACAGTGTCACAGATATCTCAAAATATCATTTATGCTCATCACTATTTTGAAAAGCTATTATACTCTTTAACTTGCTTATATTTTACATGTATTATCTTGTTATTTGACATGTTGCTGAAGAAGCGCATATATTACTATATTACAAATTTGAATTTAAATAAATTTAGAGCATTGTATTTCAATATAATTGATTTCCTTTGTAATCCTTTGTATTTTATTCCAGGCTTTTAAAATCAGTGTTCTAAGAAGGGGTCCACAGACTTTATCAGCACACACAGAAATGGTAGGGAAGCCATTTTCTGGGGTAACATTTTCACTCTAACAGGAACCCTCAAAGCCTTAGCCTAGAGAAGTGACTAATGGTGGAAATTTCAGTCACTGTGGCAAGCTGCTGGGGGAGGCATTTGGGGGTGGGTGAGAATTTCATGGCTTCTCAGAGCACAGCATGTAGGCAGCCACCTACAGCCATTATCAACCTGACTGTGTACAAACCAGGCCCACCTTCCTTGTGAAAGCCAAGCTGAGTATGGCACCTTAGGGAAACCAGGAGTAAGTGAAATTCTGTGAATCACCTTCTTCCAGCTTTGAAGCAGATCATACTCTTCTGCTTATACTGTATTTTAATAGCAGCTCAAAGCACTTCTCTTATAAGTAGGGGATAGCTAAAATAGTTATTCTGAAACAACCAAGCCTGAGAGAGAAGCAGGCCTTATTCAAGCTCACATGGCTAGTAAGCTGCAGAAAAAGGGCTCAGATCCAGACCTACCTCTCACATCAATCTCACTCCTTCTTCTTAGTGAGAAGGTATGGTAGATTGAGAATTAGGAGATTTGGGGCAACTAGATGGACAGTGGATAAAGTCAGGATGATCTCAGTTGAAATGTAGCCTCAGATACTTACTAGCTGTGGAAAGGGGGAGAGGGAAAGGAAAAAGGAGAGAGTGGGAGAGAGAGGAAGGAAAGAGAGAGAGAGAGAGAGAGAGAGAGAGAAAGAGAGAGAGAGAGAGAGAGAGAGAGAGAGAGAGAGAGAGAGAGAGAGAGAGAGAAAGAGAGAGAGAGAGAATGAGAATTAATTAAGAGATATTCTAGCCCTGGTTCTGCCACTAATTATTTGTGTCATTTGAAACAATTTACTTGGGAACCCTTTCTAAATCCATAATTCTATGGCTCTGATAAAATATTTTTCTTTTATTCAATACATCTTTCTCCCTATTGTTTGATCATGAAATCAGAATCTCATAGTTAAAGTGTTGGAAATGCTTAGAATCCACCCATTAAGTTAGTTCCTCATTTTAGGAAGAAACTGAGGCACAGAGGGCTTAAGTGACTTGCCATAGTCATAAAGTGTGTGAAGCTAGATTTGAGCTCAGCTAGATTTGAAGCTGACACTAAGACGTTCCCTCTATCCACTCTGCCACCTAGCTGCCTAAAATTCACATTTCACATAACCTCATTAGATGCCTTTTGTGTGTGACAAAAAAGCAGGTGTATTTAAAACAATCATAACTGAGAAGTGGGTCCTTTGTAAAAGATGTCTAGAGATTAGTATGAAAAGGTAGAAAGGAAGAAAAGAAATTAAGAGATGGTTAGAACTGTAAGTCATTTTAGGGATTTGGGTCCAATTTCTTTGTTTCATGGAGGAAGCAACAGAGGTTCTAAGGAGTGAATGACTGATTTGCCCAAGTCCTCAAAGCTAAATGGAAGCATAAATGGAAATTCTGACTCTATCCTTTCCTCTTTCTACAATTTCTATTCTTTCTGCAGAAAGGGATCGAAAGAAACACAGCATTTCAAAGCATGGAGAAGGAAAAAAAAAGAAAGTTCTTTCTCTTATTCAGACCTTCCCTGTCCTGCTCCTGAGGCACCAGAGATCTGACCCAGATTCTCAGCCCTTTGGCTGTAATATTTACAGCATCTCCTTTTCCCTTGAGATCCAGATTCATCCAAATAAGGCACAAGGAGTTTTAGAATTTTGAAGGTAGAAGTCACCTTAGAGATCTTCTAGTTCAACCTCTTTATTCTAAAGATATAATAATAATAACACTTACAAAGCACTTTGCAGACCTTAATCACATTTGATCCACATTGCAACTCTGTGAAGGTAGATACTACAATTATCTCCATTTTACAGATGCTAAAACTAAGCCTGAGAGAGATTAATTCACTTGTTCAAGGTGCTAAGTTCAGAGATTAAAAAAAAAAAGTGCAAGACAGTCCTTGTCCTCAAGGAGTTTACAATTTAATAGGAGAGACAACATGCAAACAAATACACATAAAACAAGCTACAAAGAGATTAAGTAGGAATTTGTTAACAGAGGGAAAGCACTAGAATTAAGAAAGTTAGGAAAAGCTTCCTGAACTACTTTCTGAACCAGTACAAATGGAAACCCTGCCATGCCTTTGTCAATGGAGTGTCTGTGACTGAAATTAAAAAATCCATCATTTGGTTCTAGTGATAAGCCTTCAAATTTGACTCTTCTGGTCCTGAGACAGAAGACACTAGATTTTTTTTACATCATTAAGACTAGGTCAGAATTTGAGTTCCAGTCTTGCTTGTGTGACTTTGGGCAAACCATTTAACTTCCTCATCTGTACAATGAATGTATAAAATTAAATAATCTCTAAAACCCCTTCTAATTTAAATGATTTATGACTTTAGGTGAGATTCCCACTGCATCTGGGAAACCTTCCTTGGATCAGTGACCCTTAAAAAGGAGGAATGGGGGAAGATTGGGTATTATCGGAATGAAAAAAGCATTCTGGTTAGGAGAGGAAGTTTGGGAAAGGGCATTGAGACAGATCTTACAGGACTACACTGTGGTCATAAGGAAAAGGCACTGGCCAGATATACTTTGCATCCATGATCTTATGGGATAAGAAGTATTTCCAGGCCAAACTGAGTGTCCAATCACAATTCTGATGTTCCCTCCCCCCCAGCAATCTTCCCTATAAGCCAAATTAGCCCCCAAATCCCCCAATGGAGAATAGTTAATCCAGTTTACTAAAATGGAGAAAACTCTAAGGGAATTAGCATATTTAATTAAAGTGCCCAATGAATAGCTTTACATCATTTCTTAATTACCATCTTTGCCTTCAAGGGGATGGCTTTTAAATGAGGTTTTAAACTTTTTTCTTTTTTTTTTTTTTTTAATTGCTAAGTGAGTACTGAGCAGAGGGTGGTACAGAGTAGGTAGACTAGAAAAAGGCCTGAGGAAGTATTGTCTATATTTTTAAAAACTTTATTTAAAGTGTATTGGCAGACTACACGGAAGTAGAAGTACAGGACTTCTAAGTCTCCTAGAATTGTAAGCTTCAGCAAATTTGAATTTGATTTTCAGGTGAATAGAAATGGAACATTAATGTGCATCATATTTCTTGCCTTCTTCCCAGGAGGTAGAGAACTAGCAAAATTAAAATTAAAAAAATTAAGATTAAAAAAAAAAAGGTAACTGCAAAAAAAGAAGGAAAAAAAAGGCAAAGGAGGAAAAAGAGAAGGAACTAAAGGAGGAAGAAGAGAAGAAGGACAAGGAGAAGAAGAAGAGAAAAGGGAGGAAAGGGAAAAAGAACAAGAAGAGGAGGAGAAGTAGGGAAAAATGACTTTGTAGCATTCAAAGTTTTTGATTTTGGCTTAGAGCAGGAATGTCACAGAGTAATCATGGGTCAAGAGAAGCTAGGTGGTAACAATGGATAGAATGCTGAGTCTGGAGTCAGGAAAGCCGGGTTCAGTTTCAGCCTTCTCCTCCTCCTCCTCTTCTTTCTCCTCCTCCTTGTTACTAACTACTTGACTCTGGGCACTGTCACTTAACCCTGTTTGTCTCAGTTTCCTGACTTTTAAAATGAGCTGGAGAAAGAAATAATAAACCACTCTGGTATCTTTGCTAAGATAATTCCAAATGGGATAATGAAGAATTGGACATGACTAACTGATTAAACAACAGCAAAAGTTAAGGGTCAAGTTATTGAATATCATGCTCACAAAGACCTTTATATAAACTATCTCGATGGATCTTTAAAGCAAGTCTGAAAAGGTTGATTGGTAATATCAGATGCCATTATCCCCTTTCTCTCAAAAGGAAATTCAAGCTCAGAAAAATGAATTGACTGGCCCAAGATTACCAAGCTCATAAATATTGGACTTCAGATCTTCTGTTTCCAAGTTAGGCGCTCTTTATATTACAACACACCATCTCTTTAATTCAACCCAACTCTTTTTTCTCCATTATTAAAATTCTTGCAGCCTAATTTATTTCAGGTCAATGTTCATAGAATCATAGAATTTACAAATGGAAAGAACCTTAATTATCCAGTTCAATGTGAAAGGGAAGAGAAGTCTTCTGTGGAGCTTTCCAACTTTGCTTTGCTTTGGGCTGTCTAATAATTTCTCATTGTCTTGGATTAAGACATAGCTAGCATGCTCATCAAATTTGCAGATGACTTAAAATGAGGAAGAAAAACCAATAGATTGGCTGAAAGTTATCCAGTTCAATTCCATCTTTAAAAAGATTAATTGTTTTTTTGTGTGTTATCAAAGACAAACAGCTACAAACACAAATATTATTTTATACAATAAAGAAAAAAGGGATTGTATATGATATCATGAATCTCTATAATATAAAGTTCTTATTTTGTATTGGTGGGGGGGTTGTTTTATTTAATATATATTAGATTTAACGAAATTTAACATGGCCCTATTTGTCTCTGTCTCTTCTGAGCTTCCTTCTGATCTCTTCTATGTATTGTCTTTAATTTTTCATTGATGCTCTTTCTTTTATTTTTTTTCCTTTTTTCTCTTTTTTTTGTTGGGGTGGAGGGTAGATGCCATTTTTTCTACTCCCTTTAACTCTCTTGGCACTAAAAATAATCATATTATTAATAATGATAAAAGTCCTCCCTTGGAAAAAATAAACATAGTCAAGCAAAATAAATCAACACATTGGTCATGGCTCATTCTGTACCTCTAGATTATTGCTATTAAAAAATAGCCCCCTCTGTGCCAGGCACTGAGCAAAGTGTTTTACCAGAATATTGGGAAATAGGGACTACTATTAACCCCATTTTACATGTGAAGAAACTGAGGGAGACAGAACACACAGTCAGGTTGTGTCTGATGATAAATTTTAAATTGGAGGTCCCTGATGAAACTATCTATCATACTACATAGCTGCATTTCTGCCAAGTGGTGGCAAGCAGGTTTTACTATTATTCTTTTGAAGTCATGATGATAGCCTCAATTTACAGAGAAGAAAACTCATACACAAGAAGTTAAAGGACACCCAGCCAATAAGTTAATTAATATACTACATAGTCTCAAAGTCTGGAAGTCCTGATTTCCACTTCTGACAAACCGACTCTGAGCCAAAGCAATTCATTTCAGCTTTACCTGTCTCAGTTTCCTCACCTGTAAAATGGGGATAATAATAGCATCTACTTCCTTTGTGAAGATAAAGCATTTTGCTCTGTACCTGCCTCAGAATAGGCACCTAAGAAATACTCCCCCCCAAAAAAGCTACTTTTAAGAATTACATAAAAACATAGAGGTACAGATTGGACAAACCAATTTATTGATTTATTTTGCTTGACTCTGTATTTGTTACAAGGCAGAACTTTTATGATTATTGTTATTATTTAATAAAGGGAGAATTAGACATGGGAGTAGGAAGGTAGGAAGGAGTACTACCCTACCTGAGAAAAAAGAAAATAAAAAAAGAGCATTAATGAAAAATGAAATACATAAAAGAGATCAGAAGGAAGTTCAGAAGAGGTGGTGATAGGACAATATTGGAACTATGTAGTTAAATTTAATACATACTTTAATAAGATTAGCTAGGTAATGGGGTGGATAGAGTGCCAGAAATGCAATTAGGAAGACTCCTCTTAGTGAGTTCACAGCTAGCCTCAGATACTAGCGGGGTGACCTTGGGCCAGTCACTTAACCCTTTTTGCTTCAGTTTCCTCATCTATGAAATGAACTGGAAAAGGAAATGGCAAACCTTTCCAGTATCTTTGTCAAGAAAACCCCAAATAGGGTCACACAGTCAGATACCAGTGAACAACAATAACGATACTTAAAAAAACAACAAAAAAAACAACAACCACCTTGTACATAATAGAAATTCATGGGATCTTTCTGTATCTATGTCCACCCAAGATGTAACTTCCTTGATTGTTTGTATTTGTCTCCCCAGAGACATTTAATAATGTTTTCTCATTCATTTATTCATTCACCTACCTCTCTTCCAATGTGTGAACAAGGGTACATGTGAAATGGGCATGAGCTCAGCTGAAGCCAGAAAAGAGAGAGTGAAAAAGACAAGAGAGATGGTGCATTTTGCCCTTCGGGAAATTCCCAAGGTAATAGGGAAGATTGAAGGAGATGAATACCCCCACCCCCTCTTTGCTGAAAGGACGATCCAATCCTGGATGGCCGAGATAGATCCAGCTCTGCTTCTTCTCCGCAGGGAGGAGTTGGGGGAGTTGGGTCAGGAAAGAGGTTTATGTGGTACAGAAAGCACAGAATTATTTTCCTGAAATGAACCCTTGCTTCGCTCAGAGACGACAGAAAGTAGTCCCCAAAGTGCTGTGCTTTCAAGATGAAAGGCAGCCCTTGACTTGGACAGCCCAGCCTTTCCCTAGTGACCTTGGCTACGGAAGATGAGTGAAGGTGCCGGGGGCTGTGGGTAGATACTTCATCCCTCCCAGTGAAGGTGCATTCAGACCCGAGGAAGCCCAGAGGGGGCATAAAAAGCACATTTCAGCCCAAGTAATGGCTTCCTTTTCCATGCATCGATCTGTGTTGTTTGTAGTCATCATGCCCCGATCAAACGGCATTGATTAAAGAGAGGCTGGGAAAATGGTTCATTTTCACTTTGTTAGTTTTACAATAGAAGCATGGACTCTAAAGACTGAAGGGGACCACAAGAAGTTATCTGGCTTGTTTCCAGCTTTCAAACAGAATCACATTGCTGATATCTCAGAAAAAAAAGTTGAGATCCCGGCTATTTGTCAAGCTCTTTGAG
Source organism: Antechinus flavipes (assembly GCF_016432865.1). Classification (NCBI taxonomy): domain Eukaryota; kingdom Metazoa; phylum Chordata; class Mammalia; order Dasyuromorphia; family Dasyuridae; genus Antechinus; species Antechinus flavipes. Next base: position 324,586,203 of record NC_067400.1, on the reverse strand, counting down.
AAAGAGATTACACGTTTTCCCTCTGTAAACCATCCTTTTATCAGCTAATACTGTTCAATGATAGGGTACCTTTTCTTTCCTTCTCTCTAAGGTCCAGCATCTCCCCACACATATATATGTATATATGTACACACGCATATCTATATCTTTTGTATATATATGTGCAATGTGCATGCATACATATATTTTCATATATATATATAATACATATATATAAAAAATATATACACACATATTTTCCTCTGTATCTACTTATCTGCATGTCTATTGTATCCCACAATTACAATAAAAGGTCCTTAAGGGCAGATGCTGGAATTTTTGTTTTTGATTATTTATTCTATCATTGTATCCCTAGGAACTAACACAATACCTGGCACTTTTTTCCCTTTTTTGAACTAGACTCATTATTTCATTAGTATATAAAATGTCTGATAAAGGACCTTTTTATGGATAGCTAGGTGGTACAGGGGATAGTACCCTGGATCTGAAGTCAGGAGAGTCTGAATTTAAATCTAGCCTCGGACACTTGCTAGGAAGTCAGCTAACCTCATCTGTAAATTGGGGATAATAATAGTATCTACCTCCCAAGATTATTGTGAGGATTGAATGAGATAGCAATTATAAAGTTTTAAACACAGTATCCAGCACACGGTTGTTATCTTCATTCTCAAAGAGGACCAAAGTGACATCACTATGTTGGGATCAAGGTACAGTGTATCCAGCTGTAGCTGATGAGAGCAATAAAGGGGCACCTAGACGGTGCAGTGGATAGAGCACCAGCCGTGGAGTCAAGAAGACCTGAGCTCAAATGTGACCTCAGATATTTAACATTTCCAAGCTATATGAGCCTGGGCAAATCACTTAACCCCAACTGCATTGCCAAAACAACAACAACAAAAACAAACAATACAAGTTTGAAAGACTGTACCACAAGTTATGCACAAATAATCCAGATGAACACATATGGCCCCACAGTATTATGTGTTAGCGATTATTATGACAATGTAATTGTCATCTTAAAGGATCTTCCCATCTTAAAGGACCACTCTAAGATGTGTGAATCCCCTGGAATCACACAAATAGTATGTACCATGCAGGACTTGAATCTAGATCATTCTCATTTTTGAGGCTGACTCCCTATACAAAATTGCCTCTACACCTGAGCATAGGTATCAGAACCACTGCTTACTAAGTCTGTGACTTCCATTAAATTCCTATTCTGGTATCTCATTATGGCATGGAGCTATAACTAAGGTGAGCTGGCTGAATCCTTGCTACAGGGCATTAAATTTACTTACATTGAATTGAAGTCCTGCAAAAGTAGGTAAGAAACAATTTAGTGCCCAGTGAATAAGGATACTAAAATTGGGAGCTATTAATTGCAAGCTGGGGAGAATTTCTCCATTGTTCTTTTCTTTGCCTTTTCAGACCCACATTACACACAACACATCTCCACCAACCAATGAATTGTACTTGAACTTTTTCTTATTTTCTGGATGATTCCCCTACCTCCTCCAATTCCAGCATACAAGCTGCCTAGGTATAGCTCAGGTAGTAATGGAGTGGAGAAAAAGTATATGAAATTTTTGGCAATTCACTTAACTTCTCTGAAACTCAATAAATTCATCTGTAAAATGGGGACAAATAATAGTATCTGCCTTGTCTGCTTTACTAGATTATCATAAAGTCTAAATGAGATTAACAAATATGAAAGTGCTTTGTAAGTTTGCCATTTTCTTCTCCAGTTCATTTGACAAATGAGGAAACTGAGGAAAACTGAATTATGTGATCTTCTCAGGGTCACACATCTAGTAAATATTTGGGGCTAGATTTGAACTCTGATCTTCCTGACTGTAGGTCCAGCATTCTATCAATTTTGCTACCTAACTTCTAAAGATGTAAGTCATCATTATTATCATGGCTTTTTAATTGTTTTAACCTGTGGATGGGTACTATTTTCTGAATCTTTTGGATATACCTACTTCTCTTACTATCACTCAATTCTCCTCATAGACTTTACTTTTGCTTTAGTAATAGATTTCAACAATTGAATTTAGAAAATAGTTATTAAGTACTACTCAAGTGGAAGGCATTGTATTGGGGGGGATGGAAAGACAAAAAAAAAAAAAAAGAAAATCAATTCCTGCCCTCAGTATTTATATTCTGACCAGAGCAAAATCAACAGAAAAAAAGTATTCTAAAGATTCATAGTAACTGTGTTGCAATTTGTAATAACTGAAAAGATGATATAGTATTTTATAAGTAAGCATCTTTAAGTTCTGTCTGAGAACCTTAACTGGTACCCAGGGTGATCAGTGTTGGGATGCTGTAATAGCCATCAGAATATGGCTGCTTACATTGGAAATCATTTTAATTTGCAAGAACTCCTACCATCCCTGCAGGGCATAGGCACATCCCGTAATAACCAGACTAATAATTCCTTGTTTTACAGGTGGGAAAGCTGAGGCCCGAGGAGGTTAATTGATTTCCTCCTAGGTCATACAGTGAGGCAGCAGTGATGTTAGGACTTCAAAGCCAAGTTGCAGGCAGTTTCCTGGGGCTCTAGGGAATAAACATATTGTTTAATTCCAAATAATTGGGTCAGAAAATAAATAGAATAGTCGTGGGGGCGGGGAGAGAATGGAATAGACTTTGTTGAGTTTTCTGGTCCTGCTGAGCACACGTGGGATTTTCAGTCAGAAGGATATCAAACAAAAGCAATATGCTGGCTGAAAAATTTCATCTTAAAGGCCTCTGAAGGGGATTGGAAGCATCTCATTCCAACAATGTTCATTTCTATGTGGTTCTGTACATGTCGAGGCTCTCCCTTGGGCCTCAGTTTCCTCAGCTGTAAAACTATAGAAACACTCTTAAAAACCTTTCCAGTTCTAAAGCCTATGATCTCATGTCCTATAAAGAGGTGTCTTTCACTTATTGGTCAGATGAAACTACAAGTCTTTTTGCAAAAATATTTGATTTAAGGTATGCAGAGGGAAATCTGGGTATTGACTAAATAATATTAGTAGAGGGAAAAAATTAGGGGTTCTTGCTTTGTGCTTCTAGGCAGGGCTTAGTTAATCAATAAACATTTATTAAACACCCTACTTCATGCCCATCACTGTCCTAAGCATTCAAGAGACAAAGAAAAGCATTCTCTTTCCTCAATGAATTCACATTTTAATAGTAGAGGCAACAACACACAGATAATCTATAAAAAGGATTAATGGGAAATGAGTAACAGAGGGAAGGCACTAGAATTTTTTTTTTAAGGTTTGCAAAGGACTTTACTTTTTAAAAAAAATGATAATAGTTTTTTTATTTTTCAAAATACATGCAAAAATAGTTGTCAATATTCACTCTTGCAAAATCTTGTGTTCCAAATTTTTCTCTCTCCCTTTTCCTTTTCCACTCCCGTAGACAGCAAGTAATCCAGTACAGTTTAAACATGAGGCTTAGAATTAAGGTGGGATTTGTTGTTGTTGTTTGTCCTTAATTCTCCAAGCAGACCATGACTTTGGGGAAGTGGTGCCATGATATGCAAGTGAATTGGAGTTAACTAAAGAAGATCTGTGCAAGATCATCTGCCTCACTTTTTCCTCTAGAGCCAACTGTATTCAGTGGTAAGATATAGATCAGGACAACTGGAGATGGCCCTGGATGTAGATCTTGGTCTTTTAAAACTAATTTTAAAAAACAGTCTTTTATTTTTCTAAATACATAGTTTTCATCATTCACCCTTGCAAAATCTTATGTTTCAATTTTTTCTCCCTCTCCCCCTTCTCCTTCCCCTACATAGCAAACAATCCACTATGGGTTAACCATGCAAATAGTCTAAATCTATATTCATTATGCTGCACAAGAAAAAACAGATCAAAGTTGGGAGGGGGGACCATAAGAAAGAAAAATTTTAAAACTCATAAAATAAACAACACCTCCCCTAAAAAAAGTGAGATACTATGCTTTGATCCATATTTAGTCTCCATCATTTCTTCTCTGAGTATGGATGACTCTTTCCATCACAAGTCTATCAAACCTCCTTGAATCACCTCATTGTTGAAGAGCCAAGTCCATCACAATTGATCATCACACAATCTTGCTGTTGTTATATACGATGTTCTTTTGGTTCTACTAACTTCACTTAACATCAGTTCATGTAAATCTCTCTAGACCTTTCTGAAATCATTTGTAAGAAATGACTTAAAAAACAATAATATTTCATAACATTCCTGTACTATTACTTATTTAGCCATTCCCCAATTGATGGGCATCCACTCAGTTTCTAGTTCCTTGCTGCCACAAAAGGAGCTGCTATAGACATTTTTGCACATGTAGATCCTTTCCCCGTTTTTATGATCTCTATGAGATACAGATCCAGTAGAGATACGGGGCATGGTTCCAAATTTAAGCTAAGGTCTTTAACAAGTTCTCAGTTTGACTAAGGCAAAGCCCATTCAGTGATTAAGGCTAGGTTAGAAATGAGGTAGAAAATGATTTATTTTATTTAGTTTTTAAAAAAAGCAATCTGGGAGGGGAAAATCCTCAGGGTTTCCCAAAATTGGGACTAGAAAGAAGCCAGAGAAGCCAGAATATGGAGGAATGGAGGACTCTCCATTCTCTGGAGGACCACTCCAACTCTGGAGTGGAGACATGGCAGGATGTTAGTGAGTGTCCAGAGATAAAATGTCTTGTTTGAAGAACATCAAGGAGCCAGCTATCTTTTTATCAGAGTACTAGAAAGGAGTTTAAGGATAAGAAGACTGGAAAGGTGGAAGGGGCAAGTTAAGAGAAGCTTTAAATCCCAGAGGAATTTATAAATGATTTGAGAGGTGATAGAAAGTCACTGGAGTTTACTGAATAGGAAGGTGACAATGGTCAGGCCTGAGCTTTAGGAAGATACTTTGACAGCTAAAGAAAGAGGAACTGGAATGAGAAGAGATTTGTGGCAGGTATAATAACCAGCCTTGAAAAAGTGGATTAAGGCTTAATTTGGGAGTCAGAAGAAAGAAAGGAGCAAGCAATTATTAAATACCTAGTATTTTCCATGCACTGTGCTGAGTGCTTTACCAATATTAAGTCATTTAATCTTAGGTACTATTACAATTTCCATTTTATAGTTGAGAAGATTGAAATTAGGTGAGTTGTACAGAGTCACACAGTTAGGAAGTGTGTGAGGGCCATATTTGAACTGAGGACCTCTTGACTCCAGACCCAGGACACTATTGTTTTAGTCTCCTATTAATTAGCTTCTTCAAGTTAGAGAACCTGAATTCACAGTGTGATGGCCATTTCTTACCTGGATGTATTTGGACAAAATGCTTCACCCCTCTAACCTAGGTTGACTTGTCTATAAAAGGAGAGTGTTGGACAAAATGACCTTGGGTTCCATTGTTGTTGTGTTGTTCATTTGGGTCCCACTTTTCATGATCCCATTTGGGATTTTTTTTTTTTTGGCAAATATGGCAAATTAGCCATTCCCTTCTCCAGATCATTTAACAAATAAGAAACTGAGGCAAGCAGGGCTAAGTGAGTTACCAGAGTCAAACAGCTAGGAAATGTCTAAGGTAAGATTTGAACTCAGATCTTTCTGACTCCTAGTCTAGTGCTCTATCCATTATGCCCTCTAGTTACCTTTGAGTCCTGTTCACACCTAAATCTTAGATTCTTTAAGCAACAAAGCAAGTTGGATTTGAATACTGATAGGCAACTAACTCTCTCAGGGCATAAATCACAGTCTACAGTAATACTTTGTCAATGTTTAAGTCATATGGTACTCAAGTTCCATTGTGTAATTATAATGATCAAGTTTGTCCCCAAAGAAGACAGGTAAAAATAGAATTCTCTTCTTTGAGGAGGTTGGGGACTATGAGTACAGAATATTGTCCACACTGTTAGACTGAGGAATTGATGTGCAATTTAGTTTTTGCTGAACTGCTTTATTACCCTCTTTTTTTCTCTTATTCTTTGTTTTGAAGGATTCTTCTTTAGGTAGAAGTGAAAGGTTTAGACATATTTGAAAATGAAAGGGAGATAAGGGAAAAAACTATCAATAAAAGTTTTTTTTAAGCATTCAAATTGTTCTGTGTCCTTGGCACTGTGACTACAAGATAGAGGAGAGAGTCAACAAGAATTAGCAATAGAGCTCTCATGCACATAAGCAAATGCTCCTAATTACCCATGCCTAAAATCTGGGACAGAATTTCAGGGCTAGAAGAGACCTCAGTAGCCACCAGTTAGCTAAAGAATACTTCCTCCACAATTGACCCCAAAAGGTTACTGAAACCTTTGCTTGAGGGCATCCAGTTAAAGTGCTCTGTACTCTTTCCTGAGGTGGCTCATTCTATTTTACATAGTTTTAACTGCTTGAGATTGTGTGAAAGAAATTCCCATTATTACGTGTCAGCTATCTGAGAAGTAGCTAAAACCGTAGAAGAAGGTATATTTGCCAAGAAGATAAGCAGGATCTGGGTGGAACAGTAGAAAGAGGCCTTGGCCTTGGAGCCAAGACGACCTGAGTTCAAATCTTCAGATTTTTCCTAATTGGATAACAAGGAGCAAGTCATTTAATATCTCTAGATCTCTGTTCTTTTTACTAGATGGAAATAATAATCACACGTATTTCACAGGGTTTTGTGAAGACCAAGTAAGATACCATATGTACAGCATTTTGCGAATCATGGAAAAACTAGTTATTTTTACAAGAGCTGAGAATAAAGTCTTAGGAAACACCAGCATTTAAGAGGTAGGCGGAAGATCAGTTGCCACCTCCAAAGGTTTCAGAAAGAGTGAATAGAGAGACAAGGTGATATCAAAGAGAGTGGTCTTGCAGAAGCTAAGAGATTAGAGAACATATAAAAGGAAAGTATGGTAAAATTGCAAAGAAGTCAAAGAGGGAAGGAATAAGCAAAGATCACTAGAAATGGTGATAAAGAAGTCATCAGATGTTTAAAAAAACACTTTAAATGTGAATGGAAGATAGATTAAAAGAGGTTGAGAAGAAAAAGGAGCATTGAGTTCAATGGAAGTTGACAATATTGGCTTTCTTTTTAAGTTGGTGCCAAAGTGGAGAATGAATAATGAATGGTCATTGGGCTAGGTAGAAGGATCAAGGAAAGGCTTATTTTAGGATGGAGATGAACTGAGATTTCTGGTAGGCCAATAAGAAGGGATCAGTGGAGAAGGAAAGACTGAAGAGTCATAAGAAAGAATGATCAGAAGTACAATGCTCTTGTGTAGGAAGAAGAATAGACAGATTTACTTTAGCAAGAAACAAATGGAGACAGAGGGCTAAAAGAAGACCAAGATGGTTGAAGGCACAGAAGCTTTGAGATACTGAGGATGGAAGTTAAGAGTGCTCATGAGCTCTATCTTCTCATTGAAGTAGAGTCTAAGTTCATATTCAAAAAATAGAGAGAATGGAGCTGTAGTTGAAGATTTGAGGAGAGAGAAAAGATTTGTAACCAAAGATTATGATAGAGTCATTGAGTTGGGTAAGAAGATTGCCAAAGAACATCATGGGGTGGTAGAAAGAACACTGAATTTGGAGTCAGAAAACCTGAGTTTGAATCCTGCTTCTCTCATTTATGTGACCTTTCGTAAATCACTATTTCCTAAAAAATACTGAGGCTCAAACATTCAGAAGAAAACCATCTACTCTCTCTATACACATATTTATATGTCAGCTATTTAAGAAGTAGCTGAAACTATAGGAGAAGGTATATTTGTCAAGGAGATAAGAGAAGGCACAATAGAAAGAGAGATGGCCTTGAGTCAAGAAGACCTAAGTTCAAGAAACCACAGATTTAGACAAAAATGTTCTACGGACATTTTGTAGCTGGACGACATGGGGGCAATCAGTCAACACACAATCAATCCACAAACATTTATTAGGTACTTATGAGCAACTGTGGGTACTTAGGTGACACAGTGGATAAAGCATTGAGCCTGGGGACAGAAGGTCTCATCCTCCTGAATTCAAAAACAGCTTCAGACACTTATTAGCTGTAAGATCCTGGACAAGTCACTTAATCCTGTTTTCCTCAGTTTTCTTATCTGTAAAATGAACTGGAGAAGGAAATGGTAAGAAAATGCCAAAGAAGATCACACTGAGTTGGACATGGCCGAAATCATTCAACAACAACCACCAAAATTTGAGCAGTTCAGCTCAAAGCATTGTGTTAAGCTCTGGAAACAAAGAAAAAATAAAAACATTCCCTGCCCTCAAAGAACTTACACTCCATAGGAAAGGCTGCTCATATAAATTTGAACATACAAACTAACTACAGTGTAGACAGAAGGTAACATTGTGGCAATATCAACTTCAGGTTGGGGGTGAGGATGGGATGGGATCTGAAACACCTTTCAGAGGTGATAGCCCTTGAGTTATAAAGGAAGTTAGGGATTCTGAGAGACAAATGTTAGGAGAGAGCATTTTAGGCATCGGGAATCAGTACAAGCCAGAAGATGGAGTGTTATGTATGAGAATAGCAAGTAAGCCAATGTGGATAGATGATAGAATTTGTGGAAGAGAGTAGTAGGAAGGGTTGAGCTGTAAACAGCTATAAATGTCAAAGAAGGGGCTACATATGTATGTATGTAAACACATACATATGTACACATTCTATATAACATATACATTGTATGTGTGTGCATGTGTGTGTGTGTGTGTGTGTGTGTGTGTGTGTGTGTGTGTGTATGTATACTGACACTGATTGGCAGTAGGGAAAAGGAAAAAGGATAGCATGGTCAGACCCAACCTAAGAAAAATCACTTTGGCAGCTGTGTGGAAGATGAATTTAAATAGGGAAAGATTTCAGTCTGAAAAGATCAATTAAAAGATGATTGCAGTAACAATCATCTGGATAAGAAGTGATAAGTGACTGAACTAGGGTAGTAGTTATATGAATGAAGAGAAGGGCATGCATGTGAGAGATGCTTAGAGAAAGAAATGACAAAATTTGACAACTGACTGAATATTCAAGTAAGTAAGAATGAGGATTTAAAGATGACACCAAGATTTCAAACCTGGGTAACTAAGAATATAGTAGTATCCTTGACAGTAATAGGAATTTTAGAAGAAATTCAGAAGATAATTTTGAGACATGTTCAGTTTAAAATACTGAAATATTATCTTCACTTAAATATATGTCTGTTCCCTCAAACTCAATCTGTTCCAAAATATGCTCATCTTCCTCCTTGTTCCCTTCCCTACTTATCTTATTTCTCTCCATATACAATAACTGTTTGAACATCAGGTCAAAAACCTTTAGATCCTGTTATATTCTTTCTTTTCCTTCATTTGCTGAAGCCACAGTCATCAAATACTGCCATTTCTTTAAAAACATTTTTCCTTTTCTCCTTCATTCCCACTGCTACCACCCTAACGGGATTATTTCATGCCCTAATTACCTTAGTAACCTCCTACACCTCCAGTCATTTCTCCAGCTACTTAGTATAAACCTATTGTCAGATTAATTTTTCTTAATCTCCATTTTTTCTCAGGTTATTCTCCTAATCAAAGATCTTCAGTGATTCCCCTTTGCCTGTAGCAGTGGTTTCCAAAATTGTATGTGTCCAATGGTGGCTATAGCAATGACCCAGAGACTTATTGTTCAGTTGATCAGAAGGTTGTAAACCCACTGTCCACTGAATACCTATTATGGACTGGTGCCCACCATAACTACTCCTTTACCTATTATCTCCCTACCTTTCCAATCTGCATATTCTCACCACTGTTCTCATGGCTACGCATGGGATGTTGGTACTTCTCTTCTCAGATTCAACCTGTATACAACTACCAGTTATTTTTCCAAAAGTACAAGTCTGATCACATAAACTACTACTCAATTAAAACAAAATAAAACTAAACAACTCTATTCAGTAAACTCCTTAGTGACTCTAGATTCAACTATTTTTGGCTTTATTTTACCTTTTTAAATAGTCTAGTTTTGTGTGTTTCACAATATATATCATTATTAGTGTAGTAGCACATATAAATTACTTATGAATAAGTAAATAAAGGGAGCAGATGGCTCAGTGGGTAAAATACCAGCCCAGAAGTCAGGAAGATCTGAGTTCAAATCCAGACTCGAATACTTCCTAGCTATGTAACTGGGCAAGTCACTTAACCCCAACTGTTTCAGCAAAAAAAAAAAAAAAAAAAGGAAAAGATGAATAAGTAAATATAAATATATTTGGTGGCACATACCAAATAACTTTATTGAGAAAAGTGAAAAACCAAGAATGCCCTCTTTACTATGATAAATTGATTTCCTTACTTTCCATACACAGACCTTTCTTATATCTGTTGTTGTTAAGTCATATAACAAAGAGTCATGACTTTGTAATGTTTTCTTGGCATAATACTGGAGTAGTTTGTCATTTCCTTTTTCAATTCATTTCTTTTTCCAATTCATTTTAGAGATGAAGAAACTGAGGCAAAGTTAAGTGATTTGTTCACAGTCACAAAGCCAGTGTTTGAGGCCAGCTTTGAATTTAGGAAAATGAGTCTTCCAAGTCTTATACTCTATTTACTATACCACCTAGCTTTCTTAATGCACATCTTGATGCCTTTACTCAAGTTGTTCTCTTAGACAAACATTAGTTTCAATCATGGCTATCTTTTGTGGCACAGTTCATGTCCCACCTCTTCTATGAAGCCTTCTCTGATTACTCCAGACCATAGTTCTAGTGCCCTGACATTCAGTACCCCATGATCTAAGACTTTTTTGTACTTCCAAAATTGAATGTAATCGAAATGAGTCAAGGCAATTCCAATAGACTTGTATTGGAAAGTGAATGTGAATAAAAGCAAAGTATTTTCACATTTGTTGTTGTTGTTATTGTTTGTTTTCTTTTTTCTTTCTCATGTTTTTTTCCTCTTTTGAGCTGATTTTTTTTCATGCAGCATGGCAAATGTGGAAATATGTTTAGGAAAATTGGTTAACCTTGCTATCTAGGGGAGGGAGAAAAATTTGAAATACAAGGTTTTACAAGGGTAAATGTTGAAAACTATTCTTTGCATGTATTTGGAAAAATAAAAAGGTATTATTATTATCATTTTAAAAAATGTAATCTTCTTAAGGATAAGGTCTATGTCTTAGATCCAGTGCAGTATTAGCCACATAGAAGATGCTCAATAAATAATTGTTTATTTCATTGGTAGATTTGATTGATCCTTCTTGAACTGTTTGGAATGGAAGGAAGAAGAAGCAGCAAAGAATTATAGAAAGATCCAAGGATTTGTCATTAGAAGACCTGGTTTCAAATCTAGTTTTTTGACACCCTCCCTCTATAACCTTAGCCATGTCACCTTATGTTTCTTGAGTCTAGATCTTCATCTGTAAATGCAGAATAGTGTGGTAGATAGGACCTCTGAAGTCAGAGGAACTGACTTCATATCCTAACTGTAACACTCACTGCTTATGTGAGCTTATCCAAGTCTTAGTTTTTTCATCTATAAAATAAGCAGGTTTATTTAAAAGAACACTGGGGTTCCTTCTGACTCTAGATTTATGAATCTTTGGATAAAGATCTTACTAAAATCAGAGCTTCTGAACTTTTTCCATTTGCAACCCATTTTTGCCCAAGACATTTTTACATGACTCAGGGGATATACATATATAAAATAAGTATACCAATTAAACATTTACTGATAATAAATCATAATTTCACAATTCTCATATTCAGTTGTATGACCCCATATGGAGTCACAACCTACACCTACAACCTAGATTTGGGGACTAGATTATCTCCAAGGATCCTTTTAGTTCTAAATCTGATTCAGAGAACATTTTTTCCTGTTTATCTGTTTTCATGCTTCCTGAATCTAAACAGCCAGAGGTTTCCAATAAAGCTATTAAACAATGAACAGAGAACAAACAAAAGAACTGTGATGATTTGCCTCTGAGTTTTTAATAAAACCATGCCTGTCATACTGAACCAGTGTGCTAGGGAACATCTCAATTTCATTCTCCTGGGAGCTCTTATTATAAATGAGTTTCAGGTTGATAATGATGTAACCCTTTGTTTAAAAAAATCTAGAGAGGACCTCATAAGTAACTAGAGATTCCTATAAATAAAAGGAACCTTGAGAGATCCTCAAGTGTAGCCTCTTGCCTCCAAGAACAGAAGTAAACAGCTTTAGGGACCACTCACTTTCAAGGAAAGGTTATTTAAACCTCAAACAAACTTGGCCTTATTTGAAAGGAATTTTTTTTTTTTTTGCATTTTAAATAACCATGGCTCTCTATGCAGGTATCTCTGATATTCAAAGATTTCTCCTTGATGATAAGTAAAGGGTACATGAATTCATGCATTTTGAGCCATCATTCCTATGACTTTCTCCAGACTTTTCCCTACAGGGGAGGCAGGACCAATGTTTTTCTGGAAAGTACAATTAGGGAGAAGTACTAGACTTAGGGCTCACAATTAACATAGCCTTATCCACATCTCACAGGAATCAAGTACTCACATTTTATTATTTTAAAAAATTAAATATTTGTACATATCTTTGGCTTTTACATTATATACATTTCTTGATGTATTCCTCCTCCTTACAGAGAATTCTAACAAAGAATAAAATGGGAGGGGGCAGAAATAGTTCAGCAAAATTAATCAATGGAGTATTTTTCAATATTTTCAAATAGCTTGATACTTTATGTCTCATTAATTGGGGAATGGATAAACAAATCATATTACCTAAATGTAATGGAAAATTGTCACATAGTCATAATGAATATGATGAATACAAAGAAACATAGGAAGGATAAACTAATACAAAGTGAATTAATAAGAGCAAGGAAAACAATATCTTAATATCTGTGAAGAAGTAGGAAATGTCTTCTGATATTTCTTCTTTGGGGCTAAATTTGGAGCAAATTATAAAAATTATAAAATTAAGCAAAATTCAGTATTGATTATTTTGTTGTTCTTCCATGTTACATATATATGTATATATATTTTTCCTTGTTCTATTTAATTCACGTTATATCAGTTCATATAAGATATCCTATGTTTTTTTCTGTATTCATTATATTCATTATTTCTTAAATCATAATAATAATTTTCCATTACATCCATGTACCACAATTTAGGTACTTAGCCATAGAATATCTGAGTCAAATGACTCAAGTATTTCCAGTGCTTTAAATAATTCCAAATTTAACATTAGCCTTTAAACATTTAACATTTCTAAAAATGTTTAAACCAACTCATAGCTCCACCATCAGTGTATTAGTTTGCCTAACTTGCCACAACCCCTCCAATATTGCCTATTTCTGTCTTTTATCGTCTTTCTAAATTTGCTAGGTGTGAGGAGAAGCCTCAGAGTTGTGATTTGAATTTCTCATCTCATTAGTGATTTGGAGAATTCCAAATAATTAAATTTCAAGAATTAAAAGCTAGTTACTTTTAGTTCTTCCAATAATTGTATATATTCCTTGACTAATTATCTACTAATTATCTAAATATCTTGACTAATATCTTTTGGTCTTCTATATTTGCTAGTGAGGGGTCCTCAAACTACGGCCCAAGGGCCAGATGCAGCAGCTGAGGACGATTATCCCCCTCACCCAGGGCTATGAAGTTTCTTTATTTAAAGGCCCACAAAACAAAGTTTTTGTTTTTACTATAGTCCGGCTCTCCAACAGTCTGAGGGACAGTGAACTGGCCCCCTATTTAAAAAGTTTGAGGACCCCAGATAGCACACTTTAAACATTGGCCTTTGTGTTCAGATAAAAATTTCAAATACCTCAGGCCTGAAGATTCACTAGTATCATCCAAACAAGGGAAATCTATTCCTCTCACTTTAGAGGGAATATGAAGCTTAAAAGAACTAGAGCCATTTCCATCACTTATTGGAGGAACTATAAGGCTTATAGAATGCTAGAGCTACATCTGATTAGGCCTTCTTGGAAAGCTAATTCCTTCCATTTACTGGAGCACCTATAAAGCTCATAGAATATTTGTGTTAACTGGCTCACCACATTGGTTTGGTCTATGTTTGTAGTTATACTCTTTATAAATAGGTATGAACCTATTTCCCTGCCCAGTAAACACAATGTAATAAACATAATTAAAATTTTCTTTGTTGATTGAGGAGTTCAAATCATTTTACAGGGTGGATCCAGATTATGGAGGGCCCAAAAAAACAAGCAAAGGAAGTTAGACTTGATACTATATGAAATGAGGAATCAGAGAAGTCACAGTATATATCTGAGATACAACTGGTGAAAAACTCCTTGTAATATTGCTGGCTGGGGTTACAAGAAGTCCCTGGTGTCTTGGAAATTAACAGAAAGATTATTGGCCTAGAGAAAAGGATATAAATCTACCAAAAAATATAAAAATTGTAGAGATTTCGCTAGAGATAATCACCATGAAAAACACAAGGGAATCAATTGGAACTTATTTTGTTCCAGGCATTCTAAGAATACAAAAAGGAAAAAGACAGTCTACCCTCAAGGGGTTTCCAATCTAGTGGGGAGACAATATGCAAACAAATATGTATGTATATATAAATAAGGCAAGCTAAACAAGTTATATATAGGAGAAATAAGTGATAAGAGAAGAAATGCACTGGCATTAACATTCCCTTCTAAAATATGCTGGACCCATCCAGAGAGGTCAGGTGACTCTCAAAGTCTAATAGAAATAATCATTCATATTCCATGATATGATACTCTCAGGGTTAGAACCACAACCAGCCTATAAGATAGATATGGAAAGTATTATTTTTCACATTTTACAGAAGAAGAAAGTAAAATACAGAAGTAAAGTACTGTCTCACAGATATCTAGCAAGGACCCATGTCCAAGGATTTTTCCATTATACCTTGTTATAATATTGAAGGCTATATGCTGTATTTTTTCTCTCATTTTTTTTTTGGAGGGATAGTAGTGGTGATAAAACAAAAATAAAAAACCATGTGATTTTACTGCTAAAATGAATTCCTGCTGAAAAAACTCCCTATATCAATGTATTTTCCTACTTGACCTACAACTATAGCCTTAGTGAAATTCCTAGATTATTTAAAGGTTAAGTGAAAACAGGATCACTCAGTCAGTAGCAAGATTAGAATTCAGATCTTCCTGACACTTGAGACCAGTTCTTTATCCACTATACCCCTTCCAGAATTTATCTTACATGCTATTTTTTTTTACATAATAAGCAAGAAAGCAGAACTAGAGATATAATCAATCACTTCCTTCACTTCTTCAGAGAGCAAAAATGAGAGCATCAGGGAAAAGGTGCTAGCTATAACAACCCGGGACCATGTGATGTGGTCCTGATGTGATCTTGATATCCACGTATGGACAAGCTAAATAGGGATGGTATCAGGGAGCACTTGAATGGTATTTATTTAAGTCTTTAGACCTGCTCCTAGACAAAGAATCTGTTACTCTACTGGTTCTTCATTTCTTTTATGGATCATTTATTCTCTATTAAAAATCTTGCTCCATTGCCTTTCCTCATGCAAAAGTGGCCCCAAATTCTCTAAATTTATGCTAACAAAGTGGGAGCATTAGCTTCTTGTTATTGTTTAGTTATTTTCAGTCATGTCCAACTCTTCATGACCCCATCTGGGGTTTTACTGGCAGAAATTCTACAGTGGTTTGTCATTTCCTCTTCCAGATCATTTGATATTTGAGGAAACTGAGGCAAACAGGGTAAAGTGACTTGCTTGGGATCATACAGCTAGTAAATGTCAAAGTCCAGATTTGAATTCAGATCTTCCTGATTAAGGGGAGAAGTCTATTCACTATACCATCTAGCTTACCAGAGAGCATTAGCAGGCCCCACCATGTTGAAAAATCTTTCTATATGAATTCAGGAATAGACTGTGTTCTGTCATCTGAATCCTAGTCCAGCTAAGTTCTAATGAGCTTTGACATGAGTTGATAGCAATTCATGAAGAACATGGACTTAAGCTTCAAAGGATTTCTGCCTTTGTAAGTAGGAAAATAGTCCTGAATTTTTGACATGTTGCAGTGTGTATTTTACATTTCACAATTACCTCATGTGGAACAAAGTTTATTGGTTCATTGTGATTTTAAACTAGAGTAGTAAAGAAAGGAATGCCATTGGAGAAACCCTAGGGATTGGGAAGTAGCATGGTACAGTGGGAAGAATGTTGGATTTGGAAGTCAAAGAATCTATGTTCAGATCCCAGATCAGCTTTCCATTACATGCATGAATTTGGTTTAGTCATTTAACTTCTCTGGGACTTGCTTTTCTCATCTATAAAATGAGGGGTGTTGAATTGAATGATCACAGAGGTCCTTTTCATCTCTAAATCTATAAGCTTGTGAAAGGCAGTAATTCAGGGAGAGGAAAGCAACTTTTGATGCTCCCTTCTTGGGTGAAGATGCCAGAGAGGGATTTGAGAGAAAAAGATGAGTTAGCATATGTTATTTTTTCACATCTGACTATCCCTCTTTCTCTGTCTCTCTCCCTGGTTCTTCTGTATCAACCATCTGCTTCTTCCAGGGCTCATGGGTCTCTCTCAACTGTCCTCCCTGATAATTGTAAGTTGAAACAAAAGTTCATTTTCAGGAAAGGGTCCCTGTTCCCCCTACTAAAGCCCTACTTCTTCCTACTTCCAGAAAATAATCCATCTGTCTTGGAGCTGCTATCACCCTGCATATCTTGTCATTTTCCTTCTGTAAAATAGCATCCTTAATGATGATATTAATAACATGGCATAATATCATAATTGTGACTCACAGGCATATTGTGAAAGATAATCAATGCCTGAGAAGTACTTTGCACACACTGATTATTATGCAAATACTAAGTAAGTCACAAACAGAAAGGACATGAAGGCATAGGAATAACACATCATTTAAGATGCTTCTCCAGTTCTGGTTTGTATAGCAGGATAGGGTTAGAAATCAGACTTAAGAGAAAATAAGTTGACTTTTCTCAGACTTTTCTCAGATCCATGACTTTTTTGTGCCTGGGATAGAATGTAATCTCCCTGAAGGTAGGGACTGTCTCACTTTTTTATTTGTAACCCTAGCATCAGCGTAGTTCCTAGTTCATAGTAAAACCTGAATAAATGATTATTGACTGATTGATTAATTGACTGAATCACAATACACCTAGCTTAGCATATGAACTAAGAGAGACAGCCTCAGGTGGATACAGTTTTGTTCAGGAATTTAATGTTTAGGGCATCGATCTCCATCTCTGAAGATTTTGGAAGAGAAAAGGAAGTAGTCCATTTTCATTAATTATTTCCAATAAGTAGATTCAAAGGTTAGTTAATTCTTCTTGCTTTGAGAAGCTTGATTACCAAGGGTTAGGGTTGCAGATTAGTAGCCATTCTAAAGAGGAAACAATTGCTTTGGGGAAGAGGACTGGGAGAGGACTTAAAGCCAGCCCTCCTAAAATCTTTGAAGTGTCATAACAAAATGTTCTATCTAGAAGAGAACTTTAGGATCATCCAGTTCAAGTCTTCATTTTATAGAGAAAGAAACTGAAATTTCTCCTAGAGAAAGGAAATGGCTTGCTCAGGATCACAAAGGAAGGCTCATTCGAACTCTTATTGAAGGCTGAGCTGAAGTAGAGTCACAGAGACTCCACAGTCTGTTAGAGCTGGATGGGATGGTAAATACTATCTTACTCAGCCTCCTCATTTTACAGAGGAGAAAAGAGGACTGGACTTAGTGTCAGAGCAAGAACTAAAATCCTGATTTTTGGAAGCCCAAGCCAGCAGAATTTCAGCTAGGTTGTTGAAATCTAATATTCTGAGATTTGGCCCAGGATCATTCAAAGGGCACTGTGGTTCTGTCCTGACCCCTAATGTCATAATTTAGGTCAACAGCTTGAATGGGGATGGGTAGGGATGACATTCAGTCTTTCCTGATTGATTCTGACTCCAAGCTCACTTATGCCAGGTCGGGCAACCCCAATCTCTTCTAGGGGGAGCAAGGATCTGTACCAGATTAAAGTGATTTATGGGCAATAGATGGTCCACCAACTCTCTTTTCCTAACTGCCTTCACTCACCATTGTCACCTGGGAATCTGGGCTGCCCATATATGGTATAGCTACTTGGAGGACCAGATTGCCGGTTCCCAAGGTCAGGACAGCCCTCCCTTTCTCTGATTACAGACTAGAGATCAGATTTCTAACAGCTACAGCATCTGCTTTCTCTTCCTAGCCACTGCCAGAAGGACCTTGAAAGAAATTATTAAATTAGAATCCAGGAATTTTCTTTTTCTATTTGCTCATTGAGATTCAGCACTCATGGAAGGTGAGCCTCTGAAGGACATGGCTAATTGAGATTATCCTTATCCTTTGGGGACTATGCTGTTCAATCTTGGGTAGGATCCCATACAGCTAGCAGATCTCCCCTGTTAGAGTGTAAACAGAATTTAGTCTGGATCTGTTATTACCTTGCAGAAAAGAGATCCTGCCTTTATCCCCATCCATTAGAGTTTAGGATGTCCCAGCTCATGAAGAAAAAACAAAACAAAACAGAGTGATATGAATGAAGACTGTCCTTGGCCAAATGACTGGAAGTTTATGGATTTCATGATTGCACCATGTTCCCAGGAGCTAAAGACTTCTAGCCCACCTCCTCATTAAATGTATCCCAATTAGGGTTGATTTTCACTTGTCAAAGGTATTCCCTTTCGAAAAAATATTTGAGGCTTTCAAGCTCTCCATGTTTTTGTCTTTGGTATTAGCTAGCCTAAATAATGAATTTATTATTAATTACCCAGAAATCCCGTTTCTCAATGTTTTTCATTTGTCTCAACCTCACAAGCTCAGAGTCGAAGTAGTCCCTAGCCAACGAGAATGCTCCCACCCACACTTTTCACTCCCCCACTTTCACATAACACCTGATACTACTACTTATTTCTTTCTCACAGGAGTATAAGCTATCACTGCCCTTAAATTCCCCATCCTGGGACAGAGCTCTTGCTGCCCTGTCCTAGTTATACCTCTAGTAGTTTCTGGTATACTTTTGAAAGCCTTAAGCTTATTAGGCTTAAATATCAATGGGTTGTTTTTGTTTTGTTTTGTTTTAAATTATATATATATATTATATATATATATAATATATATATATATATTATATATATATATATATATATAATACAGGTTCCTTAACCTACTCCACTTAACCTTATAAATGGCCTATTAAAAAAATCTTCTGAGCTATAAAAATGTTCATCAGCTCTATTCTTACATAGAAAGACCATCCCCAATCATCTGCAGCCATGTGCACTCTTTCCCCATGTCTGTGAGTGAAGGTAACAGAATAATTTGTTATTGGCAATAATCCCAAAGAGACATACTTCTACGAGAAAGAAATATGAAGAGAATGACAGGGTTTGCAATGTTCCTGTAGATCTATTCTATGTTTAATAAAATTTGGGGTTTCCTGACTAATCTCATTCATTGTCTCTGCTGAATTTCTTTCATAAATACTACCTTTGTCTCTTTCTACTTGGTTGGCAAATGCAAACTAAGGTGGCCTTTTCAAATGGGAGGTATGATATGATACAAGAGCAACTTAATGTGTCTTTAGCAAAACTTCAGTTAATATGAATGATTTGGGAAAAATGGAAAATTCAATATTTTTTCTGAAGATTACCAAGGAAATCCTTTTCATTTCATACTTGTGGTTGAAATTCTTTCAGAAATGCATGAAATTCCCTTTCTTGCCTATAACAGAAATAATTTAATTCTTTTTTTCTGATTGAGGAGTTTGTACTTTTGAGTATCAATGATAATCAATTGGAACCTAAGGTAGAGATGCAGGAGGTGTTGGATTAATTGTACAATGCCTCCCGGATATTCTTTGAATTTTGTTGATTTGTATGTTAACTCACTTTCTTGATATTTAACTCTTTATTTTAAAAGCAGAGCATAGAAAAAAATTTAATTGAGCCTAGTTGGGTTTCTATTGAGCCTCCTACTATATATATATGTATACATGTACATACATATAATTAAACACAAATACATTTAGTTCTAGTATATATGTATGTGCATATATAGTCCTGGTGTATATGTAGTTCCAGCATATATGTATATTATATAAATAGATGGGTAGTTTTATAACCAATTCAGTGAATGTTGAGGAGTTAACATCACAGGTTATGACTATGTGTTCTTGATAATAGATTTTTATTTTATAAATGCTAGTAGATATTTTCTAGTGGATGAGATTTTGCAATCTATATTATAATCCTCATTCCCCCATCCTGGTTCAATTCAATTAACTCAGCAACATTTATCATGCTCTTACTATGTATAATATATAATGTCAGGTGCTCAGAATGCAAAGATAAATGAAGTAGCATAGATAAATGCAATGAAGCAAGACATGGTCTCTGCCTTCTAAGAGTTTACAACCCACTAGGAGGGTTCAGGCAAATTTCCAAATCACTATGATATGAATTTAGTGCGTTCTCTCTCTCTCTCTCTCTGTCTTAGTCTTTGTGTGTGTGTGCACACACGCATATGTATGTGTGTGTGTATGAATATGTGTGTATATGACTAGGAAAAATTCCAACCAAGTGGCATGAGAGATTTGAAAAAGGAGGCCTTAGTTTTAGTAGGGAAGGCCAAGGAAGGGGCATCTGAGCTAAGTCTTTAAGGAAGGGAAGGACCAAAGAATCATAGATTTAGAATAGGAAAGACCTTCAGAGAACATCTAATCCAGTCCCCTCACTTTATAGATGAGAAATTGCGAGCCTAAAGAAGTTCATACTGCTAACAAATACTTTAAACCCAAATCTTTTTTTCTCAATAATATTTTATTTTTCCAATTATATGTAAATATAGCCTTCAACACTCATTTTTGTAAGATTTTATGTTCCAATTTTTTTAACCCTCCTTCTCTCACCTCTTTTCTCCTCAAGACATCAAGCAATCTGATACAGGTTATGCATATACAATTTTTTAAAACATATTTCCATATTTGTTGTGCTGTGCAGAAAAATCAGACCAAAAGGGAAAAAAAAAACCATGAGAAAGAAAAATTAAACAAACCGACAACAACAACAACAAAAGATGAAAATACTCTGCTTTGATCCACATTCAGGGTCCATAGTTTTCTCTCTAGATGCGGATGGCAATATAAAACTCTGCATATCCTTTAATTCTGAATACCACTACTGGGCCTGTATCCCAAAGAGATCATAAAAGAGGAAAAGGACCCACATGTGCAAAAATGTTTGTAGCAGCTCTTTTTGTAGGGGCAAGAAACTAGAAACTGAGTGGATGCCCATCAGTTGGGGAATGGCTAAAAATAAGTTATGGTATGTAAATGTAATAGAATATTATTATTCAATAAGAAAAGATGAACAGTCTGATTTCAGAAAAGTCTAGAAAGATTTACATGAACTCGTGCTGAAATAAGTGAGCAGAATCAGAACATTGTACATAGTAACAGCGAGGTTATGTGATGAACAATTATGATAGATTTAGTTCTTCCAAGTTTATATCTATTTATTTACTATTCATGGTTTCATCATTCCCCTTCACCCAGAATTGAGTTGAATTTCATTTTTTTCTTTCATCATCCCTTCTATCCTATATGCTACACCTTTCACTTTTCACTAATCATTTATCTCCAGTTTTACCAAGGAAAAATCTTCAGAAAAATTCTGTTACTCCTTTAGAATTAAGTGGATGTTAAATGAGGATGACTTTCTTGTCAGAGTTGTTGTTCCCGAGGACATGTCCAAATGGTTGATTAGGAACACTCAGTCTCCTGATCAAGTGAGATTTCCATATCTCAAAGCTTTATAAAAATCCTATAAACATCAAGTCTACTTGACAAAGTAGAGTTTTATTAGAAATGGGTAGGTAGCTCTAGAACATTGATCTTGATAATAGAGCAATAGATCAATTTGAACCTCACAAATTGTGAGGTAGATGCTATTATTGTTCACATTTTATAGATGAGGAAACAGAAGTCAAAAAAAAAAAAGATTTGTCTAGGGTCACAGACCTAGTAAATGTTTGAGGCAGGATTCAAACCCAGGTCTTCCTTATTCTAAATCCTATAAACAGCAAATCTATTTGACAAAGTGGAGTTTTATTAGAAATGGGTAGGTAGTTCTAGAACATTGATCTTGGAGTTAGGAAGAATTGAGTTCCAGGCACTGGCTGTAGAACCCTGAGCAAGTTACAATCTCCATTGGCTCCAGTTTCTTCACCTGTATATGATGAATTCTGTTATCATAGATTTAGAGCTGGAAGGGCCCTATAAGCCATTAAATCCAATCTCTCCCCTCCTCCTAATCTTATTTTTCAAATAAAGAAACTGTGGTACATGACTTGGTTGAGTTTACAGAAGTAATAAGTGACAGAGATTGAGTTTTAACTCAGGTCTCTCAATTCCAAATTAAGGATTCTGCATTATATCTTAGTTCCCCTTTCTTTTATTTCCTGTTTTCTCAAAGGCCTGCCCTCAGCTAAGCTGTCCTGTTGGAAAGCAATCTCATAAATAGATTCATCATAAGGTATTAATGGATGATAATGGCTTAATAGCTTACCTCTTCCAGACATATTTGCATTTAAACTGAGGACCCCTGGAGATATAATGCCTTGTTCCTTTGGGATAAAGCTATAGTGATAAAACCTCATACTGTGTCAAGCCAGTGGATGAGATATTCTGGGGTACAAGAGCTTGACAGTTTTATTTTATATATATATATATACCCCACCCCACCCCCAAAGAGAATATTTGTCTGGGAAGTATTCTTAATCCATCTCAGTTCCATGCAACATTTTTCTAAATACATCTGCAAATATTTCTATTGTTTCTTCCTTCACCAATTTTGGCTTTCCCAAGCGGAAAGATCCATTTCTGTTGTCTGAGTTACAAATACTTAGTGCTGCCTCCGAAAGCAGCCTGCTTCTCTAGGGGTGGGAGCTGGGATCAAACTTGACTGCTACCATTCAAAAAGACAGTGCTGTCTGTCTAGACAGCAAGGCAGCTGATCGACTTGGGCTTCATGGCTTCACTCTGCTTTTTTTCTATACCAGTACATATTGAACGTGTAGACAAAGAAACAACCTGATTAATAAGAATAATTATAGTTAACATTTAGATAAAACTTTAAAATTTGCAAGGAATTTTACATACCTTAGCCAATTTGAACCTCACAAATTGTGAGGTAAATGCTATTATTGCTCCCATTTTATAGATGAGAAAACAGAAGTAAAAAAAAAAATGTCTAGGGTCATAGACCTAGTAAATGTCTGAGGCAGGATTCAAACTCAGGTCTTCCTTATTCTAAATTTAAATTCTTTATCTATATTCAAAGCCTTTGTCACCTGGTCCCTTCCTACTTTTCCAATGTTTTTACATTTTACCATTCTCTACTAATGACACTAGCCTCCTTGTCATTCCTCCCACATAATACTCCAACTCCAACCTTAGCTTGAAAAGGTTAAGGTCTTCCACTACAACCATAGTCATCCCCAATTATTCTGATCTATATCTCACTACTGGACCCAGATGGCTCTGGAGGATAAAGTAACTTTGCACAACCTCCCTCCCTTAAATTCAATTCACTTGCAGGTCATGGCATCACCTCCCTGATGTCATGGTCCCCTTTGAGAAGGACAAATAATAGCAACAATAACAACAACTGCAACTCCCTAGTCAAAGTATTTTCTTTAATTAGAATGCTCATCTCTGTCCTTTGGCTTCCTCAGTTTTTTTAGGTCTCAGCTGAAGTCCTACTCTTCGGCAAGAAACTTTCCCAATTGCCCTTAGTTTTAGTTCCTTCTCTCCAAGACTCCCCAATTTATTCTGCACATATCTTATTTCTACAAATGACTGCATTGGGTCTTCCATTATTATCTTCTTCATTAAATTATAAACTCATGTTTATAAACAGGAAAGCAGGGACTTTATGTTATATTCTTTTCCTTTGTATCCCCAGATTTAGCATGGTGTTTGGTACATAGTAGGTGCTTAATAAATTCTAGTTGACTGACTGACTCTATCCATCATAACATTCTATCTGTTATTCCACCTAATTACAAGCCTAACCCAATCCAAAATCTTGAAAAAAATTCCTTCAACACCATAATAAACATACCAACCAGTCATGTGGATACTGCCATTCTGTGTCTCCCAGTCACTATTAATCTCTCCCTTTAAATAATTCTCTAATAAAGACATTCTGCTTTTCCACTTTATAGAGCCAAACAATGATCAGTATACAGTCACCAAACCACTGGTCTACCAGCAGCTTTTGTACTTTCATCAGTTCCCTAGATGACCTGAAAATTCTAGTAGCATAATGTGCTATTTTTGCAACATGGAGGTAACAGATTAACAGACCCTTTTAGTCTTGCATAGATCCAATCTCCTGCCAATCATATAATGTGGAAAATGAGACTTAGAGTAGAAAAAACATTGGTTTCAATGTTAGAAAACACTAGAATCTTAGGACTTTAATCTTGGGTCAGCCACTTAGTAACTCTGTGACTTTGAATGCATCTTAATCTCTTTGAGCCTATTTTTCTATCCATAAAAGAGAAAGAATAAAACTCATACTGCCTACCTTGAGGCATTGTGAGATGGTGCCCGTGAAGTGCCTAGTGAACCTTAAGGTGTTATATAAATATAATCTATTTATGATTCACTTTAGAATTACATGAAATGTTTCCACAGGCCATTGCATTGTAAATGAAAGGCAGCAATTTTCATATACTAAACTCGATGACATTTTCATAGGCAAGGCATCATTTCTGAAAGGAAATTCATACCCTTATATGAAAGCATCTCTGGAGGATATGTCAGACAAAAAAAAATGCATGTGGATAAAAAATCTAGGCTGTGCCCCCTCTCACACATGGATAGTGAATTCAGAATAGTGACCCCTATGTTCAAGCTATTCTAGAGGTTCTCAGATCTTCAAAACCACAGTGCATGAGCCACTTGTGATGAATTTGTTCTCCCCTGCCCCAGTTAGAAAGGGGTTGCACTTAATTCAAAATATAGATATTTAATGAAATAACATAGTAAAAAAAAAATAGTAATAGCGCTCCCCTTCCTCCAAAACCTGGGGCACACTCTTCCACAGATATATGTGCCACGGTGGGAAGCGTAAGGAAGCATGTACAGGGATGATATACAAGGTACATGTATGTGTCACCAGAACATTTTTGTGGAGGAGAAACAGTGTCATGCTACAGATCACTGATGGTTTTGGGTGATGTCATCACACTGACGCTTCTGCTATACACAATAAAAGCTCCCCATGGTTTCTTCTTTACTGGTGACTGAGGAGTGCTTAGTCTCAGCTGGTGTTACTTGTGGGCATTGCTGGGCAGGTAGTCTCTGCTGGGCATCCAGCTTTGAGGTTCAATTCCATCTGTCAGCCATCTGGGTATAGTAGCTAGAAAACCGCTTGCAGATAAGAGCAGGCTCTTTAGACAGCCACCACTTTTAGTTAACAAAAGTCAGACAGTTCCCTCAGGCTAAGATTAAGTCTTTTCTAGTTTACACCCAAGGCTGGGTGAAGATAGCAGCCCTTTTCTATCTCACTTAGGGTTAGAAATTCCCAAGATCCTTTCTGGTTTAGCATGCAAATGAATTTGAGTCAGAACAAAAGGTAAGCGATGAGACAAGATCATTGTCTGAAGCACCAAGCCGTAATTCCGACTTTATTAAGTATATCTGTCAGCCATAAAACTAGAGTCTTATTCCAGCCTAGGGAAAAAAAAAAATTTTCATTATCCCTACGACAGAGAAGGAGACCCTAGATATTACTTCTGGTTACCTCATAGCATAATCACTATTCTAATAACCCACATTTGTCCTTTAGGAGTGGGTTTAGAGAGATGACCTAATATCCCATTTCCACCCCCATGAAATGTCCCTGCAGGATGTAGTGAGGTTCTCCTCTAAGGCTTGCTCTGATCTGTCTCAGGAGATTTACAATAATCCTTCTCCTGCTGAGTCATTCCAGGCCTGTAGAAATTCAGCAATAACCATCTCCTGGTCTCCTTGGTCCTTAGCCAGCCTGCACAGCAGAGATAAATCATCATCTAATTCCACCAACCATAGTCTGTACTTTGATAGGACAATCAATTCCTTATGGGCTTCCCAAGAGACATCTTGGTTCATATGGATTCGTAGTCTATAAAGCAAACATTTTTCCTACATACTTTTTTTTTTCTTTTCTCATTGAATACTGAGGACTTCTTGTGGGAAATCTATGCATCTTCCTTAAAGATTCCAGTGTTGGAATAATGAAACAATAAAAAAAAAACTTGGTTCCACATTATGATCAATTAAGGAAAAATATTTCCAAGCCAATATGAATATATCATATAGTGTCACCAAAATCTAAGTGCAGTTTTAAATGTTAATAACATAAAGCTTTAATAGCATAAAATTTCACTAAGACTTTTGGAACCCCCTTGTACAAACAAAAAGCTTTATATACATATGTATACATATATTTGTGTTATACATAAACATTAAAAATACTACTTGAGTTGATTTTTCAAGAATAGTCTATTTCATTTTTTAGTCCAGATTTCATCAGGTTTGGGAAACTTCCTCCAATGATAAAGACAAGCACCTTCTATATAACTTAAATTTTCTAGATCACTGTGATATTAAGTGCATTGATAAGGCCATGTAGGCAGCTAAGTGGTGTCATAATGCACAAAACAACAAGCCTAGAATTGGCTTCCTAAATTCAAATCTGGCCTCAGGCAGTTCCTAGTTGTGTGACCCTGAACAAGTCACTTAACCCTGTTTGCCTCAGATTATTAATCCATAAAATTGCATTAGAGAAGGAAATGGCAAACCATTCAGTATCTTTGCCAAGAAAACCCCATATGGGGTCATGAAGAGTCAGACATGATTGAACAACTCCCTCAAATCAGATTTCAGGAAAGCATTTATTTGTAGAACCCGATTTAAAATTGGCAAGAACCTTACAGATGATTTAGATTAGCTCCTATTTATTTTAAAAGTAAGGAAATGGGCCTAGAATGATTTGATGATTTGTCCAAGGTCACAGAGATAGAAATTATGGGATTCAAATTAGAACTCAGTTCTTTTGATTCCAGAGCCAGTATTCTTGCCTTTTCCCTATTCTTCAGCCTGCTTGGTGTGGACCTTGAGAGTGTTGTGCAAATGAATTTAGGCCCTGAGACTAATGAGAATAAAGCAATGGATAGAAGAGGGAAGAAAATGAAGAAAATTCTCTATATTTTCCCTGTGAGATTACCCTCAATTTTTCCTGCAAATATATTATTTGTATATAGTTGCTTGCATGTTGTTTCCCTTTGTCTGTGAGCTCCCTGAGAAACGGAACTATTTTTTTGTCAAGCAAGACATCAATCCTCCCTTCTCCAATACCCACTCCATCCCACAAAGAAAATTTGGATCCATCTTGAAAAAAGTTGTGGACTTGAGTTCTGTTGTTGTTAAATAAAAGTAAGTTAAATAAAAGCAGAATTCTTTTCCACATTTCTACCAAAATCAGTTATTTTTTCTGGACAAGTTTGTGGGTGATTGTTTAAAAGTGGTTCCAAAGGCTGTGTTGCATTTTATTAGGAATATTTTATGAAATTTAGGATATTTTGTTATATTAGATAAGAGAAATTTATCAATAATTTTGCTTAACATGCATCATATATACCTAAAACATATAGTATTATACATATAATATTCACAACATAAACAAAACTTGTCTATTATACAACATACTCTATCCTCAGAATACCACATACTTTAAACTCATGGAAAAACTCAATAAAATGGTTAATATTTTTGAAGGGAAGTATATACTATGACATTAACTTAAACATTCAGTGTGCTGCGATTCTTGGCATCAAAGAATACTGTATAAAGGGCAAAAAAAGTTGGAGAATCTATGTTATAATGGAAGTAACACTATCTTTGGAGTTTAAGGCCCTGGGTTTGAATTTTGGTTTTGATACTTAGCTCTCTATCTGTAGGACCATCTCACTTTTTGAGAACTGAGTTTTCTCTTTTGTAAAATGAAAAGGTAAAATTATTCTTTGAGCTCAAAAATACTATGACTTGGTTGGCTGTCAAACTAGATGTTCATGAACCTTTGAAATTTCTTCTAGATTGAGGATTTTTTTGGAAAAAAAGTTAAGATTTTAATGGGAGGCCAATTCCCTTATGAGAGTTTCTCTGTCAGTAGAGATTTTTAGGAAAAAATTTGATATCTCTTTAGAGTTTTTCCTCTAAATGATCTGAATTGTGACAAAGGTGGGATAGATATTTTGGGTTTTCATCTTTTGATTCATTACTTCAGTGCTTTCTGCTATTTAGTCCCAGCAAGAACTGACATTTCTTTGACTGAAAAGGTGTTTAAAAAAAAAAAAAACTTAGCTTTGGAATGCTTTAGCTGAAATGTCATCTTCTTTTACAGTTGGGAAGACATCTCTGATCACGCGGTTCATGTATGACAGCTTTGACAATACATACCAGGTAAGGTCCTTTCCCCCTTCAAATGAGGTAAGGCATGGAAAGTACTTGGTCACTGGGAAGTATAAGATGAGCATGAACCGTTATTACTCAATATTCTATTATGTTAATGTCACTTCATAATATATTGTGTATATTATATATATATCTTATGTATATATTAATATATCTCATATTAAATCATTTTTATAACATAATTATACTATGTTATAAATAACTATATACATAATTATACTGTTATATTACATTTCATCATATCATAATATCTTATATTGTACCATGCTATACATATTATGTCATATTATATCTTATATTAAGTCATATATTATATTATATTACATTCTGTTATATTACATTGTATCACATGTTATCAGAAATTATATTATATCATGATATTAGAATAAAAATACATTTAAATGATGCTCAAAATCATATTGCCATATATCATGTGATGCTATGCTAGTCTTTTATGTTTTGTTATTTATATTTATATATATTATATAGAATTATATGTTATATATTATTTATATTTATAAGTATGTAAGTGATTTGTCTCTTACTATGTAATAAAAAACAAAAATTCTAAATTCTCTGTCATTCAGGAAACTTTTCTTCTTAAACCCCAACATGTGCTCAAGGAAAATGGTGGAATTTTTTTCCTTAGAGATATTCAAAACCAAGATAAACACATATTTCTCTGTAGTGGATTAGGTGTCATCTTGTTTTGAGGCATGAGTTTGGATGAAGTGATCTCTAAAGTGAGTGGTTTTCATGAAGAACATTTTGGGTCCATAATGATTATCCAATGGTCTATAAGACTTCTTTCTTATAATACAATATTACATATTTTATCAAGCATTTATCTGATTCACAGAAGTGAATTTTCCAGATAAGTGAAACACTAAAATATGTATTATTTTAATTATGGATTCTAAATTCTAAAATATTTTATACATTTTAGTGATTTTTTAAACAGAAGACCCTGAACATATTTTTAAACATATATTTATTCTTATTCTGAACTTAACTCATACTTAATAAAATGTATATTTTTTAGCATATTTATTTTCTTCCTTATCCTCTTAATACTCTGCATTGTCAGGAGGAAGCCTATGTAACAAGTATGCATAGTAAAGCAAAACAAATGGCTGTATCTGAAAAAGTAATATTATTTTGTACTTTGATTCTATCACTTCACTCTAAAGGTAGATAACACACTCCACTCTCAGTCCTCCAGAACCAACTCATTAACTCATTTGGTCATTGCACTGATCATCATTGTTAAGTCTTTCAAAGTTGTTTTTCTTTAAAATGTTTTGTTATGATAAATGATTATTCTGGTTTTATTTACTTCACTCTGCATTAGTTCATACAGGTCTTCCCAGATATCTCTATAACCATCTATTTATTTTATTTTATTTTATTTGTGGTACAATAGTCTTCTGTATTGTATGCCATAATTTGTTTAGTAATTCCTCAATAGAGTTTTCAATTCTTTGCTCTTATATAAAAAAAAAAGCTGCTATAAATAATTTTAAGCATAGCGGTCCCTCTTCTTTCCTTGATTTCTTTGGGATATAGATAGATGATAGATAGATAGATAGATAGATATAAACTAGGAGTGGTATCATTGGGCCAAAGGGTATGGTTGAGTGACTTTTGAAGCATGATTCCAAATTGCTTTCCAGAATGTCTGGATCAATTTAACAATATATGCCTGTTTCCCCATAGTTCCTCCAACAATTGTCATATTAGCTTATAGGAGAGATATGAATTAGAATCTCAGAGTTGCTTTAATTTGCATTTCTTTAATTATTAGTGATTTGGAGCCAACATAATTTCCATTCTTTTTTTAAAGATTTAGGATGATCATTAAGAACATCTTATTTTTGACACATGAAATATAATAGTTTTTTCCTGTCTTCTTCCTTGCTCAAGCTATTGCTTTTCCTAATGCCAGTTGCCTATCTATAATAGCCCTACCTGTATTCTAGTTACTGCTTTTAATAAGCTATGGTCTAGACAACCATATTCTCCGGTACATAAAAACATTTGTGCTAAACAAGAGTAAAGTTATAAGCAGAGATTTAAGGAGCAAATTGCCTGCCATTTGTCTCAGGGACTTTGTAGCAGCTATTTGGGGCATTGAAGGGCCTTTACCTCTCATTTCTGGCTCAGAGCTATGTTTAGAAGGATGTGCAGCATTTCAGGCAAGAAAAATAAAGATATGAGTGGTGAGAATTATGGCATAGAGTGGAGAATAGCGATTCCTGAAAATCTTGTGCAATAATGACTTTACACAAAGTCTGTGGCAGTTGTATGTTAGACAATACCTTCTGAGCCCCTCTCCATTCACTTGAAGAACTCTGAAAATTATATGTGAATTTTCTGTGCTTCAGTATATTACTGTTTTTGTACTCCTATAAGGCCATAATTTCTGTGGCTCTGTAAATAGATGTGATAATTAGGGGAAAGAAAAGAATTAAAAAATGTGACTTCAGAGTTTCCTCTAAATTCAATAAGTAGGAAAATGGTGAGGTCATGGACATAAATTAGGGAGATCAGAATGAATAAGATGACATATTGGATAAATTATATTTGAGGTCCTAGCAGGACATATGTGCAGTAGCCTATCAAGGGAGATGTTTACTGTAGATTTCCATAGTGGTGAGAATTGAAGTCGATGGAAGAATGTTACTGTTTAATTGATTGATGTCACAAAGTTGAGAAACTGTGTCCCACTATTTTCACAGTCCCTTAATGTAGAATCCATAAGCTTACTGTTTGATGATAGAAAGTTGAGAAGTAATGTTTCTCTTTTTGCAGGGGTACCCATGAACTTGTCTTTAAACAAATAAGTGAATACTTTTTTTCTTTTTTGATCTGATTTTTCTTGTACAATATGACAAAAATGGAAATATGTTTAAAAGAATTGCACATGTTTAACTTATATCAGAAGGTTGCTATCTTGGGAAGAGGGAAGGTAAGGGAGGGAGAGAGAAAAATTTGAAACACAAAGTCTTACAAAAATGAATGTCGAAAACTATCTTTTACATATATTTGAAAAATAAAAAACTTGAAAATTAAAAACAAAACCAAAAAGAATTCAGAAATAATTAAGTGAATAACTGCATTTCAACAGAATTAGTTTCCTTTGAAGTCCTATCAATTTTATTTTATACCTTTGAAAACATTTTTCTGAGGAGAGATCCATAGACTTCACCAAACTGCCAAGGAGCTTATGACACAGAAATGGTTAAGAATCTCTGCTCTAGTGTGATCTTTCTTCTTGGTCACAGATGGAGTTCCTTCAATAATAGGCTATTAGCTTCATAATTAGTGTGGAAGTTTTCTTTTTCTAATTCTGTATGATGTATTCTACTGTTAATGAATTCTCTTAGGAACCACAGAAAAGGGGGTGCCTTTTTACATAAGTTTATAAGGCTTTGGGAAAACAAAAAAACAAAAAATGAAGCTCACTCTGTGACCAACAAGTCATATATAATCCATAATCTCAGTTTCCATATTATTTCCTCCATCACCAGCTCTTCTATTCTTTGTGCTTTTTTTGTTTCCTGGCTTTCTAAGCACCTTTGGCCACATTCTCTGTGATGGGGGTAGCTGAGGAAAAATTCAGTGGGAAGTTGAGAAGACTTGAGTTCAGATAGAAACATCTTCTCTAGATAAATGGGGAGAAAATGTACTGCCCACAAAAACTTTTCATCTAGTCATACTTTTCTTCCAGGTAAACTCAACAAGAACAGAAATGAAATCAGCCTGAATCATGCTTTATGCTTGATAGGAAGACAATGATCGTCCCTCTAGTCTGCCCAGATGTGCAGTAGCCTGTCGAGGGAGATATGACTACCCTAGAGATACAACATGCCATAGTGGAGAGAGTACTCATTCTAGATCAACTTATTTAATGCAATCTCTTCATTTCAAAGATGAACAAACTAAGGTTCAGGAAAATGAAACAATTTGTCTAAGATCACAGAACCCAAAAACAGTAAGAGTAAAATTTGAATTCAGATCCCCTGACTCCAAAATTCTTTAGAATACTAATTTTCAGGGCAGCTAGGGGTTACGATGGATAAAGCACTGTCCCTGGAGTCAGGAGGACCTAAGTTCAAATTTGCCCTTAAACATTTGCTGTGTGATCCTGGGCAAGTCATTGCCTCAGAAAAATACATCAATTGTCCTAACTTACTTTAAACTTGAGGTATATTATTCTACTACTTTAAGTCTAATTTTCATTCTCTGTAACATCATCCAAATGATTAATCTCTCACATCCTACATTTCAATGAGAGCCTATAACTTATGATGAGGTAGCTAGGCGGCAGAGTGAATAATACACAGAACTTGGTGTCAGAAAGACCTGAGTCCAAATTCTGCTTCAGTCAACTTAGTAGCTGTGTTAGCCTGGGCGAGGCACTTAAACTTCTCCCGGATTCAGTTTCTCCATCTGTAAAATGGAGATAATGATAATAACAATGGCAAGATCATTGTAAATGAATTAGCAAATGTAAAGCACTCTGCAAACCATAAAGTGCTATAAAAATGCTAGATATTATTATCACCCAGGCAAGGATGATGTGTACATGTCCAGGTCTCTATATCAGGGAGGCTTTCTGTTTATTGCCGTGTCCTGATGTGCTGCATTGTTAAAGTTCTTATTGCTTCTAAGCTCCTATTAAAAATATCTCGCCTTGCTTTTTTCTCCCTTTAGCATTCCTGCTTTGGTCACTGCAGTGATTTCCTGCAGCTGAGTTCTATTAGGCGGAGCATTGCTGAAATAAAAAAGGTCGACTCATCCTTCCTCTGTTTTCCAGTACAGCAATACCAAGCTGGGTACTGGAGATCTGCTTCAGGAAGATCTGAGTTCTTTCTTGTGTCTGCCTTTGCCACTAAATGATTATGCGATACTGGGGAGATAACAACTTCCCTGAGCTTCAGTTTCATTGTAAAAGTCCTAGTTTGGGCTCAATCATCTCTCTCCTTTAAGGTCTTATGATCTATGACTATGATTCTGTCCATTTAGCTTGAGACTGGGATTCTGGATCGGGAAATCTGGGTTCTTTCTGGAACTGCTTTTATCATCAAATGTCTAGGTAGAACTGTAAGTGCAGCAGGCCAGAAGCAAATTACTGAAGGTGAAGTTTATCTTAATTTAACTATCTAGCTAACTCCTCTCATTTCAGTAGTCTTTCCTCCCTCCTCTTCACACAAGTAACTCTCTCTTCTTTCTCTCTTTCTTTTATATGTCACTTTCTATGTCTTTTCCTTTCTTTTTCTCTCCTCTCTCCCTTCATCTCTTTTTTCTTTCTTCCTCTTCTTTCTCTTTCTTCTGTCTTCTATCTCTTTTTATTCTCTTTCTTCTTCTCTTTCTCCATCTCTCTCCCTTTTTCTAACTCTGTTTTCCTCTCCAAAGCTCTGTCTGTGTGTCTGTCTTTTTGTCTCTTTCTTCTCATTTCTCTCTCTCCTTTTTCTTTCTTCTGTCTCTCCTGTATCTTTATCTTTTTCCTCTCCTTTTCTTCTCTCTCTTTCTCTTGTCTCCATCTCTCTTTCTCTGTCTGTCTTTCTCTCCATCTCTCTTTGTCTATGTGTCCCTCTCTCTCTGTTTCTATCTTACACTGTTTGTCTCTCTGTCTCTTCTTTCCCTTTCTTCTTTCTTCCTTGTCTCTTTATCTCTTCTCTGTCTTTCTCTCCATCTCTCATCTTATATCTGTGTTTCTTTTTCTGTTTCTCTCACTCTGTTTGTTTCTCTGTCTATCCTTTTTCTTCTGTCTCTCCTTTCTCTTTATCTCTTTTTCCTCTCTTTTTTTTCTCTCTTTTTCTTCTGTCTCCACGTCTCTCTCTATTTCTCTACTTTTGTCTGTCTTGTTTCTTCTTACTCTTTCTTTTGTCTCTCTGGTCTTTTCATCTCTTTTCTCTCTTTTTCTTTTGTCTCTTTCCATGTCTCTCCACCTCCCTCTCTTTTCTTTCTCTGTCTTTCTCTCTCTCCATCTCTCTTTGACTGTGTGTGTGTGTGTGTGTGTGTGTGTGTGTGTGTGTGTGTGTGTGAATGTGTCTCTTTCTTGAGGTATCAGTTACAACTCCCAGTTCTTTCCATAGACTCTGTGGAAGTTATTGTGGTTTGTCTTCTTTATAAGTAGTGTCCCAAATTCACATGTTAGTTTAGGACAGGAGTTCTAATGAAACCTATAGATCCATTTTCAAAATAATTTTTAAATGCACAAAAACCTAAGATAACAAAGGAAACTAATTATATTAAAATATAATAATTTTATTATTATTATAAATATATTTATTTTGCATAATAAATATAAAAAGAAAATAATGATAATAAAAAATTTTAAATAAAATAATTTAAAAATTCAAATTTCAAAAAAGTCCAAATTCAAGGACTCCAGATGAAGATCCCTTGATCTAAGGTTTAGTGTGAATTAATCAGTTAGATTATGGCTCAGGCATTATCCATCCTCTTCCCTTTGGCTTATTCCTGTTACGTTTCTGTATGAACTTTATATACAGGCAAACTTACATACAACTCTTAAATCACCTTTAGCAGGGAATGAATAAAAGCAAATAGCATTAGTGCATTCAACAAACACAGTCTTCCTTATTTCAGGCTCAGCAAATCAAAAACCTAGAATTCCCATGTTTCATCCCTCCTTCCCCATGACCCACAATGAGCTGGCAAAGACATTTGCTAGGGTTTGCTACTTACAGCAAAACCTCCTCTAGAAAATCCATGTCTGCATTTCTAGCTGCTAGAATTCCCTTGATGGAATAACAAACACTTATTTGTTCAACTAAGGGGGCTTCAGCTTTCTTAAATATTTGCTTTTTCATGTATCTACCCCATTATCACAGCAGGGAAATGTTAGGAGTTGGAGTGAAGATTCTCTTCATCAGTCTGTCAATTGTCTGAGTTGTTCTTCCCAGGCACCAGGAGAAAAAAGATGTAGGTCCTCCTAGCAAGGTGCTATGTGTTCTCCTCAATCTCTCTTATTCAAAATTAGTCCCTTTTACATTCCCTTCCCCAGCTTCTTCCATCATCACATATTTAACTCTTAGAAGTTCCCTTATGCTCAGAACTCCATAGAAAAATAGGACATAATCTCTTATCTCCAAAATTTTGCATTAATTAGTCAGATTCTCCTTAGTGAGGGAATTGTAATCCTCATTGGCTAGCCAGTGAGAGAAGTCATTTTGGGAGAGAAGGCTTTCCTGATATACCTAAAAACCTACAGCTTATGCATAGACTGGATAGTAGTCTTATCTAGCACGACCAATGGTACATAACTGGTTTTGTGTCACAGACAATAAAATTCATCATGATGAAAAGAATTAGCAAAAATCCTGGTAGGACAAGTATCATTTTCAAGAAAGGGGAAAAAATAAACCATATCACAATATGATACATAAAGAGTAATTTCAATATTCTCCCCCCCCAAAAAAAATTAAAAACAACCCTTAGACTGAGATGAGAATCAGAGTCCTGTTATTTCTTGCCTATTTATAGACTATCAGATCCTAGACAAATCATATAGGTTTTCATCAAGCCTCCCTTTACCAAGGGAGAATATAGTCATGATGTATGGCCCTTGGTAGATGAAAATGATACTTGATCTAGAACATAGATGGTAGATGATTAGGATAATAGAACTGGCTTCCCCTAAGTCACAGGTGGATTTGTTCTGAGCATTCCACATGCTCATCTGGTTTGTACCTTTTGATGGGTTTGTGTGATGGGCAGCCATGGTAATGAGCACAGTCTACAGATTAAAAACAAGATTTTCTCTACGTGAGGCTAACTGGATCATAGAGGAACAAAACTGTGTCCTTGGCCTTTATTATCATCATGTTCTAACAGGGCAGAAATAAAAATAGCTGTCCCTGATCTCCTGTCACTGTGTGTATGTGTCAGGGTGTTAGGAGGAGATTGAGAAGAGATTTAGGATACAAGCCATTAAGAGATATCTTATAGAGACATTGTCTGAGAATGGTATTACTGAAATAACCACTTTGTTCTTTTCATTTTATGCTTAATCAACTCTATGACGAAAAAATCAGTTTACACATACAGATGTTGATGGCCTTTCATAATTAGTTCTCATTTAGAACTTCTTATCCTTCACATACATGCATCATGTACACATTAAAAACATACTTTTTTCTCATGAGATAGTTAAGTTGTGGTTTTAAGTCATCAGTTTGTTCATGCCTTTCTGACCTTGAAAGGTTTTTTGCAGCTCAAATTCTCCCATCCCTACCTCTGCCCAAGAGAATATCACTCAGATATTTCCAGGTCAAACCTCTTTTGTGGTTCCTGTTCAATTGCCAACCTTTCTGGGATATTCTGGGTTATTTTTGGATTCTCACTGGTGTTTCTCACACTTCCCAATTTAGTCTCCTCTCTGCATTTATAATCAAAGCATTGAGTTTCTCCCCTACCTCTCTCCCCCATCTTTTTTATCAGCAAAGTCTTCCAGGCTTGTCCTATCCTCCCTCTTCTATGTCTCCCTTCATAGCAGAGTGTAATAACTGGCACTGGGATTAGAGTCAGGGATCTCAGTTTGAATTTTGGTCTGCTGTTTATCAGTTGTGAGTTTGAACAAGTCACATAAGTTGTCTGAGACCTGAGCTTCCTAATCTACAAAATGAGCAGGTTATAGTAGGGGATCTCTAAGGTTCTTTCCAGTTCAGAATAATAGTAACAACAAAAACAACAACAAGAATAAGAATTGCAGCTAGCGTTTATGTACTGTTTTAAAGTTTGCAAAGTGCTTTACAAATACTATCTTCTTTGATCTTCAAAACAAGCCTGTGAAGTAGGTGCTATTATCCTCATTTTATTGATGAGGAAATTGAAACTTTCAGAGGTTAAGTGACTTATCCAGAATCACACATTAGTAGCTGAGATGGAATTTGAACTCAAGTCTTCCTGATTCCCAATGCTCTATCTACTGTACTACCTATTGTGTTTCATAATATGATAATCTCATATTTCATAATGTGATGATATGATTATTTGACCCCAATATGAGGAAACAGGATACATAAAGGTAAGTTACTTTCCCAATGTAATACAAATGGTAAATATCTTAGGTAAGATTTGAACAGTGTCTTTTGGATTCCAAGTCTAATATCTTATCTACCACTTAACACTGCTTCTCATTTAACCTCTGTAGCAACCCTGGGATCTTTCAGCCTAATAATCTGCATGAATAATTGCTACCTTGGCAGACAGTTTCCACCCCTATCTATACTAACCATAGTTTTCTGACATGTGATGGCCATACTATCAATGATTTGGTGAAATACTGAGAAGACCATTTTGCCTTTTTGAGAGGTCCACCCTCCCTAAGCTCTGCCATGACCTGACTCTTGGTTTTTTAAGTGCAGCCCCCCAAAAACATATTGCTTTTAGGAAATGACTCCTTTTTGTGAAATTGATATTATTGGGTTAGCTACCAGTATCCATTAAATATGCTAATATGCAGTTAACAAACCTTGTAGAATTCAATTAAGTGATAAGTTACCATAAGCAGTGGTCTGCTCAGTAAACAGTAGTTGGAGTAAACAGTAGTTGCTTAGACTCACTGGAAAGAACAGGGGATTCTGGACTCAGGAGAACCTGAATTCAAATCCTATCTTACTAGCTGTGTGACCTTGCCCAGGTCATTTAATATCTGTTGACCTGTTTCCTCATTTGTCAAATAGACTTAAAGTGCTACATAAATATTAACTATTATTATTTGTTCAATGATTGATGAGTATGAGGAAAACAAATTTTTTGCCTTGTGTTTTGTTTAGTTTGAGGTTTCTTTGATGTAACAGGTTTAACACTAAGTACCTTTCCTGTTAGACAGGTGGTAGAAAGGTGTTACCTCAGGCTGCTGGCAGATGGTGGCAGTTTGGGAACAGGCAAAATGGGTAATTAAATGAGGATGCCAAGTTCTGCTAATCACCCCACCCAAACAGAAGAGAAGAAAGAAGGATGGAGGAAAGCATCCCAGAATGCTTTGGCATATTTTATCATGTTAAAAGGAATTTCAACCTGCAAGAAGAGTGATGAGTCAGTATTCCAGTTTCTCTTGCTACACTTGTAAGATATATAAGATGCCTTTTATTTTGTTTTTGTTTTAAAATCAAAATCATTTCTGGATACCTCCATTTTCTTTTCCTACTGCAACTAGAGGAGCTAAATGGCATATTAGATAGAGTGCCGGTCCTCAAGTCAGGAGGATCTTACTTTAAATCTGGCCTCAGATATGTCCTAGATGTGTGATCCTTGGCAAGTCACTTAATCATATTTGCCTCAATTTCCTCATCTGTAAACTGAGCTAGAGAAGGGAATAGCAAGTCACTCCAGTGTCTTTGCAAAACTAAAACCAAATCAAACCAAATGAGATCCCAACTAGAGCTTTTACCCCCATTCTGGAACTGATTGTTCAATAACAGTGACCACATTTGACAATGTATATAAGATTCTGCCCCTACCCTCCCTACCTCTTAGTAAAAGGAAGGATCATTTTCTCCTCCTCTCTACAGATTAAGCCCTGCACATTGATCTTCCAGAAGTCTGAAAGAATCAGACAATCAGGTTAAAAGTAAATAATAAACTCAATTACCTTTTTGTTACATTTCATGTACATTGTGTCTGTGGGAAATGAAGGGTGGGGAAAAGACAAGACACTACAAGACAATTCAAATAAGAAATGCCCTCTTTCTTCCCTTTGAAAGTTCTCTAATCTATCCCTGAGTCACATCAAGGCTTTCTATCTCTATCCTCATTCTAAATCTTTCTCTCTCTTTCTTTCATTCTCAAAACAGTTTAAAAATAAACCAACTCACATGTGATTATGAGCATTTCTAGGTTTACATGACATTTTCCTCAAAATAACCCCATGATGAAGATAGAACAAGTATTATCATCTTCATTTTAGAAATTAGCAAAGCTGGGTTCTGAGATTCTAGGTAATTAGCCCATTTTTAAAAGCAAGAAAATGGCTAAGATAGGATTTTAACTCGTCTGCTGACTGCAAGGCCAGCAATCTTTCCCATTATAATATGCTTCTTCTTAAGATGGCAAAAGCAGAAAAAAGATGAAGAAAAGTATTACCATTACTATGGTTTGGAATGATATAGATTGGATTGAGGGCCTTACAAGAGGAGAAAAAACAGATTAAACATTTGTATAGCCAACACCTACTACATGCCAGACACTATGCTAAGTGCTTTAAGATAATATCTCATTTCATCTCCACTAAAATCATGAAAAATAGGGCCTGTTTATCTGTATTTTTCCATTTGAGGAACTTGAAGCAAGCGATCACACAGCTAATAATTGTCTAAGGCCAGATTTGAACTTGGGTCTCACTGACTCAAAGAAAAATGTTCTATCTCTTTTGTTATTTAATTGTTTCTACAATTTTTAATCATTTAAATCTTGCAATATATATTGGGGTTCATGGGCTAGATTGTTTTCTTAAAGAATGTGCCTTAAACCCAGATCATTCTGGCTCTCATTGATTGACCAGAAACTATGAGGGTTTGCCCCCCCCAAAACTTTTTTACTAAGTAAAAAAGGCCATTCTTTGACTCATTTCTTATCTAGCCTTAACCACTGAATGAGAATTGCCCCAGTCAAACTAAGACCTGCTAAAGACCTTCGCTCAAAAGGGCCAAGGTCTCACTGTCTCCGGAGCCATCTCCAATCATCCTGATCTATATCTTGCCATTGAATCCAGATCAGAGAAGAAAGTGAGGCAGGTGACATTGCATAACCCTCTATCACTTAAATTGTTCTTTTGTATGTCATAGCAACATCTCTCTGATGTCATGGCTGTTTTTGAGAATAAAGGACAAAGAACAACAACAACAAATTGATAGCATCCCAGTTCATTTCCCCACACTTCAAACCACAAACTCAGAGTAACAGGAAACTGTATAATTAAGTGCTCTGCCCTCTGGGGCCAAGCAAAATGGAATCCCTGAGCTCTATGAAGACTCTTCATATATTTATAAACAGCTTTAAAGACCTATTTTTAATAATAAGAAAAATTAAGAAAGGAAAGTTAAAACTGTAAAAGACCCAAACTTTTGGCCATTACGCTACATGATTCATAACAATCTTATAATCAATGACATCTATAATTTCTAATAATGAAATAATTATTACAATAGGTCTCTCCTATCATTAGCAACTCTTTTAAAATATATAAATAAAAGAGTTTATGTTCATCTCTTATTAAATGTTATCTTGTTAGGTTCTACCTTTTGCTTATTTAGATCTTTTTGAATATTTACTCACTTATCCAAAATATTAGTCTTCCCACTTTTGAATCATGTGCCAATTTAATAAATATATAATCCATTTCTTCATAGAAATCATTGATAAAAAATACAGAACAGGACATGGCAGGGAAGGGTCCTGTGGCATGCCAGCAAAGACTTGCCTTTAGGGAAAGCAGCCAAGGTACTTAATCCCCAAATATTTTGATGGGTCAATAAAAACGATTTATTGTTTTGTTTCATTGGCAAAACAAGGGGATATAGTGAAGGATTCAAATGATGCAATGACAAAGGATTCAGAATTTGAGTAATCCACAAGCATTTATTAAGTGCTTACTATATTCCAAGTACTGTGTGGAGTTCTAGGAATACAGAGACAAAAGTGACTCCAGAGTCACTTAAGGATGCCCCCATCCTTAAGAAGCTTATATTCTATTAGTTGAGACCTGTATATAAAATAGATGCAAGATCATTTGGGGGCAGCTAGATAGTACAGTGACTAGAGCTCTGAGGTTATAGTCAGGAAGATGTGAGTTCAAATCCAGCCTCAGACACTTAATAGCTGTGTGATCCTGGGATAGTCATTTAACTTCTGTCTCAATTTCCTTAATTATAAAATACAGATAATAATAACACCCACTTCATAGGGCTGTTGTGAGGAACAATATTTACAAATATGTGTAAATCCCTTATGACAATGCTTAGTATATAGTAGACAGTCAATAATTGCTATTTTTTTTCATCTTCACCATTCATCTCTTAATCTTTCACAAAGAGCACTGTACTCTGAAATAAGGCTTGTCTTCTCATGCTAGAGCTGTCCCTCCCTGCGGGATCCACGGCAAGCTCCAGAATTCCAAACATCTTTGAGCCAAAGGCACTCGACCTTTTGGTACTTCTATGTCCTTATGTATAAAAATGGCGGAAAGTGCTAATAGTCTAGACTGTTTGGCATTTGGTGTGTCTATTTTCCCCACGATAACCTTTGACGGATGCTTATGACATTTGGCACCCTGTTAAAGGGCATCAAGATACACCTTATGTTTGATTTATGCTTCAATCTGCCATCTTGAAATAAAAGATCAACTGATAAAGATTTCTAAATGCCTCACCTACTTTCCAGCGGATTTTAATGAAATTCAATGAGTTGAGGCAGCTCCAAGCACGGTACAGAATGCAAGAGGTTTTATTACTAGCCACCAGGAACAGGTGGAGTCAGGAAAAGCAAATGGTATGACTGCCTAAGGTTGGAGAAAGAATCCAATTACTTTGACATCTCCTGTCCCCATGTCAGGTTTCCTTCTGCTCTTTAGCAGTGCCCAGAGCAAGGACAAACCGTGGTCCCTGCATGCTCACAGAGTGTGAAGTCTTTCCAAGATTCCTCTCCCCTCCCCCAGAATTGCTCACTTGCCAATATGAAACCTTATTAAGTTTTGCCAGCCTCATTTGCATGCTAATTTGCATGGATTTGCCCTGATACTTCCATCTGATGGTCTGTGCAAAAAGCACAAACAGAAACCTTATTGTAATGGGTTTGTTCCTAGCAGTCTGCTTCTAACCACTTGCCGGTGCCTTTGGCTAAGCATTTGACAGGTTCTGGACCAGGGTGGGAGTGGGATGGGGTGGAAACAAAACAAATACATTGTGATTGGTTTTCATTTCTGATGGAGAAAGAATTCAAAATCAATATATGCAAATTGCCATGCAGATTCCCACTGCAGATTTCATCACCGTGGCTTTTTAGAATACAGATGTAAAATTATATTACATTATAACAAACATTTATTACAGAGAAGACTTTGTCATATAATTTACAAAAAGATTTTTTTTTCCTTGGGGATTTTTGTGCTTAATTTAGGCTTTCATGTATAGGCAATATATCCAATATGCCTCATCATGCACATTCTACAGGCATAATGCACATATTGGCATGTGTGTTGCATAATTAATTTGTTGATGGCTTAATAGGCTGTAATGAAATTTACCTGTGTGTATTTATATGTAGGTGGAAAACAGATGATCGGGCTAAAATGCCTTGAATTTTATTTCTTTTTTTTTGTTATAGCTTTTTATTTACAAGTTATATACATGGGCAATCTTACAGCATTGA
Organism: Antechinus flavipes; assembly: GCF_016432865.1. NCBI lineage: Eukaryota > Metazoa > Chordata > Mammalia > Dasyuromorphia > Dasyuridae > Antechinus > Antechinus flavipes. The sequence continues at coordinate 324,543,327 of NC_067400.1, read as the reverse complement.
TAATTGCCAAACCTTTTGTTCCATCTTTTCCCCTCCTTCCTCCATCCCCTCCCTCCAATGGCAGGTTGACCAATACATATTAAATATGTTAAATTATAAATTAAATACAATGTAAGTATACATGTCCAAACAGTTATTTTACTGTATAAAAAGAATCGGACTTTGAAATAGTGTACAATTAGCCTGTGAAGGAAATCTAAAATGCAGGAGGACAAAAATAGAGGGATTGGAATTCTACCTTGCATTTTATTTCAAGCTAAATGTCTACCATTTTTCATGTTCAATATCCCTTCTAAGCATGAAAAAGTAAAAAGGACAAAAAAAGCATTGCTGGGTTTCAAAGTTTCTCCTCAAACCAGAATCTGGGGAAGAAAGAAAACAAGTATTTGCTAAGCACTTATTATCTGCCAGGGACTATATGCCAAGTTCTTTCTGCAAACATTTCCTCATTTTATTCTCACAACAACCCTGGAAGGTAGATACTATTACTATTCCCTTTTAACAGTCAAGGAAACAGAGGGTGGTTAAATTATAAGCTCAGGGTCACACAATTAGAAGATAGCTGAAGCTACATTTGAACTTAGATCTTCATAATTTCAGGTTTAGCTCTCTATCTACTACACCACCTAGGTACTCAAGGACAGACTGTGCCTTATCTCAGAAGCATCTTAGTGATATTTGGAAAAGTTATTATCCCCAAAACATTAATTGCAGAGAGATGATTTTTCTTCCATTGGCAACATAAGACCCTCTACTAAAGTGAGCAGGGATTGAGATTTGTTTCAGTGGAGGTAGAAGCCACATTGATGGAATCATTGATCCTTAAGAGTTAAAGAAATTGACCCTTTATAGCCTCATGAAAAAGATCAAGGAAGATTCTTCATTATAGAATATAGGAGGAGAAAGATGCAGAGAGGATCACCCAGCCAACTGATAACCAGGACTTCTGAAATGGTAGGTATATCTGACCATGGATTTTCTGTATCCTGCTGCCTTTGTTGGAAGACCTCAGGATGCAAAGTACTCTGCTTTTGAGCTGGGAATGCTTTTCCTTTGGTTGTTATAATAGCCTCTCAGTCCACTGCATCCAGGGCCATCTCCAGGTGTTCTGATCCATATCTGGCCATTGGACCCAGACGGCTCTGGAGGAATAAGTGAGGCAGGTGACTTTGCCCAGCCTCCCTCCCTCAAATCCATTTCATTTGCATGTCACGGTACCACCTCCCTAATGTCACAGTCATCTTTGAAAATGAAGGATAAACAATTACAAACCCTGAACCCAACTCCCTGACAATAGTATCCTCTCCCCCTCCAAGTCATTTTTCAAACAGTTCCCAGATGAGTCTTCCTGATGAATAATATATCTAACTCAAATGCTTACAGATCTTCCAAGGCTTCCTTCTAGCCACTGAATGAAGTCCAACCTCTTCAGCCTTACAGTTTAGACCTTTCACAGTCTCACAACAATATCTATCTAGCTTTATCTCACACTTCCATTGCCATACAGCCAATATGTATCAGATGAAACTTGAACTCATATTTCTGACTCCCAGACTCACTTCTCTCCTCTATACCCATTGTCTCTTGTATGTTCTTGACCTTAGTCAAATTAGACTTTTTTCCTGTTGAAATATGGACTCTTACTCTGGGGACCATGTATTTTTTAAATTGATAATTATCCAATTATGCAGTGGATAGAGTGCAGAAGACCTGAGTTTAAAGGCTGCCTCAAGTACTTACCAACTATGTGACCCTGAGCAAATCACTTTATTATTTGCTCTCAGTTTCCTCAACTAAGAAATGGGAATGATAATAGTACTTCTCTCATAGGCTCTGGGGACCAAATGAAATATTTATAAAGAGTATTTAGTACAGTGCCTGGAACATGGTAGGTATTTTATTTTATGCATTTAACAAGATTATTCTGAGAAGGCATCCACAGGCTTCACCAGACTGCCTCCAAGGGGGTCCATATTTTTTTTTAAAAAGGGCTAAGAATCGGTCAACTCTTTTACATAAAACAGAGGCAAGGTTTCTCTTTCCCATTTGCAAACCAATCCATTCCTCAAGATCTTTTTAAAATGCTATCATCCTGACCAGACCTTACTAGGAAGAGCCTCTCCTTCCTCTGAGATACAATAGAACTCATTATCCTCTTCCGTATTTAGTTTTTAGTTTCTTGTAAACATTTCTTCTTTTCTTTCTCCATGAGATCAAAGAGCTATGTTCTCACTCACACTCACACATACATGCACATACATACATGCACATTGAAAACAGGGTTCTCTACATAGTGAACATTCCATAAATGCTTTTTAAATTAAGCTAAATCAGAAGAACTCTTGCTGGAGAGTGCAAAGATAAAATGTTTTTCATGCTTATGGAAGTAATGGGGACCAGGGCTGGAGAGTTATCCTGGTATGTTTTTCTCTTAGTCTTTTTTAACTTGACTCATCCACACAGCAATGACATCAATGGTAACAGTAATAATAGTAATAATAATAATGGTGTGTGCTTATATAGGATTTTAAGTTTTGCTCATTGCTTTACAAATATTATTTCATTTTATCCATCCATATATGATCTTGATTCTTTTTTTTCTTTATAAATCTCTACTCTATTTTATATAAATGGTTTGTCCTGGATTTGCAGTGGCATCTGCTCAAGCAATGATAAGGAATCATTGGATTCAGATTGCCTCCTGACCCTACTAAAGTTGCTCAGCCAGCCCTTTGTCATTTTAAATACTTCAGACCATGCTCTGTCTTCACAGAAATGAGTCCCTCCTCTTCCCTCTATTTCCAATAGACCCCTTCAAGATGTGGGTAAGCTAGATAATGACTTAATGGGAACACAAGTGTTTTTGTGGAACTTCCCAAGAGGTGGCAATTAACTGCTTCAGTTTTTAAAATGTCATCTTGTATCAAGGTATAGCTTTCTGGGGTTCAACCACCTTTTCCCTTAATTTCTTCCCCACCAACCACCTCTTCTTACTTACTAACAAGCTCCTCCTCAAGTCTCCCAACTCTCCACCCCCTGTTCCATTTTCTCTCTCCATTATGAGAATTAAAGTAACTTTTCACATGAGCACCAACATTTTTCCAGCTTTCTAAATGTTTTGAGGTTAGCATTTTTATTTTTATTTTTGCCAGGCTAGCTCTAGCAAGCCTGGCCCTACACAACACATGCACACACACGTGCATGTGCAGACACACACACACATATACTCCTTCTAATGCACAACAATATTTGGTGTATTTTTCTTCTGGTATCCCCACTATTTAGCACAGTGCTTTGCCTACATTAAGTACTTAATAAATTCTTCATTATCCATTCATTTATTGTCTTAGGAAAATGGCTTCTTGCAAAGTGATGCTAAAATCTGTTATCTCTCAGAATCAGCTTCATCCTCTAATTATCCTTTTTTTCTCAACTGAGATGTACTTGTAGTCTCATCAACTCACAAATCTTTTCCTGAATTTCCAATATCATAACTGTCTATGTTATATCCTAAAGGGGTGAACATCTCTCATAAATTAAATCCAGTTTTATGGGAATTTGCTCCTGCCAATGGTTTCCTCTTTTGTATAGGAAGGAATTCTATCTGCCTGGATATTTTTCCAGGACTTTTATCACTTCCGTGCATGATTTTCCTATTCTTTGCCAGATTTCATTGGCATTCAGAGTACTTCATGAGAGCCTCTGGGTTTTTAATTGCCTTTTCAGATCAATAGAACCAGATGAATGAAGTCCAGGACTGGGATCGTGAATAGAAGGTTCCAGATTCATCTTTGCCATTTTATTGTATCACTCAGATTTACAGAATGTTATCAGGGAAAAGCATCCTTGACATTGCTGAGTTCAGTGAGAAGGAGGATGGAACCGTAGAGAGATCGCTGAATTTGGAGCTGGAAAATGTGGCTCTGCTTCTTGTTGCCTGTGTAACCCTGAATGAAAAACTTAATCTCTAAGGGCCTCAGGTTCCTCATTTACAAAATCTGGGGGTTATACTAGATTTTCTCCAAAGTCTCTTATAGCTCTAAATCTACGCTATTGTATACAAAAGCTAGAATTATAGCTGGCATTTATGTAACCGTGGAAGGTGAGAGAAGTTTATTCCCAACAACCTTGTGAAGTTGGTAGCACAAGTATTGCTATCCCAGTTTTACAGATGGAGAAACAGAGACTCTGAGAAGCCATACAAAATCACAGATTTGGAAAAGACTTAAAAGATTATCTATTTCAATCCATATCTGAACAAAAACCCTTTCCACTGCATGCCTGACCAGTGTTCATCAAGCTTTGCTAGTAAGACAGAATTAGCAAGTGAAACAGGCAGGATTCAAACTTGGGTCTCCTTATTTCCAGATCAATACTTTGATCTGGTAACGTACATAGTCATTTCATCATTTTGTGCTCCTGTTCCACATCTGTACAAATGGGGAAGTCATAGAACTCTCCCTACTTTAGGAAGTCTCTTCTTGGGATCTCCATGAAAGGGTTAACAGTTCCTTCTCTTGTTTCCCTCTTTCTGGTAATATGACCATCCATCCAGTTAAACAACATTCTACAAACTTTTTTCTTTCCCTTGCTTCTCCTCCATGCCTTCTTCACTCCTGTTCCTGCCTCTCTTGTCCAATTAGTTCTCAAGTCTTGCTGATTCTTAATTTTGAAATTTCTCTTGCATCTCCTTCTTCCTTTCCATTTTTACTGTTTCCTCCTGGTCCATTAGCTCTGACATAGATTGTTGAAACAGCCTCCTAACCAGTCACCACATCTCTAGTTTCTCCACTCTTCCCCCCCCCACCACTTCAAACCCTCCTGTTCACCTTCTGAAATCATAGCTCTAATCCCACTCACTCAGTCATTTCACAGTCATGTCTGATTCTTTGTGACCTCATGTGGGGTTTTTGGCAAAGATACTGAAGTGGTTTGCCACTTTCTTCTCCAGCTCATTTTTCAGATGAGAAAATTGAGGCAGACTGGGTTAAGTGACTTGCCCAGGGTCACACAGCTAGTGTCTGAGGTTAGATGTAAACTGAGGAAGATGAGTCTTCTTCTTCCAGGGCTGAAATTCTATCCAGTGTGCCACTCTGCTCGGAAATATTTAACTCTTCATTGCTTACCAAATAAAATTGAAATGGTTTATTTTGGTGTTTCTTGCGTTGGTTCACATTACCTTCCCAGCTTTATCATTCTCTGATTCTAAATGTAACCATATTGTAGTCCCAAACATGAAATCTAGAAGAAAGTAGAAGAAATCTAATATTCTCTTTCTTATGTGGGCTTCTCTGAGTACCACTTTTATCTGCATTACCTTCCTCACATCCTCAGTTTCTGTAATCTTATTTCTCCTTTAAGACCAGCTCAGATATCATCTCTTTGTAAAACCTTCCATAATTCCCTCATGCATATATGGTCTCTCTGTCATCTGAACATTCAGAGCATTTGATTTAAACCTTTTTTGATAGAATATGTTACATTTTGCCTGACATAGTAATGTTTGTACATTACTCAATTCTCCCATTAGATTGTGAGATCCATTAGGTTAGAGATCCTTATGCTTGTATCCCTTACCATCTAACACATACTGATAGGTGCCCTATAAATACTCATGAATCAATCAATTAATTCATTAATGCCAATTAAGTGACTTGGCATTTAGGTGGATAGAGGGCCAGGTCTGGAGTCAGAAAGACTCATTTTCATGAGTGCCCCTCAGACACTTATTTCTGACCAGGTCACTTCATCCAGTTTGTCTCAGTTTCCCTATCTGTAAAATGAACTGGAGAAGTCCAGTGTCTCTGCCAAGAAAACTCCAAACAAGATCACAAAGAGCTGGATGCTACTGAAATGAGTGAAGAACAACAGCAATAAAGAGATTTGGTCAGGATCAGAGACTTTGAACATAGGTCATTTTTACTCTGAAGTGGATTGTCTTATTTACACTATACCAGATTGCTTCTCCTATAGATATATATCTGTGTAAGTTTTTGCATATGTTATATATAATTTCTCTATGTTATATATTTGGTTTGGGCTTGTGATTTCATATGTGTGGGCAATTCCCAGTGAGGAAGTTCCCTATGCAAAAATAGGTCAGCCCTTTCTTTACAACTTCATGGTCTTAAACAATGCCTGGGATATTGAAGCTGAGCAACCGAACTGGGATAGGTCAGAGGTCTTCCAGACCTTGAAGCCAGCTTTCTAATACCAGGTTATTGCTCAATTAAATATATATTATTATACTGTTTATATATGTATTGTTACATTTAATTATATTTATTATATTATCATATTTAACATAATCTATACTATATTGTATAATCTTATACCTTTCTTTCACCAAAACCCTATCCTCAAGGCTTTACCATGGCATAGAACTGACTTTGGGTTCTCAAAGACCCAGGGCATAAAGCTCCAGAGGATCCTACTTTAGAAACACACTTGACATGGAAAATAAGAGATTAAAAAAAATTTATTAAAGAAGAATCTTAAGGAATCATCTTAATGTTTCTGTCCAGAAATGAGCTCCCCTTCTCTTCAGAAAGAGGGAGCCCTGAGCATAGAAATAGTAGAAACTTTACATTTTGGTGCAGAGACCAGATTGATTTGTTCCCTTCCAGGTTACAGTCTTTTTGATACACCCACTATATTGTTTCCCCCTAAATATATATAAGTATGTCCCCCCTCCCTCATCATACATCTGGTGTTGAAAAATGGCAGAAAAGTCCTCCTACAAGATGTATTGTTTAATATTCAACTAGCCTATTAAGCAGTAGCAATTTGGTCAAGTCAGATCACTGACCCCAATTAGTTTGAGTTGAATCTGGTATAATTTTAAGTTTGTGGTTTTCTCAAACCCATTAAGACATTTTCTGATTGGCTGAGTCCATCTGTCCCTTTCTAGCTCCCCAATTCCTTGTTTGCTCAAGGCTTCTGAGAAATTGAAACTTAATTGTTCTGTGGAAGTATAACTTTCCTTAATTTCCCACATTCTGGAAATCTTTTGGTCAATGGTACTTTCAGGTGGTGTCTTACATTACCTTGAAACCTACAACTTTCTGTAGAAACCTAATTTCTCAGTATTTCTCACACCACCAAACTGGAGAGCCCAGCAAATAGACTGTGTGTGACAGCTAAGGACCAGCCTAGTCAAGTGTAGAGACATCATTTCCATTAGAATGTAAGCTCCTAGCAAGATAACTGTATAAATATGTACACATGTATTGTATTTAACATATACTTTAACATATATTGGACTACCTGCCATCTAGGGGAGGGAATGAGGGGAAGGAGGGGAAAAGTTGGAAAAGAAGGTTTTGCAAGGGTCAATGCTGAAAAATTACTCATGCATATGTTTTGTAAATAAAAAGCTATAATAATAATTTTTTTAAAAAGAATGTAAGCTCCTTCAGGGCAGGGATTTTTTTTCTTTTTTCTTTTCCTTTTTTTTCCTAACCACACTATAGATTAGCACAGTGCTTGACTGACCCTATGTTTATAATAAATGTTTGTTAACAGACCAACTGATAGTTAAACCATGGAGGAGTTGCAATCTTCAAGGAAGAGGATTTAATAGTTGTAGTGTGAAATCTCTGAGCATGCCATAATGTCCCTGACATTCCCAGTAATGATTGCAGCTCCGGGCTGCATGGCCCAGTTTCCAGGAAGCAGTTTTTGTTCCCTGTGATTTGGGGATGTTGATGATACTAAATGAATAGAACCCTTTAGCTTGTTACCAAGCACCCAGCTAGTGACCTGCAAAAACATTCCCATCCTTAGGCCAGCCATAAAGAGCTAGCACATTTTTCTTTTAAAATGAAAATGAACTTCCCCTTAAGATCATCAGGCTGACAGATTGTGGGCTAATAGCCATGGAATTAGCAGAGTAAAAAAGCAGGCAGGATGTGGGCTTCTTCTCACATTCATCGACACATGCTGGCACTTGGACTGAAGGAACAGGCCTTCTGGTCTGTAGGGTCTGGGGATGGCATCTGAAGTTAAGGAATTGCAAGCAGGAGAGGGGGAAGCAGAAACTGTTGTTTAGCTTTTGAGTGCATGCTTCAAATGCCTTGGGAACAAGGTGCCGCATGAATCCCAGTTGGAAGTATATAGGAACTTCAATTCACTTTCAGATTTGGGGTGAGGGAAGGGATTCATATTTGTGGTTTTATTTATGTAGGGAACTCCCTCAATTAAATGCACTCTGGTCCCTATTTGTTCTTATAGAGTTCTTAGGTAATTGCCAAAAAGGTGGGATGAATTGATCTGTCATAGAACCATTGAACTCAGCTCTTCATGACTCTGAAATCACTTCCATAACTACTATGCTTCCTGATAATAACAATAATAATAAATCTCATATTTATATAGCTTTCTCATCCCAGACTCCATGACGAGCCATGTTGTCCCCATTTTACAGATGACTTGGAGACCTTAAACAACTTGCCCAAAGTCACACATCTAATAAATGAGTCAGTAGATTTGGAGCATTGAATTTGAAGCTCCAAGACCTGGATTCGGGTCTTTGAGCCAAGAAACTCAGTTTTTTTTTTTTTACCCTCTCCCTTCAAGTCCAGTATTCTTTCTCCTCCATCATATTGCCTTATGGTCAGATTCATATTACAGTAATAATAATGATGATAGCTAACATCTATGTAGCACTTTAAGGTTTGCAAAGCATATCATATAGATTACCTAATTTGAACTTCACAGCAACACTGGGAAGTAGTCATTATTATCCCCATTTTACATATGAGAAAGCTGAGACAAAGTGACTTGCCCAGATCAAGAAGCCTAATCCGATGACCCTGTCCAGTTTCCTAATCTGTAAAATGAGCTGGAGAAGGAAATGACAAACATCTCCAATGTCTTTGCCAAGAAAACCCAAAACAGGACCATGGAGAATCAGCTACAATTGAAAAGACTGAACAACAACAGTAAATGTCTGAGGTCAAATTTGAACTCAGTCTCCTGGCTCCAAATCCACTACTCTACTCATTTGCATACTATACTGTGTTTGGTTCTAAACTATGTATTTATATGAGCATACAGAGCTAGTGATAAAAAGTGGGAATACTCTCAAACTTTATTTTATTTTTAATTTATAGAATAAAACAAACATTTTCATAAACGCAGCATAATAAAAAAGATAATTGTACATGAAACTACAAATCTATTTTGTACAATTTATTTTTCTTTTTAAATATATAATATCATGTAAATTTTTCCCCTTTTTCCCCTTTTTTTCTTTTCCTTCCCACATCCCACCCTAGAGATGGCCACCGTGACACACAAAAAAATCTAAGGATCATAGAGATGGAGATAAAAGGGACTTCAGCAGCCATCTTTTCCAAAACTCTTGATTTTAAAAATGAGGAAGCAGAGCACTAGAGAAATGAGGTGGCCAGGTCACATGGATGGCAAGGGGTTCAGCCAGGATTCAGGGCTCTTCCAACCATGAACACAGCTTGTTTTCTCCTGCACTACATAACTGCCTTAGCAAACACTGTTATACAGTCTGGGAAAGAAGTGTCTGAGGCTGACCTATATGTCTTTAAATATACTAATGCCCTAAAGAATCACTAGGTGGGGACTGACAATAAGTTGTTTTCTTGCTTTCTTTCTAAATCCCTCAGACCATTTTCTGCTCCTCATCTCAAGCTGACTCGGTGGGTGAGTTTGGGCTCACAGCCAGCACACAGACTAAAGACCAAAGCCTCTGAATGTTTTTTTTGGCATCTGATCTCTGGATGCACTTGTGTGATGTTGGGCTTGGCCAAACTTCTGGGAGCTGCCAGTTTTGTGACTATAATCCCAGGAAAAGAGAATCAGACAAACTGAGAGGAGGAGGAGAAGATAGAAGTATACAAAAGCAACTGCAAAATTATATGGTGATCAATTCTGATGGATGTGACTCTTTCCTATAGTGAGATGATTCAGGCTAATTCCAGTGGTCTTGTGATAAGGAGTGCCATCTATATCACAGAGAGGATTGTAGGGACTGAATGTGAATAACAACCTAGTACTTTCACTTTTTGTTGTTGTTTGCTTACATTGTTTTTCTTTCTCATTTTTTCCTTTTTGATCTGATTTTTCTTGTGCAGCATGGTAATTGTGAAAACATGTAAAGAAGAATTGCACGTATTAAACATATATTGGAATACTTGCCATCTAAGGGAGGGAGGGAGAAGAAGGGAGAGAGAAAAAAAATGGAACACAAGGTTTTGCAAGAGTGAATGCTCAAGAATTCCCAATCCCTCTATTTTTATCCACCTGCATTTTTGATTTCCTTAACAGGCTAATTGTACACTATTTCAAAGTCTGACTCTTTTTGTGCAGCAAATTAACTGTTTGGACATGTATACTTATATTGTATTTAACTTATACTTTAACATATTTAACATGTATTGGTCAACCTGCCATCTGGGGAAGGGGTGGGGGAAGGAGGGAAAAAGTTGAAACAAAAGGATTTGCAGTTGTCAATGCTGAAAAATTACCTATGCATATATCTTGCAAATAAAAAGTTATAATAATAATAATAAATTTTTAAAAGAGTGAATGCTGAAAAGTATGCATATGTTTAGAAAATTAAAGGCTTTAATAAAAAATAAACAAAAAGTAGGGTACAGAGTAAAAAGGAGAGAACAAGGCACAAGATTTAAGAAAAAGAAAAAATGCCCACAAATAAAGGTGTGGAAGAAGTCTCTTGTCCTTCCTAAAGGGCCATCAGTCAGGCAATAAGTATTTATTAAGTGACTGCTATATGCTAAGCACTGTGCTAAGTGATAAGAATAGAAAAAAATCCCAAAATCAGTCCCTATCTTTGAGAAGCTTATAATCTAATTTGTGCAAATAAGTCATGTGCAGGATAAATAGAAGGTGATTAAGAAAGGGAAGGCACTAGAATTATGAGGTATCAGGAAACACTTCTTTATGGAAAATGTCATTTTATTTTGGACTTTAAGGTGTTCAGAGAAACCAGAGGCAGAGATGAGAAAAAAAAAAGCATGAGGGACAGCCAGAAAAAATTCCAGAAACTGAGAGATAAAATGACTATCTTGTAGTATTGGGGCCATGCTAAAGGAATTCACTTTTTTGGAAGTCTGAACCTGTCATTTCTTCTACATTGTCAAGAACTGGGAATTGTTGATACAGAACAACTGCAAATCAACAACTCTCTAAGTGACATTTCTAGAGGAATCCCTAGAACACTGAAAAATTAGTTTTCTCAGAATCACACAGCTAGTATGTATCCAAGGCTAGACTTGAACTCATCTTCCTAACTCCAAACCCAGCCTGTCTCATGCTATGAATCTGAGATTTCATTGGCAGAGGAATTTTCCTCTGCCAATAGAGATTTAACATTCTTATATAATTTATATCCTAATTGCGCATGTTTAACCTATATCAGATTGCTTGCTATCTTGGAGGGGGGAGGTAAGGGAGAGAGGGAGAAAAATTTGAAACATGTCTTACAAAAATGAATGTTGAAAACTATCTTTACATGTAATTGGAAAATAAAATACTATTGAGAAAAAAATATTTATGTTTAGAGAAATACCCAGGGTTTCATGGGATAAACTAGTATATGTCTGAATAAGATTTAAATCCACGTTAGAGAGTTGTTGATTCGCAGTGATTCTATATCAAGAATTCCTTACATAAAAGAAATCACAGGTTCAGACTTCCAAAAAAGTTAATACTGTAACATGGCCCCAATAATATCTTCTCTATCCACTAGCCTATGCTGCCTCTGTGATTTAAAGGTCATAGCATTCTGTTCTCCAGGGCTCTTTTGCAAACTGAGAATAATATATTGTCTTCATCTCTATTCATCTACCAAGAAATGAAAGAGGAAGGGAGATGCCTCAGAGATCTCTGGGGGAAAGGGACAGGACTGAGTAGGATAAAAGGGAGAATTCTAACACACACTGAGCAAAATCTCCTTGCCAGAGAGACAAAATATCTAAAACTATCTGTCACTCTATAGTCGAAGACATAAAACAATCCATAGATTTGTGGATGAATAGAATTTCAGCTCTCAGAGATCACCTAATTCTACTGACTTCTGACTGACCAGAGATGAGCTAAAGCTATTAGATTGTCATTTCCATGGAATTACTCCCTTTGGGGAAATTCTGTGCCTACCATTTTCCAGTTCCCAGGAAATATGGTCTACTTTCTATCCCTTCCCAAGGGGAAAACTGTCTTGACTAATAGTTTCCTGTTGGAAACCTTATCCTTTATGTCAGCTTGGCTGGACTGAAGCAGTTTTCTGCCACACACTTCTCATTAAACACACCATTCTACTGCCACTATGAAATGTTTCTGTCACTTAACAGACTACTACTCTTTCTTATGGGGCAGCTAGGTGGCCCAATGGATAGAGCACCAAGTCTGGCGTTATGAAGAGTCAAGTTCAAATCTGGCCTCAGACACTTACTAGTTCTATAACTCTGAGTAAGTCACTTAACCGTTTGCCTAGTTCCTGATCTGTAAAATGAACCGGAGAAGGAAATAGTAAACCACTCCCAGAAAACACTAATGAGGTCATGAAAAGCCAGACATGATTGAACAATAACACTAACAACAAAAACTCTTTCTCTTCTTGCCCCAGACACACTTGTAAGTCTACTTGTGTCCTTAGTCTCTTTTTCTGTAAAAATAAAAATAATAATAGCATCAATCTCTCAGAATTGTCAATAGGATCAAATATTTGTAAAGTGCTTTTCAAACATTAAAACATTATATAAACACTAGCTATTATTTATTTATTTATGAGAGAAAAAGTAAATAGTATAAAAGGACAACTAATTAAAAGTATATAATAGAAGTTGGAGCTTAGCTTGCTAACACACATATCAATCTAGCTGTCAGATCTTCTTGCTTGATTTTTCCATTGATTTTTTTTCCATGAGGAGCCAAGGAAAAAGAGTTGGCCCCTCATTATCTGCTCCATTACTGGACTGAACCCCCCAAAGAATTGCTCAGTGTGGGTTTTTGGACCACCTCTTCTAGCTTCTTGGGTGGAACTCAAGAGTTCAATTAAATACACTTGCCAAACTTGAATCAGCAAAGTGATACAGTGGCTAGAGCTTTTAAGAAGATCTGAATTTAAATCCATTCTCAGACACTTACTAGTTTTCTGACTCTGGGCAAGTCACTTAATTGCTGTTTGCCTCATTTTACTCATCTGTAAAATAAAGATAATGACAGAATCATATTGCATAGTTATTGTGAGGATAAAAGGAGACATTTTAGAACACTTAGCATGGTGCCTGTCCCAGAGTAGTTGGTTGTTGTCCTTTGTTTTCAAAGAAATCTAAAATGATATTACTATGTTGGGGTCAAGGTATAGTGTGTCCAAGCTGTGGCTGCCAGGCTCTAGCACAGGTTGGGTACAAATAGTTCATATGAAGTGGAAATGTCTCTAAATCTGCACATCTCATGTTTCTTTTGAGCTATTGCAATTATGCACATATTAAATATCATATAAATGCTTATTCCTTTTCTACTTGCCTTTGAGGTAATTAGGAATCATCATCCCACTTAGTTAAGTTTTAGTTTCTACTCATGAAAAACCATAAATCTAGAGCTGGAAGGGATCTTGGTCCAGGTCATCTAGTCTTGGAAAAATTGAAGCCCAGGAAAGCACACTAAATTTGCCTCTGTCCTTTGACTCTAAGCTAATGTTCCTTCCCTTCTATTATACTATTGGGTAAGTCATTCACCATTGATACTTTCATAATGCATGCTTTATAATGAAGATAAAGTTGTTTTTTGTGTTGAATAATTATTTTCTGACCCCTTATGTTAGTGCATCTCAATTTATCATCTGAAGAAAATTTTGTTTAAAAACCAAATGGCTTAGTTCCAATGATCTTGTGATGAAGAAACATCTAAACCTAGAGGAAAGACTGTGGGAACTGAATGTGGATCACAACATATCATTCTCACTCTTTTTGATGTTGTTTATTAGCATTTTGTTTTCTTACTCATTTTCTTTCTTTTTTGATCTGATTTTTCTTGTGCAACATGAGAATTATATAAATATGTTTATACATATTGGATTTAACATATATTTAATATGTGTAATATATATTGGATTGCTTACCATCTGGGAAGAGGCTGGGGGAAGGAGGGAAATATCTGAAACACAAGGCTATGAAAGGGTCAATGTTGAAAAATTATCCATGCATATATTTTGAAAATAAAAAGCTTTTAGAAAATAATAATAATTAATTAAGTAATTAAAATAAAATGGTACAATGGATAGCTCACCAGCCCTGAAGTCAGGAGGAACTGATTTCAAATCTGGTCTCAGACACTTAACACTTCTAGCTGTGTAATCCTGGACAAGCCACTAACTCCAATTGCCTCAGCAAAAATAAAATAAAATAAAATGGCTTTATATATATGTGCCTATGATCAAATGAAAGCAGGAATTCAGATCAGTCCAAGAAAAGGAAAAAGAATGATATGAAGTGTTCTGTGGGCAGGGATCAATGAGAAGACTCTACATGCCCTTTCTTGGGTTGAGACTGGGCCTCTACCATTGACCACCACAGGTTTTAGATGAAAAATTTGGACACTGAGAGGGAGTGACCCAGAGATCAGTTGTGGATATTAGTATCTCTTCTCTGTTCAGGTCCCAAAAAAGGAAGAGAATAGAGGAAGAGATTCACTTGTCACAAAGGTCATTCGTTCTACTTTTTTTTAAAGGTAGTATCAGAATAGGATAAATTCATGTCATTGCAAGTTGGGGCCATTGAATTTAAAATATAACAGGTGTGTGTCTATACTTTGAAAGTGGGAATATTAATTTATTTATATAATACGTTACAGTTTGTAAAAGGTATTTTACTTATCGAAACCCTGTGTGTGTGTATGCTTGTGTGAATGCTGTTAGTCCCATTTTACAGATGGGAAATCTAAGGCTTGGGGAATTTTAGGGATCTATTATGTTATATTAAATATATATGTTAGATTAAAAAATGGCAGAGCTAAGATGAAAAGTCCAAGTTTTCTACCAAGTCCTTTTTGCTCTGTCACACTGCCCAGTCCAGTGTCTACACTCAAAGACCAACTAAGACATTTCAATTGATTCTGATAATGCTATTATTATTCTGTTGGGGACGGGGAGAATAAATTCCAGTTCATTAAGAAGAGAATTCATCAAAGCAATTGGAAAGATGATATTCTTTGACTTAGTGATACCATTATTAGGTCCATGTTTCCTAAAGAGATCAAATAAGTTAGAAAAAGACTCATGCACAGTTTTATGTTTTTAGCAACTTTTTTTGTAATGGAACATTACCAAAAAATAAGAGCATGCCTGTCACTTGAGGAATGATTGGATAAGTTTGGTATTTGAATGTAATATAATATTTTTGTGCTATGAGAACTGATAAAAAGATTGGTTTTGGAAAAACTTTGGAAGACTTGTATGATGCAGAATGAAGTGAGCAGAACCAGGAGAACAATTTTTACAATAATAACAATATGGTAAAGGCAAACAACCTTTAAAAACCTTTAGAAACTCTGATCACTACAATGTCCAACCATGATTCCAGAGGATCAATGATATAATTAGCTAACTCTGTCCTAGAGGAGTGAGAGACTCAAGCTACAAAATGAGGCATGGACATGGTCAATGTAATAATTTCTTTTGCTTGACTATGCATGTTTATTAAAGTTTTGTTTTGTTTTGTTTTTCCTCCCCAGAAATAGGATAAGGGTTAAAAGAAAACAAAAGCTTGTTAGTTGGGGAAAATTAATATTAAAGGATCAGTGATCAGATGAAGATCACATGGTGCAAAAGAGGGATTCAGACTGCTGTCTGTTCTATACAGCATGCTACTGCTATTTTCTCTTCTGTTCCCTATAAATTGTAAATATAAAGAGATATTAATATCCACAACTGATCTCTGGGTTCTTTCCTCTTCCTTTTTCTCTTCCTCTTCCTCCTCTTCTTTCTTCTTCTTCTCCTTTTCCTCTTCTTCTTCCTTCTCCTTCTCTTTCTCCTTTTCCTCCTTCATCTTCTCCTCCTTCTTCTTCTCTTCCTTCTCCTCCTCCTTTTTTCTTTTTTCTTCAACACATTCATAACTACTAAATTTTTGCCCAATAATTAGTTCTCTTGTGGTTTTTAAAGCTTTTGCTCTTTTTCACCTTGCTCCTTTCTTTACCTTCTTACAGGCCACCATTGGGATTGACTTCTTATCAAAAACCATGTATTTGGAGGATCGTACGGTAAGTGCCACATTTCAGAACTAAGATAATTTTTCTCCCTAATTCAGAAGAATCTAGGAAAAAGGAGTCTGTGTCCAAGTTAATGAGATTGCACGGTCACACTGACTCCTAAGACAGAATAGAACGAGGAAAAGAGATGCACTGAGCTTCTCTTGCTGCCCTTTCATAGTGAGTGAATGGGCACAGTGAATAGGGATTGGAATTTAGAATCAGAAGACCTGAATTCAAATCTTGCTTTAGACATTTACCTACTAGTTGTAAGGACCCCATCAAGTCACTTAATCTTTTTGCCTCAGTTTACTCATCTATAAAATGAGTACAGTCATATCATTTTTACAAGGTTATTAAGATCAAATAGGATAGTAATTGTAAAGTACTTTGCAGACTTTGCAGACCTAAAGGTGTTAATACAAGTGCTAGCTATTATAGCAGTCACAGTGGCAATAGTTGGGAATCTTTCTCTCCCTTCCAAAAGTGTATTACCACAAGTGATAATACTTTTGTTAATTCCCTTTCCAGGCTAGTTATGCTTCATGCAATCCCTTTCCAGGAATCCACCAGAAGTTTAGTGAGCCCCTACTATGTGGTTAGGCTACTCTGGGTTAGACACTGGGGAAACAAAGAATTAATACTATTGTCTCTGCTTCTTCTCCTTTTCCTCCCTCCTTTTTTGTCTCTGTCCCCTTGGCAGGTTCGATTGCAACTTTGGGACACTGCTGGCCAGGAGAGATTCCGCAGCCTAATCCCCAGTTACATCCGTGACTCCACTGTGGCAGTGGTGGTGTATGACATCACAAGTGAGTGCAGCATGGGTGATTTTACAAAGCAGATATCATGCCAGTGTTTCAGGCAAAATGGTGTCTTAGCTGTATAGTGAAGGGGAAAATTTAAATTCTCTGCCTCCCACAACTAGGGGTGACCATGGCTTTTATGTAGTCGTTGTGGCATTGCATGGTTATGTTTCTGCAAGGAATGGAACCCTGGCAGAAGGCAGTGTTAGGGATCACTCAGCAACACCTGGTACATTTGCTGAGCAGTAGGAGTCTGGAGACTGCATTTAAATACCAAGCACATATTGCAATTTATTTCCTACATGTGCCCAGGTTACATATTGCTTATGATGTATTAGGGAGAGATGGAAGTAGATGAAAAAAATTAGTACTATTATTTTTCAGAAATATTTTGATGCTCAGGGCATGAACATAGATATGTATATTTTGTTTGTATTCTTAACCTAGGGTTCATGAACATTTTTTTTTAAATTGATGAATGCATTTATATAGAATTGGTTTTCTTTGTACTTTATTTCATACATTTAAAAATATTATTTTGAGAAGAGGTTCATAGGTTTCACCAGCCTGCCAGGTCTACAACATAAAAGTGGTTAAGAACTCTAGATGAGTTTATTCATCCTAATTCCATGAGGAATTTTCTATTGCTCTAAGTGATTTATCAAGACTCATTATGTTAAAGATGGCTATCGATAATTTTACAGGTGTTTGTGAAGATGATAGAAATACTGAGTGTGGGCAGGTGCTTTATTTTGCACTGAATTAGGCTTCCTTCTTGAAGTAAATCTGGAAGTAAATGAAGTAAAGAGAGAGAGTATGGAGGGAAAAGGGCTTTGTTTCTGCACACAGAGCTGACCTTTCCTAGCTGCAGCTGCTCCTGCAAATAAGATACACAGTGCACAAAAAAGAAAGCCAGCACCTAGGTCAAGGCTGGAAGAACACAGGCTAGAATTTCCCTTCTTTATGGAAATATGTAAGGCATTGGAACAAAAATACCCACCAGTGTTATGCAGAGAAAGCAGCTGCCCAAGTCCAACACCAAGGAATTGGAAGCAAGTTATTTTTTGCAACATTTAGTCAATCAGCCAATAAAGTGCTTACCGTGTGCTGAACACTGTGCTAAACCTGAGAATAAAAAGAAATTATAAAGAAAAAATAAACAACAGTCCCTGCCTCTAAGAAGCTTATGAGTTCAAAAGAGTAGAGATATCATATATATAAATCGACATACAAGATACATATAGAAAATCTAGAGAAAGGAAAACAACAGCAGCTTGGAAGAACCAGGAAAGGCCTTCCTACAGCAGATGACACTTGAGCTAAGTTTCAAAAAAAGCCAAGATTTCTGTGAGGTGGAGATAAGGAGGAAGGGTATTCCAGGTATGGGGGATTGTCAGTACAAATTCCCAGAGAGAGGAGATGAAGTAACATGAGGAACAGCAAATAGATTAGAAATAGGTCTCTTAGTAAATTTGAGCTTGCAAAGAAATAAAATAAGACCCACAATATGGGACTTACTAAAACAGCTAATACTCCCAGTCATCATATGGATAATCACATCTGGATCCATGAAATCACTTGTCTATAAAAGCAAAAAAATAGTGATTCACTAGCAAACGTTAAATAAAAATAACTTCCAGAGAAATTAATCATTTCTGACAAAGTGAAATTATTCACTAACATTTCAGAAAAATGTACCCAAAATGTCCCTGAAAGAGACTTAAATTTATTCATGCTGGTGGGATGATAAATTCATCTTATTGCCATATTGTAACTTCATTATTATCACCACATTGTAAACTAGGTTTAGATCTCGGGAAGGATCTAAGATGCACTATTAGTAGTTAATGGTTAATGGTACTGCTTAATACTGCTCTCTTTTTTCTCTTTCTCATCCATGTTGAAAAAAGACATATTTTTTCTTCTATTACTGGAATATCTTTATACCTCAAGTGCTTCTTCTCTGTTTCTGTCTTTCTTTTGTATTATTCTCTTTTTTCCTTTCCTTAGATATTTCCCCTCCTTTCTTTCTTTCATACTTATCTTCAGTTCTGTTTCTGCTTTCCACCCTCAGATCTCAACTCCTTCCAACAGACCTCCAAGTGGATTGATGATGTTAGGACAGAAAGAGGAAGTGATGTCATCATCATGCTGGTGGGCAACAAAACAGACCTAGCAGATAAGAGGTAAGAGAGTGAGGGGAGAAGCTCCAAAAGGTGGAGAAACTTAAACTAAACTTGAAACCTCAGGAATCACACCTAAAATGAATCAGAATTGAAGCTCCTGGTGTCTACACATGACTAAGCAGAAAAAGGGAAGGCTGCTGTGAGCATAAGTTTATTTTCTGGGTCAAGACTGGACATTGCTGTTTTGAGAATTCCTAGGGGCCCTGCTTCGTGAACATTTGAAGTGTTCCTCCTTATTGCAGTTGTTGTGGATATTTTCAGACATTTAATGGGATGCTAATAAATGCCAGCACTCCATCCACTTGGCATATTCCTTCCCACATTTCCCAATGTGTGGACTGATGTATGCCAGGCTATTGCATATCAACTCTTCTCAGATATGTGCATCACTCAAGCTCACACTTAACTTTAGCCTTATTTTACTTATACTCCTAGAAAACTAGGAGTTCTTTAATGCTCTGTATATATGTATGTTTAATTCTTCAAATAATGGATTTCATTCACTTAATCCATTCATTCAATGGCTATTTATTCAGCTGTGCCATTTGCAAAGCACTATACTAGACACTAAAGGAGATACAAAATTTAAATAAAAGACGTTTTAAACCTCATAGCATTTGCAGTCTAGTAGTAATTTTATTCTGTAAAAGCCAAAACTTGTATCCTTAACTCCTCTGTTGCCAGACTGGCTAAATAGCTCCCCCAAAAGTTCCAAATTGGACTTCTCCAACTTCTGACTAACCTTATTTCTGGACTCATCTGCCTGTCACAGGCCTTCGAAATGAAGAAAGGTTTCTAACTCTACAAAACACAAAAGTGTAGTCCTTTTCCAATCTATCCCAACTTAGGGGATTTCATGGGATACTTCTACTTTAGTTCAAGGCAGAATCGACATGTTCATTACCAATGCTTACTCAGGTGTGAACATAGAATTGTGTGCCATAAACCAGGAGAGAACTGTGAGTGGAATTAAATTGTGGGGTTTCTACATTCTCTGACAAGAGATCACAAGTGTACATTTTCCTTAGGGCTTCATAAAAACAGCAGCTGTATTTAAAAGTCAGAAAATAAGGATGTGGTAGCAGCAGAAAAAGGACTCTAAGGCACTGTATTGGTTCTCCTGGGAAAAGCTCAATATCACCACAGGCATTTTTAAAAAAAGAAAAAAGGAAGGAAGGAAGAAGGAAAGACAGACAGAAAGAAAATAAATAAAGAAAAAGAGAGAAACAGAGAGATAGAGAGAAAGAAAGAAAGAGAGAGAGAGACAGAGAAAGGAAGGAAGGAAGGAAGGAAGGAAGGAAGAAGGAAGAAAGAAAGAAAGAAAGAAAGAAAGAAAGAAAGAAAGAAAGAAAAAGAAAGAAAGAAAGAAAGAAAGAAAGAAAGAAAGAAAAAGAAAGAAAGAAAGAAAGAAAAGAAGGAAGGAAGAAAGAAAGGAAGAAAGAAAGAAAGGAAGGAAGGAAGGAAGGAAGGAAGGAAGGAAGGAAGGAAGGAAGGAAGAAAAGAAATAAAGAGTTCTTACTACAAGGTGGAATGCTAATTTGCATACAATCTGAATAAATTTACTTGGGAGCATAGAGATTCCCACCCCAAAATCTCCAATTTTTGTCAATCAAGCTAAATGAAATTTATTCAACTCCAACACCTAAAATCACAGTCCCACCCATCTTTACCTGCAAGCTGTGAAAATGTCCATCAGATTACCAGGAAAGATAAATCTGTGGAGACTAAGAGACTCATGCAAAGATGGCATGAAGGTTAGGAGTTTATTACTATCTTCCACTCATGGACTAGCACAAAATGGCATCATAAAACAGATGCTTCACAATACCAGGATAACTGTCCAAGGTTCTGATGTTGTCCCATTAGTTTAATGAAAGAATCCTGATTGGTATCCAATCTGCTCTGCCCATTTTGCTACTTGCCACTCTAATGGTCTCCTGCCATAGCCTCTGGAGACATCAAATTCTTCCCCCAGTATGTTGAACTGTGGTGGGCCACATGTGATTTCCCTTTCTTATGTTGTCTGTAGGCAGATAACAATTGAAGAAGGGGAACAGCGCGCCAAAGAACTGAGTGTCATGTTTATTGAAACCAGTGCCAAGACAGGATACAATGTAAAGCAGGTAAGACATCTATGACTTCAGGTCCAACATAATCACTTAGACCA
This sequence comes from Antechinus flavipes, assembly GCF_016432865.1. NCBI lineage: Eukaryota > Metazoa > Chordata > Mammalia > Dasyuromorphia > Dasyuridae > Antechinus > Antechinus flavipes. The sequence goes on along the minus strand of NC_067400.1, from coordinate 324,521,929 downwards.
CATATATAACTCAATTGAGGTTTATAGGACTAATGTCATACATTAGACAGAAGTGCTGTCAAATGACAGAAATAAACTAAAATATCCATATAAGGTATGAATCCAACTTACAAGGTTGATCAAAGAAAAGACAATCACAGGATAGAAGGTGTAACTGTTATGAGAGCTCTTCCAGCTAATATCAGATGCCAGCCATAGCCCATATATTGCAATGGCATATCTCCATCCACCCCATTTTATTCACTTGTCCTTTGGGCTTGAAGATGATCCTGTTGACAAGAGTTTACTCTCAAGGGGTGTTGACCTAGTGATTTTTATTTGCTGTGAGGAAGATAGAATTTATTAGAAATAATTTTTTTCCTAAGGTAGGAAGAAGTCAGTCAATTCCAATCAATTCAATGACTATCTCCTAAGTACTCAATTCTGTGCTATTCTTTGAGTAGGAACAAAGAAATATGAGTTAAATTCCTTGTCACTGAAGAACTATTTGAAAAGACATAAAGGAGTTATGATTTCATCAGCATAGAAAAGTTGCAAATTGTTAACACCTTTCATCATTTATAACTTAATAGGATTTTTGAGGCACATAGGTTAGTTTATATCAAAAGTGACATTTGAATTCAGGTCTTCCTGATTCCAAACCTAACACTCTTGTTTACTGTGCCAAGCTAACACAATGGGGAAAAATTCACATAAGATAGAGAACCATACAAAACATTCTATAACTGCATGCCTGAAATGAGTAGTGCAAACTCTAAATTCCATGATAAGGAGTTTATAAAAGAAAAGGATCCCTGTGGGTTGAAGCAGTTAAGGGGGAATGGTACTTCATGAAAGGATGAAAGTCTACTTAAACCTCAAAAAATAGTTAGCTAGATATGGATGAAAAGTAAATAGGAGCGGGTATGGAAACAAAGATGGGGAGGTAGATATTATGAAGGTATAGTGTGGGAATACTACAGAGAATTGACCTGACTAATATTTAGAGCAGTAGCATAGAGACTTGCTAATGCTAACCCTAACCCTAACTGCATATCCTAATCCTAATTCTAACCCTAACCAGGAGTCAAATTTATCTACACCCTCTCAACAATGGAGAGGTTGAATTCAAGGACTGAAAGCCAAGGAATGCTATAAGAGCCAAAAGTGAAATAAAGTTATTTCATCAGTGGTATTTTAAGGACTTTTTATTGGTAATGTTGTAGTTTATGGAATTTAACTAGATCTCAAAGGCCCCTTCCAACTTCATATCCTGTGATTTTGTGAGTAATGGCAAAATCCCATGCCCAATAATGCAGGCTTTTGTGAGTGTCACAAAAGTCACCATTCAGGGTAGGTTTGAACCTTCTGTTCATATACACAGTGCCCTCAAGGACAGTTGTCAAAAATAGGAAAAGAATCATACTATTGAAACAAAGGACATTGCCATTCAGAATTCAAGTAAATTGTGATTTAAATATATAAGGTATAAATTCATAGGAGTGGGACAGTTGTCCAGGGTTCAAGGCTCTGAGACCTCTGTTTGAAAGCACTATTGAAATACTGAGGGGGAAAAATATTGAGAGCTTGGAGAAAAAGATTTAAGAGATTCAGTGGCCCTGAGTTTTTGTTGTTGTAGTTGTCAAAGAAATTTTTTTCTTGGATATAAGTTGGACTAGATGGCCCCTAGTTGGACTGTGGTCCCGTTCTGAGCTTCTATGATGCTTTTCCAGAAGACAGCATCCTATTTTTAGATAGTACTTAGGGTCCTTCTTCAGTCCATATTTAACAAATAGCCTTAAGCCCCATTAGACGAAATTGCTCATCCTAACTGCACTCTCAGATATTTCATTGAGTGTTGAGTTCCTTTAACAGCTCAAAAGAGGTTTAAATTGATGCATTAGAAAAAAGAAGAAGGAGCTTTCTTTGTCACTAGATGGTCCAAACACTCACTTTGCACTTACTGTATCCTATTTCACAGTATACCTATTAAAACTGTTCTTCCTAATAATGTCACCAGACTCAATTCCTTTTTGATTCATCAAATCATAGATACAAAGCTAGAAGGAACATTACAAATCACTTAGTCCAAATCCCTTTTACAGATAATGAAACTGAGGCCCAACATAAAAATCTGAGCTGAGATTTGTAGACAGATATACCACACTATACCACTATCATGATGGCAATATTATAGAATCATAGAATATTGGTGTTGAAGGAACCTCTGTATCTCAAGATACAGAATCATTCCATTTTCTTTTAAAAATGTATTTATTCTTATTTATTTAAAACTAAATACAAAATAAGAAAAAACAAAATAGAAAAAGAAAGACAGAATAGGAAAATAAAAGTCAAAAACCAAAACATTATCATGTGTCCAGCAGAACATTCATTTTCTTAAGTGCAAACATACCATTTAAAATATCAGCTCCTAAAACTAAAAGTACCAAAGTCCAACCCCTCATTTACAGAAAAAGCAAGCTGAGAGCTGGAAATACCATTCCTTTGTTCAAGATCAGATAAGGAATAACTGTCAGAACCAGGATTGGATCCTGTTTGATCTGACTTATTTTAGTGAAGTACTTATTTTAGTTCCTCTTCCACTCCCCTATGCTGCTTTCATCCTGGTAATGGATAACAAAATCCTGTACTTCAGGACTTCTTGGTGCAATTGACATTGGTTTGCAGCTTCTTTATAGAGGTGTTTACAAGGCATTTCACAATAAGTGCTCACATTGAACATTTACGTTTCAAGGAAGTTATTTTAAAACTACAGATAGGAAAGGAACCAATAGAAAAGATTTTCTCTTTTTGTTTTTTAAAGAGAATCAAAATAGTTTTGTTTTTGTCTTCACACTGAGCCAGCTGATCATGTCTCCCTAAATTTTCCTCCCTCCACTGAGTAGAACCATTTCCCTGAACCAGTCTTCATACGACATGATCTCAAGACCTCTACCATCTTTCTCTGGATACTCTTTACCTTACCAGTATCCTTCCTAAAGTGTTGTACCCAGAACTAGGCAATCAATATATCAGATACAGTCTGGCTGAGTACAGGATGACTATCACCTACTTATTTCTAGAAGGTATGCCTTCCTAAATGAAGCCTAAAATAATATTTTTTGGAAAGGTGATCTGTGCAATACACTATTGAATCTCATATTGAGCTTATAATCCATTAAATCCCCCCAGATCTTTTTCAAACAAACTATTCCTAGCTAGATTTTCCTTCATCTTGTACTTGTGAAGTTTATTTTTTGAACCCAATTGTAAGACTTTATACTTATCTCCATTACATTTCATTTTGTTCAATGACAGTAGTGGGGGGTGGGGTGGAGAGGAAGAGAATGGGTGTGAATATAAAACTTGTGCATCTCCGTGCTGGCAGTTATGCAAATGATTTAGCAGTATGCCCGGAGTCAATAATTTCCATTAGTTTCCAACAGTATCTGCTTCTCCTTGAAACAATAAATCATGTCAAGAAACAGAATCACTCCATTTTCTTAAATGGAAAAATGCCATTTAAAATATCAGCTCCCAGAACATACAGAAGAGTCCTCTTAAACACAGGAGCTGAACCTTGGCATGATAAATATTCATAATAAATATACTGGTTCCTAACTATATTTGCAACTTCTAGTTGTTTCTTCCAAATGAACATCAGTTATCTTATCTATATCTGACAGAAGGAGGTTAGGGGATGGGGAATTGGAGGATTCTTAATTTTAGTCCTATAAACTTAGTGGATTTTTTAAAAAATCGAATAACTATATTTCAATATGGTTGATTTCCTTTGTAATTTCATGTATTTTATTTTAAACATTTAAAAACATCCTGAGACTTCATGGGGTTTTAAGTCTTTTTTAGTTTCATGGTCACCTTCATCAGTTCAGGGAAGTTTTGGATAAGAGAATTTCCCAGCTTCCTCCCAGCTCTATGAATCTAGTCTATTAATGTCTAGCAATTAAACTCTTATTATATCTCATGCAACTATCATATCAAACAAATAAAGTTAGGATTGTTTACCATATGCAACAGCAACATTGTTAAAAAAGAAAATGTGAGCATTTGCTAACAAATTAACATTTATGTGAGCAAATGACAAAGCTGATAAAAAAGGCTGTTTTCTTCACTAAATAAAAAAAAAAATAAATCCAAGAAAACTTAGACTAGAGGTCAAGTGTACTTCTCCAGGTTGACCATTTATTATGTTAAAAGAAAAAATAGTTTTTCAAGGAAACTCCAGAGATATAGACAGCTGCCACATCTTAGGACTTTCCTAGTATTCAAGAATTTATTAAAAACTATACTAAGCTTGGTTAACTCATTAGAGGTAAAAGGAACTAAAAGAACATCTATACCAGTCTCCTTAATTCAATTTAGTATGGATTTTTTTGGTCATTCTTTCCTTAAAGAAGCTTCTAAATTTTATTTTGTTTAGTAAAACTATAGAGATATCAGCATAGTTTAGTCATGAGTGCTGAATTTGGAGTTGAAGAACTGGGTTCAAATCCTGATTTTTTGGTTACTAATTGTGATTTGGGGCAAGTCATAAACTCTCAGAACTCTGTTGCTTCATCTGCAAAATGAGCTGTTTGGGCCAGATGGTTTCCTATATTCCTTTCAGCTCTAAATCTATGATCCTATGATCTCATTCAATACTTAGAAATCCCTTGTGTGGTAAGTTAATGTACTGCTGTGTCCTTTTGACAGCCAAGGACATTGAAGTTTTGAAACATCTTAAGTGACCCAGTGAAGATCATATAGATATTAAGAGGTGGAGCCAGTACCAGAAGCAGATTTTCTGGCTCCTAGTTCAAGACTCATTCCCATACACCCCATAATCTAATCTAGCAAGACAGCCTAGCATTTTTTTTTAAAGTATTGAATCTCAAATTAAAGAAGTTGGATAAGAATACCAGCTTCAGGTCCCCTCCTAGCTCTAAATCCTGTGATTTGGGGGAAATCAAAAGCTGGGATTCCATCAGGGTAAGGAACTCATACAGTGGAAAATTTCATCACTAGGACAGATCAGCAACTGATCTATAATTCTAACCCTGCAAAATTGGTTGGAGGTATTATAAAGGTTAGTGATTTGGTCAATCTCACAGTTAGTATGTGTCACAGGCAGGATTGGGATTTCAGTGTTCCATACTCTAAGGCTAGCTTTCTATTAATTGTACCATGCAGTCTTTCAAAATCCTATTGTGTTAGACTCCACAAATCCCCAGAAAGAGAACAGGAACCTTTTGTATCATTATATGAGTATCAATATCTCCTCGTTGTTGTTATTGTTTTAAATTTTCAGTAAGTAAAGATGTTTCTGGTACCTATTGGAACTCCTGTGTGCCCTTCCTGATGGACTTCCTGTACTTTCATCATTCAGTTTTGCAGTACATTGAGGTCTAGAGATGTTCATGCACATACATGCACACATTTTTATCATGCTATAATTATATGATAACATGGTTTATGCATATTTCTAGACATGACTAGACTTTGTGATAACAATGGATCTGACTCAAATTTAATACCTCAGTACATAGGACAGAATTTTAGTTCTCTATTCCTGGGATTTACAGTCCTTTGAGAAGGAGTCTGGTCTTGCCAAATTCTTTTTCCTGACTACAGAGTCAGCCCTTGTATGGACCTCAGCAACCATAACCCTCTTTATTCTCAAGTTTCCCATTTCCATGACAAGCCTCTCGTTGTCCCTGGCTACCAATCTCCCACATTGCTGTGAAAGGCTACAGCTCCCAGAAAGTGGATGGAAAACACCATGAGGAAGGCAAGGGGAGGGAGGGAGGGAGGAAGGGAAGGAGGAAAAGACAACATTCATTCTGATGCCTTTCATGTTGTGTTTCTCCCTTATCCCCTATCCCTAATTCCCAGCTATTCCGACGTGTCGCATCAGCTCTACCTGGAATGGAGAACGTTCAGGAAAAAAGCAAAGAAGGGAGTATCCTTTTCCTGGAACCAGTGAGTCGGTCTTCTTGGAAAATGAAAGCTAGATATATTGGGAAAAGAGAAAGTTGAAAAAACATAGACAATGGAGTAAAACTGCAAGCTCTGTCCTTCTGGGGGTAGGGATTGGATTTGAATCCTACACATTCAAGATTCTATTACATTAGTAAAATTCTATTTGGACAGAGATCTCCATATAACCTGCTACCATATGTCTCAGCATGGTAATAGTACCCTGCTGATATAAGTGCCACAAATTTGATACAAGGAATAATCCTGTATAATTCCTTCTCTAATTCTAATCCATGTAATAGTCACTCTGAATGACTAAGGGACCAAAGTGTATGTCATTTGTACTATCAAAGAGAGGGTGGGAAAGTATCCTCTCCTGTTCTAATATGTGAAAACTATCTCTTTTAAATCCTTTAAATCATCATACCTGTTCCTCTCCAAGTGACACCTCCCATTATAGAAATCCACTTAAACTCCCAAGTGGCCCACCAAAACAATTACTGGCATACAAATAGACATAAATGCCCAAGCCTGGCTTGGGTATCCAATCTAATCCAGTCTCACAAATATGATTTGTTTCTTCCTCATAATAGATTTAAAACTTCTTTTCTTTTGCTAGATAGCTATGGAAAGTCTAGGATTGTCTCCCTCTTATATCTAACTCTTGTAGAATGGGAAAGCAATTTCTAGCAATGTACTCATTAAAGCAAAAACCTTTTAGAACAAAACAATCCAGATATATCTAGAGTTTGGTTTTAGTGGGCTTTCCTCTTTTCAAATAACCCTATAAATTTCATGTCTTATTAATATATACAGAGGAATATAAAATAGTAGCTAATGAAAAGTGTGCAGAGTTAGGATGAGCTGTATTCAAGTTTTCCCTCCAATCCAAACTGTCTATGTCATCCTGGGCAAATCATTTAATCTTCTAAAATGCCACAAGAATTTTTCTTAAGATTTATATGACAGAGCAGAGGTTAGTTCATTATTTGTAGAAGAAGGTTCTTTAATGGGGAGTTCAGGACACCAAAGAAATCACAAATCAGGATAAAAATGTTAAAAGTAGTGCCTGTTTATCATATCCAAAGGAATCATACCAAAATCATGGTACTGATCTTCTTGCAATCTCAGGCCCCCTCCCAGTGGCTTGTGAACCAGAACCTAGGATCCTGAGTGAGCTATATAACTCTAAAATATATCTGTCTGCACAGGAAGAAAGCTCAGACTTTTTCTGCAAGGAAAAGAAACTGAGACCCTTTAATCCATTCTTGGTATTCCCTACAAAGAGCCTTATCACTAAGTACATCACAAAACATTTATCAAATTTTTGATGGCCTTTGTCAAACCACAGTGCTCCATGGAAATGCATGGTTAGTAAAATAAATGAAACAAGCATTCTCTTGTACTTACTTCCCAGGGATAAATTGTTTCTCAGCCAACCAGCAGAAAGCTATTTCCAAGGTCTTGTACAAGAAGAAGAAGGATGGAAAAGAAGAAGGCACATGTTATCTGGGACTCTTCTTCTTTTATTATCATGTAAAAATGGAAATTGGCTCTTACATAATAATGAAAAACAATAGCCAGCATTTATATAGTTCTTTGTTTAAAAAGCACTTCATAGACATTATTTCATCTGATCTTCATGACAACCTTGTGAGATGTGTTACTATTATCCCAATTTTACAGAGGAGCAAACTGAGGCTAAAATAACTTGTCTAGTATCACACAGATAATAAGTGTGAGGCAGGATTCATATCAAGTTTGTTAATATTAGTGTGGATTCTTTAAGGAGTTATGGAAATTGTTCCTCTAATGGGCTTTGAAAATTATAATTGTCTAAAGGATGGATTAAATAATCCATAGAAGTTACTTCCAGTCTCAAAATTCCAGATTCCATAGGAGAATACACTGGAGAAAGAAGGAATAGGAATAAAAAACATTTGAATTCCTCATGAGATTAAGAAATCAGAATACTGGGGCTAGAAAGGATCATAAAGACCATTTAGGCTAAGGATTCTCAACCTGGAATTCATGAATAACCAGCATTCGTGAACTTGGATGTGGAAAACTAGTATCTTTACTTTCACTAATCTTTGGTTTCCTTTGTAATCCTATGTTTTTATTTTATGTTTTAAAAGTGTTATTCTGAGAAGAGGACCATAGACTTTACTAGACTGTCCAGGAAGACCAGGACAAAAAAAAGAGATGAGAAACCCTTGAATTTTAGACCACTCCCCACACTTTGTAGATGAGAAAGCTGAAGCCCAGGGAAAGCAAATGATTTACCTACCACCACACAGTTCACTCATGACAGAAGTTAGAATAGATTCCAAGTTTAACCTTTTCTGATAGATCACACTGTCTTACTATGATTCCTAACTAGAAGCCCTATGGAACATAATTGCTGACCTTTAAAAAGTCTTTATATAATTCCTTTGATCCTCACGATAATCTGGCTGAGATAGGTACTATTATCATCCCATTTTACAGATGAGACAAATGAGACTGATGGAGGTAGGGGAACTAAAGCCAAGAGAAGTTCAATGGTCACGTAGCTGATGTCTATCCAAGTCAAGATTTGGACTCAGATCTTCCCTGCAACTCAACTAAGTCTGATCCTCTATCTCTTACATTAAGGCGCTTCCTCTCATTTGCCTGGCACTGGAGAAATCACCTAAGGCTAGGAATTTGTGTTTCAGATGAGGTCTAGAAGGTTATCACAGCTTCTTCAGCCTTCTTTCCCTGACAGAGAGTTTTATAAGTTGGCTGTTTAGCAGCATGATCAATACCATTAGCATGGGGCTCTTTGATCTCTGGCCTAGACCCAAGCCATTGTGTTTGATGGTTGAGCAAAAGAGCTTCAGGGAAAGAGGTCCTCTCGGGAGAAACTGCCAGCAACTGTCCCATCTTATCAGTATGACAAGGGGGTAGAGAATGAAGGAAAAGGAATTTTACATTTTCCCAGGAGGGGAGGAGCCTCTAGCAGGAAACAAGAAAAGCCTTATGATCTTACCTCTGATATTTGCTATTTGTGAGTCCTGGAACAGATCATTTACCCTTTTTGAGCCTGCATGTCCTCCCCTGCAAAATGAAGGAGTTGGAGTGATTGCTTCTGAAGTCTGCTTCAGCCCTAAATCTGTGATCTTGTGTTCCTGTGGTCAACCCCATCTGACCCTGTATTGTATTTTATACCCTGAAACTTGCCCTAAGCAAAATCAGTGTCAGATCGATCAAAAGGTTGATTCTCTGAGTGATAATAATAGCTGATATTTATATAGCATCTCAAGATTTGCAAACGAGATGTCTAACTTCCTTTTATCTTTATCATAGATAGCACACTAGGTGCTACTATTATCTCCATTTTATATATGAAGAAACTGAAGCCCAAGGACATTATACATGTGTCTTAGGCAAGATTTGAATTCATGTCTTCCTGATTCCAAGTATAGTATTCTAACCACTTGACCACCTGCCCACTGTGACATACCACCTAATGTTCCTAAACTAGTGTTTTTAAATCTCTGCTTCATAAGAATATGGACACCCCACCCTCTGGGCACTCTCCATGGTCCTACTTTTTGACTCTCTACTGTGCTCTATTGGGGTGCAATGACAATCAATTTGGAGTTATAAGACACAAGCTTTTACCTCTAAATCCTTATTTTATTTTCCATTCCTCTCTGTCTTCTTTCGTTTTGCTGTGCATTCTCTGGTATGAGGGAATCATTGTCAATGGCATAAAGCATGGGTGGACTGGCCTATGAAAGCCATTCTTTGATGTGCTTGCAAATATCCTTCATGCACACTTCCAATGAATCAATCCACTCCTTCTACAGACAGTCAATAGTTGAGAAAAATAAGGAAGAGGATACTTAAATAATATCCTAGAAGAAAAGTAATATTTCTACTTGACAGCTGTGTGAGGCATAAGGCATAATCAGTCAAAATAGGGCAAAGAGAGAAGGTAGTGCTCATTGTTGAGAGGTAGCATGATACAATGGATAGAGGGTTGATTATGGAATAGTCTTATCCCCAACACATGAGACTGTATGAACATGAACAAGTATGCTTGAATATACCATAAAATGTATAATGAATGGAATGATTTTACAGGGAGCAGGAAGACCAATGAAGAGGTCTTGTTCTTTCAAACCATTATTATTCCTTCTTGGAAGGTACTAAGTAGCATTTTTATGTACAGCATTTAAGCATCTTTTATTTATGTGTTAATGTATTAATTCAACCATCCAATATTATCCAATTCTATGACAGGCCTAAAGGGGATATAAAGTTGAATAAAAGCTGGTTCTGGCCTTAGGAAGCTTGAAATTATACTTTAACAAGCAGCTCTCCAGGTAGGAAAAAGCCTACTTATTAAGTTTAATTTGTGTTATTATTATATTCTCCATCACTTTCCTAAGAAAGCAAATCAATAAATAATATGTCAAGCCCTAAATTGTAGCTTTTTACCAATTTCTGAGGTATAAATGCTTACACTGAGATTTAACTATTGACTCTTCCAAACTAGTCCAATCTGACTCAGCATCTCCCTGATCCTAGGGAACGCTTTAAGATTATAAAATAGATTTTAAATTGTATTACTATCTTTTGTTTTTATATCACTTTCATTTCTGACTTTTTCCTCTGCTTTTTTCTGACAAGCTATTTCTTCTAGCAAAGAAAAAGAAAAAGAAGAAATAAAACTAACCAACAAACAAAAATAAGGAGCATGCAGTAAGGAAAAAAATCTTAGAGCCACAAATTCATAATTCATAATCTAAGCTCTGTCCTGTAACTTAAGTAACTAGCTTAAGTAAGTAACTGAATAAGTTACTTAGCTGGTCTGGGATGACATTCAGGAATGAAAATCAAACAATAACCAATTTAGGCTTTAGCCTCCTCATTCATAAAATGGCGGCATGGAACTAGTCAAGACACAATTATGAAGTATCTACTATGTTCTAGGCATTGTGCTAAGCAATGGGAATACTAAAATAAGTGAACAAAACAAAAGAAAAAAACAGTACCTTTTCTCCTCAAGGAGCTCACAGTCTAATGAGAGAAACAATATGATAATAAATGTGTAAAAACAACATATAAAAAGGAAAAAAAATGGAAACACTCTCAAAGGAAATGTATTAGCATGAAAGAAATCTGGAAAAATCTTCTTTAAAAGATAAGATTTTGATTGGGACTTGAAAGAAGGAAGCCAGGGAAGTTAGGAGGCAGAGATAAGGGAAAACATCTCAGATATGATGGATAGCCAGAAAAAATGGCCAGAATATGGAGATGGAGTATATTTTGTAGGAATAATAACAAGGAGGCCAGTGTCATTGGATGGTAGACTATATAGAACGGACCAAAATGTGGATGGACCAAAAGATTCCTTCTGACTCTAGATCTAGGATCTTATGACTTGATGAATTTTATCACCTTTGTGACCTTGAACTGAATCTGGTTAGACCTAATGATGCTTATTTGTAAAATGAGAAGCTTGGACCAGAGAATATCTAAATTTAGAACTTCTTTCAGTTCCAAGCCCTTTAATTCCACCAGTTAAAGGGAAATAATTTCATTTTGGAAAATATAATTTCAAGCTCCCTAAGGCCAGATCCAGTTCTTATTCAACTTTGTCTCTCTCTTAGACCTGTTATAGGCTTTTACACATTGGAAGGATGAGTGAATACATTAATGCATAAATAAAAGATGCTTAAATGCTGTACATAAAAAAATGCTACCTAGTGCATTCTAGGAAGGAATATCCCTAGTGGAATCTAGTGGCCTGAAAGAACCAAGATCTCTTCCTTGGTCTTCCTGCTCTCTGTAGGATCATTCCACATGGTTGGACTGGCTGGACTGGCTTAGAAGAATCATTTCAAATTTAGGAATAAAGGAGCCTTGGGAGTTTTCTTTTTCAATGTTATCAAGGAGTCTGATCTAAGATGGAAGCAAATTATGATTCTCTTTGGTTATATTCTTCAGAGGTACTAAATATTTGCTTCATTGCAGTATAAACCATAAAATTATAGACTTATAACCAGCAGAAATTTTAGAAGCTATTGAGTCTAACTCCCTTATTTTTATAGATGTAGAAATGGAGATCCAGTGAGGTTGACTTACTTAGGATCATATAGCTACTAAATGGACGAAGTGGGATTAGAACCTGGGTATTGAGGATACTTGGTGTCTTGAAGACTCTGCTAAATGGGACTCTAGAAATTATTTCCAAGCTGGAAAAAGTTTAAGTTTGGGTTCATCGGTGGACCGTGTATCATATTGAGACTAACCTGGTTAAATTTGGAAAGGCCAAAATATTGGCCATGAAGTAATATATATTACTCACTCAGCAATTTAATATATAAGGCAGGATTCAAGCCCAGAGTTTCTCATTTCCAAATTCATTAACTTCTTTCCACTAATCAAGCTGCTTTTAATTGCCCAAGGACACATATGTAGTTAAGTAGCTGAGTTAGAAATGCATCTTATATTAGAAATCTTAATATATGTTATTGAAAAAGTCAAAAATTATCCCCCAAAGTGGCTTTTTTTAAGGGCAGAATTCTTTGGAAAGTTTTAAGTGCAACCTTGCCAAAAAAATAGAGCAAAATAGCCTTTGGAGTAGTACCGTTAAGCAAGTGCTCTCCTTTTCTATTCCTTTAGAATCATGAAATCCAGAATGTCATTCCTACATCTCTAATATAACAGTACTAGAACCCTTTCTTTGGGTTGCAATGTCTTAAGAGCCCCAAGATATTGAATCAGTTCAACTTGTGGGCTCTGCCAACCAACCCTTAAAGAATAGAGGGAAAAAATGGAAATGCTGATGTGGCATTTTCCCCAAAGCCAGCTAATGTTTCTCTCCTAATTAAAATAGATTTCTTGAAAAGGAGCCACTGTCTTTTTAATTGAACCTAGCCATCATGGCTCTCATTGGATTGGAAGATGCCAAGTGCTTCCAGCAATTCCTTAAGTGAGCTGGAAACTAGAATTCTACATACAGGTAGGAGGAGGAGGGGTAGAATGCCTGAAATGGAAAAGACAGCACTTCGTGAAAACCTAGTCTTTTAAAACAGAACAATTCAATGAATCTGCAGTTGTATATGGGAGTACATTTGTAAATAATGATGCCCACAGCATCACATTCTTATAATCAGAACTAGGAATAGGCAGGAAAGGCAGCTGGCCCCGCAATTGTCTCATGCAGGAGATATTCAGTGGAAAGAAACTTTTTGTATGCTTTTCAGCCGAGAGAGAGAGGGGGGGAGGGTGGAAGGAGGGAAAGAGAGAGGGGAAAGGGAGGAAGAAAGAGAGGGACAGGGAAAAAAGGAGAGAGAGGGAGAGAAAGAGGTAGAGAGGGGAGGGAGGGAGAAAGAGAGAGAGGGAGAGAAGAGAGAGAGATGAGAGAGACTTAAAAATAAAAAAAAATAAATCTGTGATCTTACAATAAGGCAGTGTCTTTATTTCTGTGGGTTCTCTAATCTATTCTAATAAACGAATGCTCACAGTTTTAATGCCAATAATATCCTCCTTTCCATAACACATAGGGGCAAATCACTTGACTGCTAAATTTCAATTTTCATATCTATAAAATGAGATTAGAATAGATAAGCTCCGAAGTTCCTTCCAACTTTAATGGCTTTGATTCTAAGTTATCTGTGTTACCAGGGACTTAAAGCCCCTTGGACAGTATCCTATAGGGGACATATTTTAAAAATACAGGTAGAAAAGATAGAATCTTTAGAACACAAGCCCCTTTCCTTTTAATAAGTAGCCTTTTGTAGGGAAGAAGAATAAGCAAATATTATCTTACAACAAAACAACCTTGGGATCTAGTGCTATTATCTTATCTTTTTATGGTTGAAGAAACTAAGGTTAAATGAATTTCCAGTGGTTCCACAGCTAGTAAATAACTGAAACTGTATTTGAACTCAGATCTTCCAGATCCAATGATCTATCCACTCACTATGCTACCAATCTGCCTTAGTTTGCAGGCTATTCTCTCTATCAGAGACATTACATGTAATCAGAAGGATAGAACCCTTTTCTCTCCATCTATTATCCATCCCCACCAAATTATAAGCCATATATTTTCAAAGCTACTAGCATGTAGGGACTTTACACTCATTTATTTCACATGTCTATAGCATCTTATAGTTCCAAAGTTATCTATGAAAAGCAGCCTTACCATTATAACCATTGGCAGTGATGAATCCTTAATCTATGGTTCCAGAGCCATAAAGACATAGGGGAAAATCAAGAAAAAAGCAAAGAAGATGAAAGTCCTAGGATATAAAGTATAGTAGCATATGAGCAAATTGCTGCTGCTGCTGTCAAAGCATAGGTCTTTATTTTTTTCTTAAAGAAAAGAAGTTGTATAAATTCATAGATTTTTAGACTGAAAAGGAACTTTAAAAATTATCTAATCTCCTCCCCTCATTTTACAGGTGAGGAAATTAAAATCCAGAAAAAGGGAAAGTGATTTGACCAATGTCATGTAGCTGGTTAGTGAGAGAACTGGGATTAGTAACCAAGGCTTTTTGCTGATAGTTCAGGACTCTTTTCATTTTACCATACTTATCAATCTGGGCCTCAAGGTGATGCATTAAATAGAGGGCCAGGCCTGAAGTCAGGAAAACCTGAGTTCAAACCCAGCTGTATGACCCTGAATAAGTCAATTTGTCCTGTTTGCCTCAGTTTCCTCATCTGTCAAATGAGCTGGAGAAGGAAGTGGCAAACTACTCTAGTATTTCAGCCAAGAAAACGCCAAATTGGGTCATAAAGATTCAGATATGATTGAACAATAATAGTGTATAGAAAGTAGGATTTGGAGTCTGGAAAACCTAAGTTTGAATCCTATCTTGGACATTTTGTAGCTTTAAGGCCTTGAGAAATCTCTCTGAACTTTAGTTTCCCTCATGTATAAAATGGGCAAATTACCCCCTATCTGCCTAACAGTTATTTTTAAGCTCCAGTCAGATGGTGAATGTAAACTACAGTATATGTCAGCTATGAGTAAGGAGGGAAAAGACATATATTAGGCAGAGAAGGGAGAAGCTTAAAATGATAACAAGAGGAATTTGGATTCAGTATCAACTGGAGGGCAGTGAAGGGCTTTGAGAACTTGCCATTAAGGATTAGTTGAAGGAACTCGGAATTTTTTTTAGAAAATTTTTGTGGTTCTCCCACCATGGCTCCAAGGGTATCAATATTATAGCTCTTTTCAAGTACTTAAAGAGCAAGGGTTAGGTTTGTTCTCCTTATCTCCTGAGAGAAGAGAACCAGGAGCAAGGAATGGTCATTTCCAATAGGCCAACTGATGCTTGTTGTCAGGGAGAAATCTCTTAACAGAGTTATACAGAAATCTAGTAGTCTGCCTTTAGAGGAAGAGGACCTCACCTCATTGGAGGTCTTCAAACACAAGGTGGATGACCACTTCTCAAATACGTAATAATAGGGACAGGAGTTCTTTTTAGAGTGTGGGTTCAAATACTCCTGAGTCACTTCTAGTCTAAAAGTCTTTGATCTATAATACAGAACTTCCAAATGATGAGAACTTTGAGACCCCAAACCAGTATTTTTGTAGTAGTAGCAGCAATAGGAGCAGCAACAGCAGCAGCAGTAATAGTAATAATAGTAGCAATAGTAGCAGCCACAGTAGTAATAGTAGCAACAGCAGAAGTAGCAACAATAATAATAGCAGCAGCAGCAGCAGTAGTAGTAGCAATAGAAGCAATAGCAGCAAACACAGTAGTGATGGTAGCAGCAGCAGCAGTAATAGTAGTAGCAATAGAAGCAATAGTAGCAGCCACAGTAGTAATAGTAGCAGCAATAGCAGAAGTAGCAGTAATAATAATAGCAGCAGCTGAAGTAGTAGTAGTAGTAGTAGTAGTAGTAGTAGTAGTAGTAGTAGCAATAGAAGCAATAGTAGCAGCCACAATAGTAATAGTAGCAGCAGCAGAAGTAGCAATAATAGTAATAATAGCAGCAGAAGAAGTAGGAGGAGGAGGAGGAGTAGCAATAGAAGCAATAGTAGCAGCCATAGTAGTAATAGTAGCAGCAGCAGAAGTAGCAATAATAATAATAGCATCAGCAGAAGTAGTAGTAGGAGGAGGAGGAGTAGCAATAGAAGCAATAGTAGCAGCCACAGTAGTAATAGTAGCAGTAGTAGTAGCAGCAGAAGCAGCAATAATAATAATAGCAGCAGTAGTAATAATAGTAGTAATAGAAGCAATAATAGCAGCTGCAATACTTGTAGTAATAGCCAGCAGCAGCAGCAGTAATAGTAGTAACAATAGAAGCAATAGTAGCAGCCACAATAGTAATAGTAGCAGCAGCAAAAGTAGCAATAATAGTAATAATAGCATCAGCAGAAGTAGTAGGAGGAGGAAGAGGAGTAGCAAAAGAAGCAATAGTAGAAGCCACAGTAGTAATACTAGCAGTAGTAGTAGCAGCAGAAGCAGCAATAATAATAATAGCAGCAGTAGTAATAATAGTAGTAATAGAAGCAATAATAGCAGCTGCAATACTTGTAGTAATAGCCAGCAGCAGCAGTAGTAATAGAAGCAGTAGCAGTAGCAACAGTGGTAGTAATAGTAGTAGCAACAGCAGCAGCAATAGTAATAACAGTAGCAGTCACAGTAGTAATAACAGCAACAGCAGCAATAGTAATAATAGTAATAGTAGTAGCAGCAATAATAGTAGTAGTAGTAGCAGTAGCAATAGTAACTAACATTTTTATAGCACTTTAAAGTTTTCAAAATCTTCCTCAAATATTATCTTAATCAATCCTTCCCATATCCCAGTGAACTAGGTGCTATTTCATAAATAGGGAAATCGAGGCAGAGAGGAGAGGTTAAATGACTTGCCTAGTTCGAATAGCTAGTGAGTTTCTGAGGCAAAATGTGAACTCAGTTCTTTATTCTAGCTTCAACATTATCCACTAAATCACACTGCCTCCCTCCCTTTGGGATGCTAAGGAGAGTGGTGACATCTGCTTAATAGTAGATTAGGCACAGACTAGATTTGATTATGTCTATATGGAGGCAGAATCACCAGACTAATGGCCCTCAGCTGATCCCTTCTGATGTAGATATTCTCAGATTCTCTGATAGTTAAATGGGCACAGAAGAGAGAATAGTGAGGGAAAAGAAATATAATTGAAGGGTAGGGTGGTGAACAGCTGCTTAAAGTTTATAAGATAAGAGAGAGAGAGAGAGAGAGAGAGAGAGAGAGAGAGAGAGAGAGAGAGAGAGAGAGAGAGAGAGAGAGAGAGAGAGAGAGAGAGAGAGAGAGAGAGAGAGAGAGAGAGAGAGAGAGAGAGAGAGAGAGAGAGAGAGAGAGAGAGAGAGAGAGAGAGAGAGAGAGAGAGAGAGAGAGAGAGAGAGAGAGAGAGAGAGAGAGAGAGAGAGAGAGAGAGAGAGAGAGAGAGAGAGAGAGAGAGAGAGAGAGAGAGAGAGAGAGAGAGAGAGAGAGAGAGAGAGAGAGAGAGAGAGAGAGAGAGAGAGAGAGAGAGAGAGAGAGAGAGAGAGAGAGAGAGAGAGAGAGAGAGAGAGAGAGAGAGAGAGAGAGAGAGAGAGAGAGAGAGAGAGAGAGAGAGAGAGAGAGAGAGAGAGAGAGAGAGAGAGAGAGAGAGAGATAAGAGAACGAAACAAAGGGACTGAGATTTAACGATTGGGAATTCTTTTCCTTGCCAGAAATGAGGACAAGGTAAGAAAAACAATAGGTAATATTTAACAGAGCCTGAGCTCAGCCTTCATGGTCAAATCTCATAAGAGCTAGAATGGTAGGAATGTTAAACTGTCTGTACACCACCTCCTCATTTTATCAAGAGGGAAACTAAGGCTTAGGGAGATCCAGTAAGTTACCCAAGGTCGTTCAGGCATTACATATCTGAGGCAGGTTTTGAACTGAGACCTTCCTACCTCTAGAGCCAGGACCCCAATGCTACCCCAGAGTTATCAAACACCCTCATGGTATTTTCACTCCCAAGTATTTCTAGAACTAGATGAAAATTGATTCTGAAATATGTAGCAAAATAAATAAAAATACAATAGCATACAGATGCCAGTATGTCTTTTTCTAAGTCAAAGGCCCTCACTTCTGGTTGAGTTGGATGCCATTTCCCTAAACCATGGTATTCCTAGGTCAAAGATTTTATTCCATTAAAAAATTTATCAACCAATAACATTGTTTGCTTCCATACGAACTGATAGATGAGGAGGATGGTAGAAAGATCATAGAATCATAATTTAGAATTGTAAGTTTCCTCCAAGGATCAATCTCATTTGTAAGATGAGAAAGCTAAAGCTCAGACATGTGCAGTTACTTTGTTCAGAGTCACACAAATAGTAAGAGACTGAAGAAGGTTGTGAACAAAAAGTTTGTTCAATTCCAATGTGCTTTTCACAGTTCCCTAAACCAAATTGGGTAGAATATCTAAGAGGTGCACTGGATATAGTGCCAGCCCCGGAATCAAAAAAAAAAAAAAAAACTCCTCTTCCTGAGTTCTTATCCAGCCACTTAATCCTGCTTGCCTCAATTCTTCATCTGTAAAATGAGTAGGAGAAGGAAATGGCAAACCATTCCTGTAACTTTGGCAAGAAAACCCCAAATGGGGCCATGAAGAATTGGACACAACTGAACAACAAAAATACAGAGGGCTGAGAAAGAATAGAAGCACCAAGCTCTCCTATTAATTAAAATCATTATCATTTAGTGTGACTATTTGCACATTATTTCCCATGACCAACTTCACACTTCTCTGTGCAATATCATTAAACTCAATCCTGAGACATTAAAATAGAAAAATCCCTGAATTATTCTTTCCATTGTATTGAGTGCCTAACCTAGCTAGCTAGTTTCTACTGTTCCTACTAAGAAGTAATGTATAGATGGGCAGGAGGCGGGAGGAGGGGGGGCGAGAAATAGGGTGAGGCTTTCCAAATGAAGTCCTGATTTTCTGCTCCATCAGAAACCCCTTTTATTATTGAGTAGGAAATGGGAGGAGGGAGAAGAGAAAGAGGGAAGTAAAGAGGGCAAAATATTCTGTCACCTAAGTACTATAATAGCCTCTAGGTTGTTGGAATTAATAGCAAAGACTCAAGTTAAATCAATATCAGCTTAGTTTGGGTTCAATTTGTGGAATATTTTGTTCTAGTTTTGTAATGATTCAATACAGAACTTTCAGAAAATATATTAGCTTTGTTCAAGTTCAAATGATTCCATCCAGTGGTGTTTTTTAAGGCTTTGATTCTACTCATATTAAAGTAAAAAAAAAAAAATTAACATTCCTCAAGTTCAGAGTTTAGATGATTAGTAAGGTTCATCATTCAGTTCCTGCTTAGTAGAAAAGTATTTGCCAGTCTATTATCTTCATTTCCGCCAAGAAAAGAAATCTTCTCTAGATTAACCTATTCATCTTCAAAGCCCCCAGCTATTCCCATCCTAGTGATCTCCAAGTTGTGCTACAATAGAAACAAAGAACCTTAGGAGAAGCCAAAGATACATTGGACTTTAGGCTAACTCTGAATCACCTCCACAGAATCTAAAAAATTATCTCTGCCACCCACCCCTAATTAGCTTTTTTCTTTACACTGAAATATTTTTAAAAACCAGGCAAGGCTGTCGGGACTGAACTTTTTCACAAAATAGGATTGCAGGCATATTGGGGAGCTTCACAAACCTTAAAGCACTACATAACTATTATCATTACTATTATTATACATTGAGAAAACTTGAATTATAGTGAATTATTGTGAGAAGATCTATATTAGAGGCATTCAATTATCTCCCTTGGACAACAAAATAAGCAGGTACTGTGGTCCCATGGCTGGGCAAGCAGGCTTGATGCTTAATTCAATTCAACAAATATTCATTGAGTCTACAATTTGCTAGGGATATGAAGATCAAAAAGTGCAGAACATTTCCTGCCCTCAGAGATCTTATGTTTTCCTGGAGGGATAAAATGCTTAGATAGAGGTAAGTAGACATAGATAGATAGACAGACAGATGTGATAGTGATACATAGACATGATAGAGATCATGATGATATAGACAGACATAAAGACGCTGATGAAGATAGATATGGGGATGATAAATATACAGAGGTAACTAAGTAGGTAGAGGAATAAAGAAATAAACAAAAACAAGATAATTTGATGAAAGAGAGAGCACTTAGTAACTGAGAGAGGAGAGGGATGAGGGAAGGTTTCACAGAGGAGGCAAGTCTTGAAGACAGGTAAGAATCATGAGAGGAAGAGATGAAGAAGTGTGTACCAGACTAGGAAGCTTGATGCAAATGTCTCTCAACTTTGAGATGTCAAGTTCAGGGTAAGGTTAATACTTGTCAGTTTGGCTAGAATGTTTAATCCAATTGTAAAAGGAAGGAGAGGCTAAAGAATTGAGGATATTCTGCCCCTCCAAAGCAATAGAATGGTAGAACTGGAGTCTTTTGAAGAAGAGTAATATTGTCAGATTTATGTAGAAACATAGATTTGGAACTAGCAGGACCTCGGAACCATCAAGTTCAACCCCTTCAATTGACAGATGAAGATCTCAGATCTATAGAGGTGAAATGTGAGTAACAGAGGAACCCCATATCTAAAGCTCTTTTTATTGGAATGTATTTGTGCTTTGGGATAACTATTTTGGCATAGATGTGAAAGAGGAATTGAAGAAGGGAGAAGCTGGAGGCAAAGAAAGGGGAGAATTACAAAACTATATATTATAGTGGCTCTGGTGAGGGGTGGTGACATCGTAGTTCAGAGAGCTTCAGACCTGAAGTATGAAGGAACTGAATTCAAAACTGACTTCAGATACTTTACTAGCTGTCTGACCCTAAGCAAGTCACTTGCCTGCCTCAGTTGACTCATCTGTAAAATTAGAGTAATAATAAAACTGATCTCCCAGGTTCTTTGTGAAAATCAAATAAGATATTATTTGTAAAATGCTTTCTAACTTTAATTAAAATGGCATGAAGTATCAAGTTCAGAGTATACCTAGCATTAGTTAGTTTGGCCTAGGGCTAAAGAGAAAGGAAGATGAATTATGGAAGCTGTAATGGAGGCAAAAATCAACAAGATTTGGCAAAATGATTAAATATGGAAGAATGAGGAAGAAGAGACAGGGATGAACAATGATATGGACTTAGGAGAGGGTAGATAATTTCAATCTGAACATAATTTCTTGTTGGGAAGATGAGAAGGGGTGTGTGTGTATTGTGTGTCGGTGTGTCTTGTGGGGAAGAAGACTATAAAGGGAGAAAATCAGAGAAGAGAGGATGATGAACTCAGTTTCTACCAGTTTTACTTATCAGTAGATCATGAACCAACCTAGCTTTGGCCATTACTACACCACCATTCTTTGGCAGAAATATAAAACCTTGGAGGAGGAGAGGGCTTAAGGGAAAGACAATGAGGTTCATTTTAAATGTATTGAGTTTGAGGTGCCATCTTGAACTTCAGATGGACATGTCCAGTAGGAAGCCGGTAATAGAGAACTTCAGTTATGATATTATTGTCTAGATATACATATTTGAAAGTCATCTGAATAGAAAGAATCTGTGAACCCATGGGAACTAATTAGATCACCAAAGGAGAGATTATAGAATAAGACATAAAAAGAGCCAAGAACAGAGCCTTGAAGGACAACCAGGATTAGTGAATGGAAGATAATGATCTGGGATACTGAGAGTGGTAAGTCAGATAAGCAGAAGGAGGAAGAAAAAAGAGAGCAGAGTCTTGGCAGTTCAGGGAAATGGAAATATGAGGGAAGAAGGGATAGCAATCATTGTTAAAAGTAAAGAGGGGCAGCTGGGTGGTACAGCAAATAGAATGCTGCAGTCAGAAGGATTTGTATTCAAATGCAGCCTCAGGCATTTACCATCTGTGTGATCCTAGGCAAGTTCCTTAACCCCAATTTTCAAAAAAATTAAAAAAAAAAAAAAGCTAAGATGATTAAAGTCTTAGAAAAAAAATGAATTTGGCATTGGTAACCTTGGATAAAGTAGTAAACAGAAACTTGTTTACAGATAATTGAGAACTGAGCGGTGGTGCAGAAGTGGAGGCCACAAGGGCAGATATGTCTTCCTGTGAGCTTATCAATAAAATGTAAACAAACAAACAAAAAAAGATATAGAATGTTGATTAGAGGGAATGAAAGGTTAAGTAAATATTTTTAAGGATGGAGTAATGAGAGCTTTGTTTGTACACAAGCAATGAGAAAGAAGAAATTGAAAAGAAAGGGAAGGTTATTTGAGCAAACTTTTTAGAATATGGAAGAGAACTGAGATCAAGGACACAAGTAGAAGTAGAAGGGAAAAGAAAAAGAAGCAAGGGAAGGAGCCCACCTCTTCCTCAGAGATTGACAGAGAAGTTCAAAATAGCTGAAGAATAAGAGGATTTTGAGGTGTGGAATATTTGAAATAAGGCAAATCAAGATTAAATAACCTCGATTTTTTTTTCAATAAAATAGGAAGTGAAGCCATCTGTTGAGGCAGAGAAAGAAGAAGAAAATATAGGAGGCATGGGGAGAGAGTGTGATAGAACTATATAACCACAGGGAGTAAAAGGATGGCCCTGTGGCAGTGAGGATCCATTGAAATTCGAATAAAATGAATTTGTAATGGGTCCTCTTGGTCCAGTTGCATGACTTCCTCTGGTGTGGTATAGCAATATGGGAATAGGAGTGGAGAAAGCAGATAATAGCAATGAATCAGGATTCAAGGTTAGTCTGAGCCAGCTCAGACTAGGTCTTTAAAGCAATTGTTAAATTTTTAGTATGAGCATTGACACCTCAGAAATTATCCAGTGCTACATTTTAGGACTTAATATATTGTTTTGTGGATTGTCTAAATTTAACATGATAAAGAAAATACTAATAATACAGATTAAACTGAAAAGTATGTCTTGAACACATTTTCTCTGTTATAATAATGTGTATCATTATTAAATATTTACCAGCAAACGCCTGGTTTACTAGGTGGTAAAATATTGTAGTGGTTAAAAAAAAAAAAGAACGAAAGAAGGAAGGAAAAAAAAGAAAGAAAAAATGGGGGAGAAGGAATTTAAGTACTAAATTGGTCTATTATAAGAAAGTAAAGTCAGAATGTGTTTGATGGATGGGGAGAATAGAGAGGAATGGAGGGATCAGAAGCAAAGGAGGAGTTTAGGAGGTTTGAAGTTGAAAGAGAAAAGAAAGGATTGGAGATTATGATCATAAAAGAGGAATTTCAGAATTCAAGATTAGAGGTAGCACAATTATGGCTGACAAGAGTTATCAAAGTATGGCCACCCCCTGTGTGTGGCTGAGGTTGGGTGAATATGAAGGCCTTAGGAATGGAGAAGGCTGGTTAAATAATAAGCCAGAGTGGTCAAGTGGTTAAGTCATTTAGTATTTACATGAGGTCCTCGAATCTGAAGTACAATCTGCAGGAATCTTTTAATTTGAGGTACTCCAGCTCCAATTTAGAGAACTCTAGAGAGCAGAAAGAATCAGTTCTTTTTGGATATGTTGAGTTTGAGATCTCAAAAGACATCCAGATGCAGATGCGCATCAGGCAGTTGGCTATGTGAAAATGAGATTGCACAACATTGGAGATGTAGATTTGGGTGTTAGCTGCATAGATAGGATTACTGAGACTTACCACTACTACTACCACAAGGAAGGAAGGAAGGAAGGAAGGAAGGAAGGAAGGAAGGAAGGAAGGAAGGAAGGAAGGAGGAAGGGAGGGAGGAAGGAAGGAAGGGAGGAAGGAAAAGAGGAAGGAAGGAAGGAAGGGAGGAAGGAAGGAAGGAAGGAGGGAGGGAGGAAGGAAGGAAGGGAGGGAGGGAGAAAGGAAGGAAGGAAGGAAGAAGGAAGGGAGGGAAGAAGGAAGGGAGGGAGGAAGGAAGGAAAGAAGGAAGGAAGGAAGGAAGGAAGGAAGGAAGGAGGGAGGGAGGAAGGAAGAAGGAAGGAAGAAAGGAAAAAAAAGGAGGAAGGAAGGAAAGAAGGAAAGGAGGAAGGAAGGAAAGGAGGAAGGAAAAAGGAAGGAAAGGAGGAAGGAAGGAAGGAAAAAGGAAGGAAGGAAAAAGGAAGGAAGGAAAGAAAAAAGGAGGAAGGAAGAAAGAAAGGAAGGAAGGAGAGAGATCAGATTAGATCATTATGAGAAAGAATGTGGACTGAGAACCATCCAGTCCTAGGACAGAGTGCTAGAGAAATATTCACTTTTAGGTATGAAAAATGGATAATAATCTAGCAAACAAGACAGAAAAGAACATTCAGAAAAGTAGGAGGAAAAACAAGAGTACAAAATACTTGTATCTATTTGTTTCAATGTTGCTGAGTTTCCTTAGAAAGAAGGTGTGGGACAGCTGGGTGGCTCAGTGGCTCGAACACCAGCCCCGGAGTCAGGAGGACCCGAGTTCAAATCTGGCCTCAGACACTTAGCATTTCCTGGCTATATGACCTTGGGCAAGTCACTTAACCCCAATTGCCTCAGCAAAAAACAGAAAAGAAAGAAGGTGTGTGGTGAGGATTTCTTTCTCCCGCACCAGGGGTTAGGTGACTGCTGAGGTGCCTTCTAGCCCTCCCTACTCGTGTTATAAGGCCCTTCTTTCATGTATGAATTATGTTTAATTATGTACTAATCTATTAATTGCAAAGAAGGTAAGTGTATTTCCAAAGAAAAATATTTGCAAAGCAAGACGTCATTAGAAACAAGTCTCTGGGGAAGATGGGAATGGATCGTTATTTTCAAGATGCAGGGTGAAATGATGTAGTTTCTTTTTGGTGAGATACATTCTTCCTTAGCATGGAATCACCCACAGTGATTGACATCAAGTTGGACAAACCACAAGAGCCCCCAGCTAGTGAAGGCGGATGCTCCTGCTAATACACAGCCCTGGATTGGTCAGCTTCATTTGACACTACCCGCTTGTTGTGTTGCTTCCTATTGGTTAGCTTCCTAAAAGAAAAAAAAAAAAAGTTTATCAAGATGGGAGGATTTTTTTTTTCTCTCTGTCAATTGTGGGTGGGGTGGGATTGGGGAGGGGGAGGGGAGGGGTTTGGGCTCATGTCACTCTTAACAGCTGTTACTTAAACAACTGTTTTTTGGTTTGGTTGTAATATATTGTACTTTATTAAGATTGCCAAAAACTGTTAAAATTAAAAAAATTTAAATCATGTGTATACAACTTTTTGCCAGATGAAAATGTAGTCATTTTTATTTGAAAGAGGTTGGGCCTTTTGTTTTTGTATATTTGTAAACTTATAGAGAAGATTTTCCCCCTTCCACATTTTATCCTTCCTATATCACTTGACTTCTTCTCCCTGCCCCCAACATCTTACTTCTTCCCAAACTCCTTAACCTCTCCTTCCTTCCCTCCCTCCCTCCCTCCCCACCCCATCCTATCCATTATAAATAAATAAAACCAGGCAACTTGATTAAGCTCTGACCCCGGGCAATCTGACCCAGAACATGTCCCCTTAGTACAGACTTCAAGTGGTTAAAACCAAACACTGACTCTAAAAAAAGCATGCTGCCAAGTACAGCTGTAATTATGTCTTTACTCCTCTTCTGTGGCCATATATATTTATATACATGTATATCAGCTATTGAAAGGGGCCTGGGCTCTAAGCCCTGAGCCTTGAGGAAAAGCTGCTTTGATGGTCCATGGGAAATCTGGCAGCAGGCCTAACAGGATCAAAATCAACTTTCTATTGCCCCTCCATTCCACCCCCCTGAAAACCTACCGGGGGAGTCTGGAGTATATATTGTTAAATGGGACACAGGTTGGATTTAAGGAGTAGGTGGACACTGGGAGAAAGCAGTTATCTTGGCAAATGTGGGTGGGACCAATGTAAATTTTACAGGCCGCAGAAAATCTCCACGAGCCTGAACATTTTCCTGACCTAGCTGCCAAACTGATATACATGTATATTCGGATCCATTCTAAGGGATGTGCAGAAAGAAAAGAAAATGTTTGATGTTGAGCAGTGTACAACACTTGCTTTCTATGTGAGTTCTGGATGATTGGTGAACTCAAGATCAGTGGGATGAAGTGTGTCCCAAGCTCATTATTGTGTATCATACAGTATTATTCCATACATAATTTTGGGGTGGGGGGGGTGGGGAGGGCATGGTATCTGCAGAACTACTATAGGAATAAATGTTTTTAGACCTTTAGTTGCTAATATTGTTGGGTACAGTTCTACAAAAACATTATTTCTTGATGTTTTTTCATTCCACTTGTGTAGTATAAACATGAGCTATACGCACACACTGTCATGAATATCAAGGTTTTACACTGTTGTCACTTTATGGTATGGTTGAGCTGCAGGGTCCTCAGGTGGCCTGCGTAGGGGGAGTGGTGCTGGTGACATCCACCAAGATGTCAGGGAGAGCTGTGCTTGCCATTTTCGATTCACTCCTGAGAAAGGCTTAGTCCCCAAGACCATCGTAACACCTTCGGAAATGTCTTTTATAAGCTAACTAATATTACCCCTTGGGCCAGCCATGCCCACTAGAGATGGGCCCATGAAACCAAGGCCAAGGAAAAATGAAAATTCAGCCTTAAAGAAATCTGACTGTATACAAAACTAGAAACTGTAACCCCCCCAAACGGTCCTGATGTAGAATCACTTCAGGCATTTTCACTGGGAGATGGGAAAAAGAGGGAAAACATCATGGCAACCTTTTAGGCGGGCTAATTGGATTTCTTTAAGAATCCCTCCAGAAGAGTTAGATGTCTGAATGAAAACATATGTGAAATGAACTTCTCAGAAACCAATCCAAAATGGCACCCAACAGTTACCAAGCAGAGGAGAACTCTGGAGGACCCTCTAACATTTGTCCTGAGAGGTCTGCCCCCATCATTTCAGCGTTCGGTACTGGTGCATAGGGGCTGATCTTGGAAGCGAAATTTCCCTTCCGGTGAGGAGGAGGGTTCACAGACTTCCCATGAGTTCCTCTCCCCAAAGGACAAAGATCAATGTGCTCACCAAAATAAGATGTGTCACGTGCTTAATTTTTATATATGTGTGTACATAAGTATATATACATAGTTAGATTGTGTATATGCCCCACACACGTACATGCACGTGTGCATGCGTGCACACACAATGTATATTTTTGTTTCTCCTACTGTTATCAAGTTGGATTTGCTTTGTGATGACAGTCTTGGAAAATGAAAAGTGCTACTGCTGTCAAAATAAGAGGTAATTAATAGTTGTCAGATAACTTGTGAATTGTCTTGCCATCAATAAACCAATGCATCGATGTGTTCAACTAGAGGAAAAATATAGCACATGAGAATATCTCCACATTATATATGCATATATATATAATATGTACATATGTGTGTGTGGATGCACGTGTGTGGATGTGGCTCCATGCATACGCATGCCGCACACTTTACAGTGGTGCTTGGTGGAAGATCGCTTAGTTACCTCACAATACCTTAAAGGAGTTCATGTCCCTGGGTTACAATGTATGGTCTTTTATTTGCAGTGAAGTACTTGTGACCTCTGTCTCGGACAGATTTGCAGTGATCTCCACTGTGTGTTCAATGAATGAATGTATGGATTCTTTTTGCATCTTAGAGTAGCATTTTTTTCTCTTGTGACATTCCTGTAAAACAAGCCGAGAAAAAGACACTTCCCTTCACGCGTGCACAAAATCAAGGAAACGGGAACCTGTTTCCATTAGTAGCCATAGAGGAACTATGCTTGGTGCACAGTGGAAGATATAGCTTGTCTTAGTGTTGCCTGCAGCCAGCCATGGTTTTCCAGGTGTGTACACAGCAATTCCCTTTCTCTTTCCTGTACCCTTCCCTTCTCTCCCTCCCTAATTCCTAACTCCTATTTGAATGCTCCTTTAAAGGTTAGGGCCTTTATTTCTTCCTGTCTTATGGATTGCCATTCCATGACCTTTTCCTTTCTCTACACCCTCCTTGCATAATTCCTTTCTCATGGACTATTCCAGCAATCAAACCTCCTTCACAAAAGTGCATTTCTCCTTCTTCTCCCATCCTAACCAGGTAGCATCACCATGCTCTTGCTTGGAGAACCAGAGTGGATCCTTGATTGAGAACACCCTGGGGTTTAATTCTACCTCAGTGATCTCTTGACTTTATCTCGGGATCTGGACCATACTTGGTTCAAGAAGAAAGTGGATCTGTTCCCCAGAAGAAAGCCTCAGGAGAAACCCCGCAATATCCCGAGAAAGAATGGTTTACAAATGCTAAATCCAAATAGGATAGAGAAGGGCAAAGTTGATACCTTTGTAGAGATGACCTCAATCGAGTTAGTGATTGCAGTGATTGCCCCTCATAAGGACTGAGAAAAGAAGTTCCAGGTTGGACAGGGTCTTCAGCTGGTCCTCAATATTTGGGTTCCAGGATGGCTAAGTTGAACTTCACAGGGAATCAGGATCAACAATAGTTCCAAGATTGCAAGGTTTAAAGAAGTGTTTTGGGGGACCAAACCAGAATCAAAATCAGATTATCTAATGGAACATACAAGAGAGCATAGTTGGGGAAACCTGTCGAAGGTAGCATCAGAAAGTGAGTCAGTAGTCCAAACATCAAAACTACAGTCATGTACTCCAACTGGGGAGCACCTGATCACCTCGGGTATCCAGTAAGCTTATAACCTTTTCTTTGAATGGCTTCACCACCATCATTTTCACCCCTAAGCCAGCCACTCTGTTCCCTCCATCATGTCACAAGATTCTTTAATGAACATTAAGCAGAAATTCCTATCTTAGCACCACCCCAGGGCATAAAGCCACATAAATGCTTATGCTAACATACATCTCCTCACTCTGATGTATTCAATATAAATCAGACCCCAAAGAGGAGATTCAACCTTCAGGTAGGATGCTCAGTATTCTCTAAGGTACCTTCCTACACTGAGATTCCATCGTTCCAGGACATGTATGGGAAATGAAATGAGACTCCAGGAAAAAAAAAACAAAAAAAACTCAGAACTATTAAGTCTTTGAATGATATTCTCCTTGTAGTTCATCCACACTGGCCTGGAATTAAAAACAGATGATTTCTAAATAGTTAAGTTAAAAGCATACCATAAAGAAAGAAACTTCATCCATTGAAAGGTTTTATTATGTAATAGACAGACCTTTTATGTCTTATCCTATAAGATGAGAAGTAGAGGGGAAAAGAAAGTAGTATCATCTTAAATGACTGACTAAAACATTGAAAACTAGGCTAGGAAAATAGGAGAAGGATATTATCAAAAGACACAATGTCAATACATAGTCTCTAAGAATAGCTAAATGGTAGCCACAAAATCTTAGATTTCTAGACTACCTTTTCCCCAAAGAATGAAAATGTTTTCCTGTCTCTTAATTATTCTTGATGCATTTCTACAAGATAAGAGGAGATAGGAATTTTAATTCTCCCTATTTCACAGATAGGAAAATTAAGAAGAATAAAGTGACCTGCCCAAAGTTATATAAGTCAGATATTGTTCTGGTCTCAAAAGCCAGGGCTCCTTATTCTTCATCCAGGGCCCATTTATATGTGTATAATTGGGGCTCTACATTTATATATAGATGGTATGTCTACATGTGGATTATTTATAGAATACATATTTTAGAGCCTTTATGCTTGGGGTAATAGGTGGAAATAAAGTCTTATAGTCATTTCTTTATTCAACTTGATAAGTAGGAAACAGATTATACCCAGTATGTTCATAAGTTGGGAGATAATACAAGAGAGATTTGGACTCCACTCCAAAAGAAGATGGCTTTCCATGATCATTCTGATATCCCTGAAGGTGGATAAAAAGATTAGCGGACCCTCAGTATTGGCCAATGACCGAAATTTCTTAATGGTATCCAAATGAAAAGCAACCTTGAAGCGTGTGGATGTCTAAGATTTGGATAAATTTGTTTTCTAGTAAGATACTTCTAGATTCCAGCCATCTTGGGTCTTGATGTACAAATTCACCCGACTCTGAACCCACTTTAAGCAAATTAATGTGGCTGAGTCTCACTAAGTCAGCCTCAGGAGAGGGAGCCAGGGCACCATCTGGGTAGTGCTACATAAGCATCAAGTCATCGTTTCCATAGCATGGACATTAGTCTACATCTTGATGTGTGTACTGAGGAGCTTTGAGTCATCTTTTTCCTTCACTATCCTCTTGCCTCCTTCCCTCATTTCCTTCCTCCCAATCCTCCCCTGTAACGTGGCTGGCCGTTGGAAGCTCTGATGGTGGTATGTCCGTCTCTTACTGGCTCAGGAGGTACAAGTGGCCATATTGACTTTCCATAAAACTGTGTAAAAAAAAAATGAAGACTTAGCATGTTGGTCAATCAAACAATAAACTGTCTTAATTCTCAAATACAATGTCTCTTGTCTACTATTCCTAAGAAACCCTAGACACAAAAGTAGGTTGAATTTTTGATATTGTACTGAGGAGAAGAAATGGGCACTTTTTGGCCACTGCTCTCAGCACCAAACTATAGTGGTGGGGAGGGACAGCCTAAAGGGAATATATTCAAATTATTCTTTGTGATAGTCTCTCTTGTTGGTGGAGGGAAAGGGGCTTGGTAAGAAAGGAAAGTGAAACTTTTGGCTAACAAAGAAACCAAAAGATTAATTGTGGGTTTAAAATATTCCTGATTATAAAGGGATTCAAGCTAGATTTTCTCTAATGGATCTTCTAGCTTTGGAATTTTGTTATCTTCCATTACCATAGATAAACCAAATTAATTACATCTCCCTTCCTCTTTCTTGTCTTTGCAAAGTCTTGTAGAGAAAGGATGGAAGATAAGAACTGACAAACTTTCTGAAAAGTAACATAATAGTGGTTAGTATTTATATAATTCTTTAAGATTTTCAAAGTGATCTCTCTCTCATACACACACACACATATACATATATATGTTTACATACATATACACACATAGGAATAATCTCATTTGACCCTTATAGCATCCTATAAAGCAAATATTATTATTCCCATTATTATTCCCATTTTACAGACAAGGAAAAGCTGAACCTGATAGAAGTCATAAGTGACTTAAAAATTTAAGATGCCTGAGGCAGGATTCTGATTTAGATCTGGTTCCAAATTGGCACTCTGTCCACTCCTCTAAGAACATTTTAGGCAAAACCACCCTACTCCCTCAGGATTCAGACTCAGAAATTGGTATGACAATGCGCCAGAACCACAGGGTAATCCTGGAGGGATTTTTGGACAAACTGTAGCTTCCCTAGGAACCTAATTCACCCTTTTTTCTAAAATATCTACCTAGAGGTAGAGACTGTTTACAAAATGACCATCTTTGCTCTAAAGGAGTTTGCTTTATACTAGATGTAAAATAAATAAAATTAAGACAATAAAGAAATCAAAGCAATGTTCCCTCACTAGGCAATTTAGTTAAAATAATAAAGAAAATGGAATAAAGTGTTTGTAGTTTTAACAGTTAGCATTGAAGCTCTGTCTTGCAGTCCGTCCTTCTCCCTTATGGTTAAGCTTGTTAATGATGCAAAACACAGTATGGGGTTGACCTCAAATATGCTCATTTGACTCCAGGTTACTTTGTACCCCAAGACTCATGGTGAGCTGGGAGCCAGCAGGACCACAGTGATCCTGCCCTCTGGGAACATATATTAGCACCCAGCATGTCATTACTGATCTCTGATCCAATGTCTCATGTGTTCCAAACAATCATAAAAATAATCACTGACATTTATCTTTTACTTCAACATTTACAAAGGCTATTAGGGGTGGGGTTTTTTAGTTTTAAAATTTGAACTTAACAAATACCAAAAACCACTGGACATTTCCATATGCCAAGTAAAACACAAAAGAGGATTATATATGAAACCATGAGTTTCTCCTCCCATAAAACTTGCTTTAAATATACATATATATGTATGATAAATTGGACCCATTACTTTAAAAATTTCCTTGTTTGTTTGTGCTTCCTTCTGTATCCCTCTGTGCATTTTTAAAAATGCTTCCACTTTTTTCTGTCTCTTTCTGTTTCTCTCTGTCTCTGTCTCTGTTGTACTCTGTGTGTGTTTGTATTTCTGTATGTGTGCTACCTCTCTGTCTCTGTCTCTGTCTCTGTCTCCCCAAAGCACTTTACATACATTAGTTTACCTGAACCTAACAATAACTCTGGAAGTGTTGTTGTTCCTATCTTACAGGTAAAAGAACTCAGGCTAATAAAGGTGGTATATAATAGAAACAACCCTGGCTCTTGAGTCAAGAACCATAGCTCAAATTCCACTTTCCTGATTTACTGGCAACATAGTAAGGCAGGGTTGAGGGAAGAATAAGAAGACCTAATCTCAATTTCTTCATCTATAACATGATACATTTATTGGCCTCTGAGTTTCCTTCTACTTCTAGAACTATGAAGAAACAACATAAGATGGTAGAGAATGACATCAGAGTGCAGGAGACCTGAGTTTGAATCTCATCTATTCTGCATGCTAACTGGCTATCTGACCCTGGACAGATAATCCTTTAAACATGGAATGTCTTGGAGACTAGTGGGATCAAACTCAAATAGAAACAGAGAGCCACTAAAACATTTATAAGGATCTCTAAAAGCCACATACTGATTTAGAAATTTTAATTTATTTTTAAAATAATTTGTTAAATATTTCCTGATTACATTTTAATTGGGTTCAAGTCATATTGGGGAATGTTGTAGACCACATACATCCCACCAGCCTTGGGTTTAAGACCCTTGAGCCATTCTCTAAGGCTATAAATTTTAGAATAGAGAAAGTTCTTCACCAAAACCTTCCCACAATGATGAAATCATAGTTCTAATTTTTAAAAATTTAATGCAAATTCATCTCTATTTTTAAGTGTCTAAGGTCTCACAGCTAAAAAGTGTCAGAGGTGGCTTTCTGATACATCTGGTCCAATCCTCTACCTATTAGATCAAGTTAGTTTGATAAGGCTGCTACTCTCTCAACAATAGATAATAGGTAAAAGGAAAAGTATACAAGTAACCCATTCTAAAATTAATCCGCAAATTCAACTTAACAATATTACCCAGGTCACCCTAGTTTTGAAATTGAGCAGCTAGATCATTTTAAATGTCAAACATTTAAAAACAGAGCAGGACAGAGTCCATTTGGAAGAAGTAAAATAGGTGTTCTTAAGGTCTTTAACTACAAAAAAAAATGAGATTCTAGACTTTTTATCAGCTCTAACAATTTAAACTTTTACATTACATTGTTTTCATTTTCTGATGACAGACAGAAAGCATGCAAATTTATCTGCAGATTCAAACTTTTTCTTGGAAGTAAATTCTATTGGGAATTTATTGTGATAAGATCTGGATAGCATTACTGAAGTTCTATTAAAAATACAGAGATTCTGTTTAAGTAGGTAGTTCTGTAATGACTCTCCATGTAGGCAGAAAGCCAACTTTAAATTGGGTCTCCCAGAAGGTCCTTCTGTAAAGGGCTATGAAAATGTGGTCTGGCTAGTTCTTTAGCCTTCTGTTGGTTTCATTTAAAGCAGGGATAGAATATGGAGAAGCAAAATAAACAGATGGTTCTCAAGGCCTTTAAACTTTCCACTTCAAATATCAGAAGTCTTAAGCAAGTTTTGGACAAGTGTCAGACTCCCATTCAGTTCCCAATCAGGACCCACAGAATAGGGCAGACATTCTATGCTATTGATTCTAGTGAGAACCACTGTAAGAAGAGTTAGCACTGAC
This sequence comes from Antechinus flavipes, assembly GCF_016432865.1. Classification (NCBI taxonomy): domain Eukaryota; kingdom Metazoa; phylum Chordata; class Mammalia; order Dasyuromorphia; family Dasyuridae; genus Antechinus; species Antechinus flavipes. The sequence goes on along the minus strand of NC_067400.1, from coordinate 324,488,280 downwards.
TTTCTGCTACAGAAGTTTATGCACTGGAAATGAATTCTTGTCCCACAAGGCCCATATATTTTTGCATGAGCATGGGCAGAAGGGTATCTATAGGGAGAAGCAGTATTTTTTTCCCCAGAAAGAACTCTTAATCTTCTGAAATTTTTATTCAAGTGATGGATCAAATCCCAAAGGTTTATTTTACTTTACTTGAAAGAGATGACTTTGCTTTTTAACATTTTGGGGTAGATGACTTCACCTTCTCCCCATTCCATGAAGCTTTTGAAAATGTAGAACCCACTACTCTTTGCTATTTTTATTGGGAGGAAAGAATTTTTTTTTAAGGAAAAAAAAAAAAAAAAAAAAACTTTGTCCAGTTAAACTTTGTCCCATAGAGACACCTGCTGGTTACACAAAAAAATTCATCTCCTTGGGCCTACCAGAATGAATTGGCTAAAATAAAAAATAATTTTTAATAATATAAAAATGACTGAATAGTTTTGCTTATTTAATGCAATTGATCAACTAAGTGTTAGTGGACACTTGCCCAATAATTGATCCTGAACTGGTCCGTATGGCAATAACTAATCAACAAATCTAAGTTCTCTTTAAACCTATCCCTAGCAAAAGATAATGAACAAAGTACAAAGCCAAAGCACAAAGAATAATATTAACATTTCTACTTGCAAGAGGACATGTATCTAATTCTTCTAATACAAGCATCAAATTATTTAGTTTTTTATTTGACATGTGATTTTAACAGGTAACTCCTAGTAAGGAAAATCATTCTACCTATGGAGATAAATATTATACAAATTATAGTCTCAGAGTTGCTTAGTATACAGAGAGTTAAGGAACTTGCCCAGAGTCACAGAACCACTATGTATTGGAAGCAGGACAGGAACCCAATGCTTTCTAAATTTTAGGCTAGATTTCTGTCCGTTACATAATGCTGCCTCTCAAAATTGTTTAGATACAAATTAAAAAGTAGAATTTCTAAAACATCACCCAATTTAATGTCATTGAAAACTACAATTTCATCTACCACAAAGCTTAAATACAATATTAGCAATGTTTTTTTATTAGCAACTCTGGAAATTTATTCACAGCATAAAAATCTATATTCAAGTCATGTGCTTTGAAGTTCATGCACAGGTCCTCCTTTCCATTAACACAAAGATTGCAGATAGGACAATGAAAAGCTTTAACTATTGTTTTTTTAATGAGATGAGGCAATCAGTCAAGGAATAAAATATATTAATTAATCAATTTTGGACATGTTAAGTTGAACATGTCTATGGGACATCCATTTTTAGATATGTTTCATATAATGGAGTGATCCTTCTCCTTGTAAGAGATGAGAGAATAGAGATCAGAGGCAGCTAGATGGCACAATGGATAGATCACCAGCCCTGGAATTAAGAGAACCTGAGTTTACATCCAGGCCTCAGACATTTAATACTTACTGGTCAGCAGACATTATGGATACATAGGTGTGAATGTCATCAGCATGGAGAAGATTATAGAATTCATGGAAGTTGTTGAGATCACCAAGTGAAAAATACAAAAGGAGAAAAGGTTTTATTTGTATTTATGTTTTACATTGTTATGAAAAAATATAAAAAGAGGAAAAGGTCTAGGGCAAAGCCCTGTGGAACATTTATGGTTAGTGACATCTAGATGAAGATCCAGCAAGGAAAAATAAGAAGGAATGGTCTTATTGGTAGAAGAGCCAGGAGAGAATAGTGTCACTAAAGAGAATGACTATTAAGGGCTTAAGAAGCCAAGGATGAAGGTGGAAGAAAAGGCATTTGATAAGAGAATGCTAATAACTTTGAAAAGAGCACTTTTGATTGAATGATGAGATCAGGACCCAGACCATAGAGAGTTAAGAAAATGAGAGAAAAGGAAGTGGAGGCGCTGATTGTAGATGGCTTTCTCAAGGTGGTGACCCCCAAAAGAGAGGAGAGAAACTAGATGATAGCTAGTTGGGTTAGATGGGATTTTTGAGGAGGGAAAACATGGGTATGTTTGTTGGCAAGTAAGCAAGGAACCAATAGACAGAGAAACTGAAGGTAAGTGACAGAGTGGGGATGATATAGCTGGCAGTCTGTGGAGAAGAAGGATAAAATGGGATTGCTTGTGAATGATTGTAAAAAAGTTTGCCTTGGCAAGAAGAAGGATCACTTCATTATATAAGACACAAATGAAGAAGGAGATAGTGATAGAAGCCATTCAGCTGACATGAGATGAGGGGAAGAGGAAAAGAAGTTCTTAAAAAATAAACTCATTTTTCAATTTTCAGTAAAATATAAAGCAACATTTGTAACAATGACCAAAAACTAGAATGATTTTCCAACTGGGTCAAATTTAGTCTTTGAACTTACCTCAGAAAAAATCAACATAGCTTTTTTGAAGCCATGTCCAACAAATTCATCTGTCTCCTTTTTGGAAAATAAGTTAAATCATTCTTGGTCCTCATTCTCATAGAAAAAGAGCTATATATAGGCAATTAGTATCTCAACAATTAATACAGGCAAATAATAACAAATATTATTATATTATATAACATTAAATAAACAAAAAATTAAAAATATTCAGTCATTTTTCAGTCATGTCTGATTCTTCATGACTTCTTTTGTGATTTTCTTGGCAAGGACACTGAAATTGTTTGACATTTCCTTCTCCAGCTCCTTTTACAGATGAGGAAACTGAGGCAAAAAGGGTTAAGTGACTTGTCCAGGGTCACATAATTAGGAAGTATCTGAAGTTAGATTTGAATTCACAAACATGAGTATTCCTGACTCCAGGCCCAGAACTCTATCCATGGCACCACCTAGCATATTATATAACAAGTAGTATGCCAAACATTTTACAAATATTATCTCATTTCATTCTCACAGCAACCCTGAGAGGTAGCTGCTTGTTATTATCTCCATTTTACAGATGAGAAAACCGAAGAAAACAGAGGTTAATATACATAGCTAGTGAGTGCTTAAGACAGGTTAGGAACTCAAGTCTTCCTGACTCTCACCCCAGCACTTTATATACTGGGTCACAAAGCTGCCCATATAGTATAGAAGAAGGCAGATTTTGGAGAATTTAAAGACCAAAGATCTTGGTCTGCAGACTTCATGCTATCTAATTAATAAAAATTCTTTAGTGTAGATTGATACAGGTATGTTTAAGTTTTTTCCTGTGTCACAGAACCCTCTGGCACCCTGTTAAGACTTATTGACTTCTCAGAAAAATGTTTTCAAAAAATGGAAGAAAACGCTAAAATTCAGTTAGATGTTAGTGAAATGAAGATGTAATAATTTCCCATCCAACTTCACAGATCCTCAGAAATGCATCCACAGATCCATTGGATATCTATACTTCTGACAACAGAGGCTGCCAATTGCTGGCGCACTCCCCCAAATTAAATTATTTTATATGTACTTATTTATGCACACAATAGAATATAAGCTCCTTAATGTTAGAGATATTTCATTTTTGTCCTTTTATTCCCAAAACTTAGTATAGTGCCTGGCATATATGATATAATATCATATCAGGTATTTAATAAGTACTTATTGATAAATTGATTGGGAAATTCCTAAAAATTATAAAAGTCTACATATCATAGAGAAGTAGCTTGTTCATCATAAAAAGACATGTGTATCTCTACAGTGTCTCTCATATGTTATGATGTTGCATTAATGTTCCCAAATCTGTAAAAAAATTGTCACTATTAGCTGAGCCCAATGCCTTCCGGATCTGAAACTTAGCAGAGGAAGGTTGTTTGTAGAAGGACCTGTGCCTAATAATGTTTGGGTGGCCTCTACTGATTTATATTAGAGGAAGAATCAGGGCCCATAAAAGATGGATGTTCAATGCTCCATGAAACTACACACTTCAATATCAGGAGGCCTTCTGAAAAGAAAGGGTGAAAATTGCAAGGCAATATGATGATTGATGTTCAGAATATAAAATGAGTTTCATAGATTCAAAGAAAAAGCTGAGAGGAGAAATATAAGGGAAAAAAAGGAGGCTGCTTGGCTGATGGAGGATTCTGTGAGAAAGAAATAGATCCTCCATTACAGATTGGAAGAAGAGAACTACAGAGAAAGGCATATTCAGGGGGAATCATCTGGAGAAAAGGAAAAACTGATGAGAAAAATGGCTTATTCAAAAATTAGAAAGGCATAAAATTAATAATGGCCTTTCTGTGGCTCAAAATACTGATCCCAAAGTTACAGTTTTTTATCCTTCTTCAGAATGATGACTGAAAGGAATTGAGAAAACTCAGACCCTGAATAGAAAATAAGAAAAAAAGAAGATAACAAGGAGTTCTATAGAGCCCCAAGGACACCAAGGTAACTGGTTGGTTTCTAGGATTCCCCCAGAGATTCAAGTTGAGATGATTGTGCTGGTAGCAGATCTGGTCATCTGGGATCTCTTTTGTAGAAAATTCAACTGATAACAAAATATAAGTAAAAGAAAGGGAAACTTAATTCAATAAGAATTTCCCCCCTTTTTTTTCAAATTCTTTTGTGTTTTAAAAAATGTTTTTCATTGTGATCTTGTTTTTTATCACTTGCATTTCCCAATGTAACTTCCCTCATAGAGTAATCTTTTATGATAAAAAAATTGAATATGATTAACCAACATATTGGAAAGTCTGCCATTATATGAAAGATTGCGTACTATGATATTTCACCTCTATAGAGAAGATTGGGAGCAGTGTTCGGTGTTGGGGGCTGAGATGGAAAGAGAGGAAGAGAAGAACCTTCTCATATTTTTTTTCAGCATGCTTTCCTTAAGTCTCTACTATATGACAGGCTCTGGGAAATACAAAAAGAAAAAACAAAATTGTCTGTTTTTGAGGAGTTTGCATTGTACAGGGAAACAAATGAAATGCTTTAAAATGAATTTTTAAAAAATGCTGCTCATACACTTAAACCTACATATTGTAAGAGAGAGAGACAGAGAGAGAGATAAGAGACAGAGACAGACAGAGCAGAGACACACAGAGAGCTCATGTTATTACTAGATATTTGGGATCTATTTTTAAGAGAATTTAGAATATGGTATTAGTAAGGTATTCTAGATGTGAATGCACCAGTGTGTTTGTGAAAAGTTATTTGTATAAAGTGAAGAAAGGATCCTTCTGAGAAGGATTAGAATTTTTATTCTCTCTCTCTCTCTCTCTGGAATATGGGTATTGCAATTTATTTCTAGCCACTCCCTTTCCCCTCCCACTGATTATGAATTACTCTCTAGTGCCCACCTTCCCATTTTGGGGCACCTTCTAGACTCCCTAGAGTAGAACAATGGAGTACTTATGACCCAGATGTCACTTTTTTTAGCTCTCCCACCCCCATTCTAGACAGAAACTACTTTCAAGATCATTGTTTTTGCCTAAGGGAAAAACTAAATTTATGCTATTACTCTGTTTTGGGAAATTATGGAATATAAATCAATTAAGATTTTTTTTTCATTTTGCTCCAGAGCCCTCAGATAGAAGAACTCTCTAACAGGGAGCCCATTACCTTAGTTTTCTTTCTTTGTATATACTGTGTCAGTCAGTGGCCTCCTCTATATGATACCATTTATTTCCAATAATGAAACAACTGCAAATCAGAAATTGTTGTAGTCTACCATGCTTTTATCTTAAGCTGACTCTTCAATATTAATTGAACAAATTAATGTGAATTGATTTTTTCAGGACAGTGGGAGGAAAAAGAAGAGGCAAAAACTATCATTTCATCATCACTTCTCTCAAAATGGAAAGTCTAGTTTTAGTCTTGTTTTAGTTTAAGACTCTCAATTATAGCAGCTACAGTAACTAACTACCACTGGCTTCTCAAACACTTACCATACATCTGATCCTCTTTTTGAAAATAGATGGCTCAAATATTGAACTATGTCCAAAGTTTAATCAAACTGTGTGTATCCTTTGATGCAGAAATACCAGTACTACGTAAGTCTGTATCCCAAACAGAGCATAAAAAAAGGAAAAACACCTACATGTACAAAAATATTTGTAGCAGGTTTTTTTTTGTTTTTTTTGTTTTTTTTGTGGTAGCAAAAAATTGGAAATTTAGAAGATACCATCAATCGGAGATCTGGAAAGCCTTACATAAACTAATACAGAGTAAAATGAGCAGAATCTGAACATTGTACATAGTAACAGCAATACTATGTGGTGATTAACTATGAATGACTTACTTAGCTTGACAATGATCCAAGACAACGAATTCAAAAGATTCATGATGAGAAAGGCTACCTAGGACCATAGAAAGAACTGATAGAGTCTGAATGTAGATTGAAGCATACTGTTTTCATTTTAATTTTTGGGTTTTTTTTTCCCCTTTTTCTGTTTCTTTCAAAACATGACTAATATTGAAATGAGTGTTACATGATTCTACACATATAATCTATATCAAATTGCTTAATATTTTAGGGAGGGGGAGGGAAGGAAAGAAGGGAAAAAAATTTGGGCCTCAAAAATTTTTGAAAATGAATGTTAAAGGCAAGAAAAGAAAAGCTGGGCAGCTCTGAAAACAATGTGTAGTATTTATTATATAGATTTTCTCAAAAGGGAAATTAATTGCTTTATATTGAATCCTCTCGTGTTCTTCTGTGTATATAGCAGGGTTTTTTCTTTTCTCATTTTGTATTTAAATTTTGAATTTTATAGAAAAATGTTGATAATTGTCTTTACATGTAATTAGAAAAAAAGAAAATAGGTAGCTCAGTGCATGTAGCCGGACTGGAATGAAGAAAACTTGAGCACAAATCTGGCCTCAGACACTTATTGCTGATATTGAGCAATTAATGTCAATCTGCCTCACTTTCCCCATTTATAAAATGGGGGAATAATAACACCCACCTGCCAGATTATTTTGAGAATAAAATATTGGTAAAGTGCTTTTTAAAGCTTAGAAAATTATGTAAATGCCAGTTACTATTACTATTGATCCCATCCCATGGTAGTATAATTAATGAAATAAGAAGTAAATTATTACTCACTCTGAGCAAGTAAGAGGAGTGTTACAATCATGGCTAGAATCAGAACTAACCATTTATAATGGGAGGGTGAATTATCTCATAAAATCCTTGCTCTGATGGGCATTCTGTGATACTGGAAAAATTCTTAGATTAGGAGATAATCCGAGTTCTATCATTACGTGACCAGGAATGAGTCAACTCTATGGATCTCAGTTTCTCCATTTCTAAAATGAAAGAATTTGGGAGTTAGTCTGGTACTATGGAAGCAGCACTAACTCCAGAATTTAAGTCCTACCTTATGCCACCTGTATAATCTTGGGGCATTTACTTAATCCAAATGGATGTTTCTTCATTTGTAAAATGAAGGGATTGAGGTAGATAGCTTTTGGGATCCCTTTACCTATAGATCTATGATCTTATGATAAATTAGATGACCTCTAAGATCCTAGACCATCTAAGGCACCCTTGGGAGTTTCTAGCTTTTCATTTTCTATCAAGAAACTCACTTCTTTTCAAGATATTTCATCCTTGGAGAAAAGATATAAGTATATGCATTTTGTCATCACAATTTAAATAATGTAAGAGAACTTGAGCCTACCTTTAGAATACAGCACAGAGACAAATGCTTTGAACTGGTAGTAACAATGGAAAAACCACAATCGCAACTGGAAAGCTGAGTTCCTAGCTATTTATTCCCCTATTCTGTTCAAGCTCCCTTGAAACAATCAACCTTTTGCAGAAAACAGCAGGTAAGAATATTGAACGTCAAGGTCCTTAACCTCATCAGTCTCATGCTCAGACCTCACACACTGCCCATTGTCTTATTTGCCTTGATTACTGGCCCCAAGCTTGCTTTCCCTCACAGAAAGTGCCAGTCACATTTTAATCTCTTTTTTTCTCTGTCTCTACAGATCTTCATTATAAGGTTTTTCCTCTGTGTTTGTCCAAGTTACTATCTTCGATCCTTTCTATTTTTTAGAATTTCTCCAATTTTTCCCCGTTGTCTCCCTCCTTTATTGTCCCCTGCACCTATTCCCTAATCCCTCTCACTTTCTACCCCTATTTTAGTTAATATTTCCAGAATACTGAGACAATTTCCCACTTCCAGAGTCCATAGTCTCTTCCCATCAGCTTGCTGTCTGTTCTCAGGCCTTTATTCGTCCCTTTTTTTTTTTTTTTTTTTCAAAATTTTTCTTCAGGTGTGCACTTTTTTCCTGAAGACTTGTTGTCTTTCCCTGTAACCTTACTCTCAAGGCATTTTGTTTCCTGTCTCAGTCTCTTAATTCACATAAGCTCAATTTCACATTCGTTTTTGATCTACTTAGTATACCTATGTATTCTAGTGTCACTAAGACTAAAAAAAATTGATCAGGGACCCTCTAAGGCCATACAGGCCTTCTATTAAGCCTACAGATCATTAGTGGAGGTAATATATTCTCCATCACTAGGTTTTTTAAGGGGAGACTGGATGACTATCTGGACTTTTGTTCAGGGGATTTTTGCTCAGTTAACAGTTCAAACTAGATAGTATTTGAGATTCCTTTACAACTTTGAGGTTCTTTGATTTTATGTGGGTCATATTACCCAAGGATTAGAAAAGGTGGGCATGAGGTCCCCATCCAACTCTGAGATTCTGTGCCTATAGGATAACTTAGTAACGTCACCTGCTATGTCACCTTGGGCAAAAAGAAATTCAACAATTCAGTAATAATTATCTTAATGAGTCTGCAAGGAAGAGGAAGAAGGGAGGAAGAAAAAGAAAGGAAGAGGGAAGAAGTGATAGGAAGGAAGGAAGAGATAAAGTGAGAGAAAAAGAGGGGAGAGAAAGAAGGGAAGAAGTAGAGGGAGAAAGAGAAACAGACACAGATCAAGAAAGGGAGACAGAGATGGACAGAGCTCATTGGCAAGGATTGTGGAGAGGGGTGATTTGACGACCTGGGTCAGTAGTGCCTTCTTCCTCCCCATCTCCACTCCCATCTTCACCCTCTATGATCTAAAGAGCGAAAGAGAAGTTATTAATCAGACTTTGTCAGAAACAACTTACCTGAACCATGCATTTTCCTATTTGAGGGGGATGGAGTAAGGAAAGAAGGGAGACCTAGGGCATTACAATAAGGAAGCATAGCCAAGATGGAACAAAGTACAGCTGTTGGGATGGCTGATGTACATAATCATTAATATTTGCACCCAGAATAAGCACTACAAACTGTAGTTGGGGCAAGTGATTTGAAAGGCATTGCTAAATTGCTAGGAATGGAAGATGGGCATGGAGGGGTGGTAGATATCATTAATAATTAAGTTATTACTATTGTATCACTCTGAGGAGACAAACTAGATTATAATGAGGAAGCTGCCTCCATTGTTAAGAAGTGGGACATTTGGTGGCTTCTTATTTAAATTAACTATTCTCACTAAGTGCTAAAATTAGTGGTTTCTTCACATTTGAAATTTAAGAAGTCTGTTTAGGGGGGAAAACTCTTCAAAGATCATGTCAGAGCTGGTCCCTTGAAGATCATCTGATCTAAGTCCTAAAGATGTGTCTTATTCCAGTCAATTACCTCTCTGCCAGGGGATGAGCAACTTGTTTACTTACCTCCTTTTACAAAGGAGGAAAAAGAGAGACAAAGTTCAGTTTTCTCTTTAGAAAAGGGAAGAGAACCTATTTCTCCTGATTCCCAATTCAGGGCTCTGAGGTAGCTGAAGTTGGGCCTCCCCAAAGTCACAGAGGGATAGAGTACTGGGCCTTCTAGGTCAGTAGTCCCCAGTCTCATGGTTCAAGACAAGCATCTCAGTACTAATACATTGTTAGTGGAGTTGTGAACTGATCCAGCCATTCTGGAGAACAATATGGAACTATGCCCAAAGGGCTATCAAATGTGCATCCCCTTTGATTCAGCAGTGTCTATACTTGGTCTGTATCCCAAAGAAATCTTGAAGAAGGGAAAAGGATCCACATGTGAAAAAATGTTTGTAGCAGCCCTTTTTGTAGTTGCAAGAAACTGGAACCTGAGTGGACGCCCATCAGTTGGAGAATGGTTGAATGAGTTGTGGTACATGAATATAATGGAATATTATTGTTCTGTTACAAACGACCAGCAGGATGATTTCAGAGAGGCCTGAGGAGACTCACATGAACTAATGCTAAGTAAAATGAGCAGAACCAGGAGACCATTATACAAGGCAACAACAAGATTATACAATGATCCAATTCTGATGAACATGGTTCTTTTCAACAATGAGGTGATTCAGGCCAGTTCCAATGATCTTCTGATGGAAAGAGCCATCTACACCCAGAGAGAGGACTGTAAGGACTGAGTGTGGATCACTAGTATTTTCACCTTTATTGTTGTTGTTTGTTTTCTTTTTCATTTTTTTTTCCTTTTTTGATCTGATTTTTCTTGTGTAGCGTAATTGTGGAAATATGTATAGAAGAATTGCACATGTTTAGCATATATTGGATTACTTGCCATCTAGGAGAGGGGGAAGGAGAAGGGAAGAAGAAAAAATTTGGAACACATAGTTTTGCAAGAGTGAATGCTGAAAACTATGTATATATTTTGAAAATAAAAAACTTAAAAAAAAATTTTAAAAACACTAGCGAGCATAGGAATAAATGGAATTTTCTTTAAAATGATAAAAACAAAAACAACCAAGCATCACAGGAGAACTTTTGATTCTTCCAAGTATACTCTGGTCCCCTCACACTTCCCCTCACTCTGCTTACTGAGAAAGTTTAGATATAGCCCAACATTTCCAGACTGCCAAAAACTCTTTGGATCCAAATTCTGCCATTCAAATGTTTATCTGTTCCTCTTAGATTTTTATCATTCACAAATTTCACAAGCATGCCATCTGTGCTTTTTTGTTTAAGTTATTGATAAAAATGTTGAACATAACAATTCTCCTTGGCATTGCACTAGAGTTGTCTCTCTAGATTTAATTCAATTCATTAATCACCATTCTCTGGGTCAAGGCATTCAACCAGTTACTAATACACTGGAAGGGATTCATGACATAACAAAGATTAAAAATCTGTAGTAATAATAGCTTAATTTATATAGTAATTATTACATACCAGTCAGTGTGCTAAGTGATTTTTGCTCAAGGTACTGATAAAAATGTTGAATACAACAACTTCCCTGAAATTGGAACAGTGCTGAAATCAGTTCCAATCAGTTTCCAAGAGCCGAATGTTAAATTTTCAGTGTGAGTATTTCTTCTTTGGAAATTGGCAAACACTGAAAGAAAATTAGAGCTCGATTTTCTAGAATTAACGAAGTGATGGAGAAAAAACATTAATAATTCATATTAAAAAGTGTGTTGTTAGTACATTTTTCAAAGCCAGTTGTTAAACATTTACTAACACATTCTTGAATTCATCTAACTATATCATCATACAGTCCAAATCTCTCCATCATACAAACTTGGAGAGTGTAAGAGGGCTTGCCAGCAAGGAAATGACCAGTTTCATAGCTACTTGCAGGTAGGTGGACAGTGGATAGAGCAGCAAGCCTGGAATCAGGTTCAAATCTGACCTGAGATACTTATTAGCTGTATGATCCTGAGCAAGTCACTTAATGCTGTTTGCTTCAGTTTCTTCATCTGTAAAATGAGCTGGAAAAGAAAAATATTTTTGCCAAGAAAACCCCAAAAGAGTCAAAACAATTGAACAACAGCACAAAAGATACTTATTCTCTAGTATTCATCTCTATAAATGCACTAGCTAGAGTATTTGTATAGAGGAATAATATAAGATAAGGCTGGAAGGATAAGGTGGAGTCAAATTGAAGAGAGTTCTGAATGTTAGACTAAGCAGTTAGAACATAATCCTGAAGGCAAAGGAATTTGGACATTATGCTGTGGGCAGCACTAGCACAGCATTTGAGAACCAAGGAGCACCTTCACACCACAATGAGACACTAGGGAAGGATTCTTTGTAGGATATAATTTGTTTGAGCTGTTATTACAATAAATATCAATCAATAATGTATTAGATGCCAAAATGGCTAATAGGAACTTAGTATTAATAACCAATAGTTAGTATTAACAAAAATGTAATGTTAGTAGCTAGAGGGTTGGCTGTGATTCATGGTGAACTGATACATACTGGCTAAGTGACTTTAGGCAAATGGCTAAACTCTTGAGTAACTCACTCAGGCAATCTGTCAAAGCTGTAAGTTGCCCTAACACTGTATTTAAAACCAAGAGCAATTCTCTATTGGAAAAGCAGTCACAGGATATGAACAATTTTCAAAAGAATTAAAAACTAAACAATCATATGACTGATAGTTCTAAATTACTTATAAGAAAAATGAAAATCATAACTATTAAGTTTCAATTTACCTAGAAAACAGGCAAAAATGACAGATGAGAAGAAATGAGTTAATGTTGGTGAACTTATGAATTGATCCAAACATTCAGGAAACAATGGGTACAGTGCCTTAATCATTTGTGCCTCAGAAATGGCTCCTTATAAAGACACAAAAGACCAACTAGATAGCTATGTAAAAGACCTATTTCCCAATGATCTGGTCTACATTGTAGGCTAACTTTTCAGTTCTACATTTTCCTCCAGTAGTACTCTGCAGCCCAGTAGCAAGGATAGAAAAGTAGATGATAGGGATGGCTCTAGCTTGGTTAGGGGTTGGTATGAAGGGTATAGCAGCATAAAGAAGCAGGCAGACAAAAGGAACCAAGAGTGGTGGTGAGGGCGCTACTAATGCTATAGATAATAGAACATAAGATAGTGTAAGGAAGCCAAGTATAGTCACAAGAAGGCTAAATGGATGTGAAGAAAAGGTTGAATACTAAGTAATGTATTAAATGGTATCCTACCCAGACTTTTGATAGAAGTAAAACATTCAGAATTGAGTGAGAATCATATTGAGTAATTTGTTCCATTTGTTTGAATTTTTTTTAATAAGGGCTGTGGATTTAGTCTGAACACAAGCAGTTCAATCATGTTCTCTGATTGCAAGAAACCATCTGTTCTCTGTCTTCATTGAGAATAGAACAAGAAAAAAATTCATCTCCGTTGAACAATATTCACTTTTATACAAAACTGAGTGCTGACAACCATGGTTGAGAAAATTTGGGAAAGTGTAGCTTCTCCTTTTGTGAAGAATACTATTAATTGTGCATATAACCTTTACAAAAAATAATCTAACCCTGACTAGACTTTATACTGATCATGAATTCTTCTATGGAAAACACATTACTGCTTAAACCAAATTATGTAATGAAACAAATAAGCACAAGCCACAGGATTTTAAGTCCTATGATCATCTAAAAAGAATTTATGTAGAGTTTGATGGCTATATAATTAAATCATAGACTTCAGGAATTTCCTTCATTCATTAACTAAATGGGTATCACTGAAATTATAAATTGTTGGTCTGCTTGACTAATAAAGATAACCAAAGATTGCCAGGCTCTTAGCAGAAGGGCTGACAGAGAAGGCAGAAAAGTCAAAGGAACCCTTTGAAAAGAAGCATGAATAGGAGCTAAAGAATGTGGTCCATAGTACCAAACCACCTGCAGTTTGCCAAGTGTCCTCTGGACCAGCTAAAGGCTTCCATTTTAGTAAGACAAAATCACAGGTAGAACTTATGATACCTAACGACAATGGGCACCCCCCAATATCTGTTCCCTGTACCATGAACAGCATAGGTGTGAATCTGCACAGTACCCATAAAGTAGGTCCTCTGTACAACACCAAAGGATTGCTTTTATGTAGAATCAGAGAGAGAGGGTCAGTCAATGGTATAGGAAACCTGCATTCCAATGGTGAGAAATAGTTCAACCAAAAGCTCCAAAGTTCACAAAAACAAATATGACCTTTGGACTGCAATCATACAAAAGTTAACACATCAAAGAAACATTTGAATTCTTTGCTTTTACTTTATGAAAATTGTTTCAAGGGTCCCAAGGACCAAACATCATAGCCACAGGCTGCTCCAAAACAGGTAAGTCAATGATACAACATATTTTAACAGCATACTAAAAAGTCTGACTGTTTGATCCTATAGAGATAATTCTCTAAGTCATTCAATTAATATATTTTATGCTTTCTCCACTGGAAAAATATGAAGATATTTTTAAATTACTGTTTATAAAATGCTTTCAAAATCTTTGTTTGTAAAATCCCTCAAATGACACATTCCTAATGGCAGTATATACTCATTGCAGATTTCCTCTCTCCACACTGTGAATTAGTTTATGTCATAAATAACCAGTTTTTCTGCCCTTCTTTAAACAGCCTTTGTTGTGACATTCTATTAGTTCTGTTAAAGGGGTGAAATACTGGCTTAACACATAATTAAAAAAATAAATAAACCAAGAAACAGAATGAAACTAAATGGGAAATTTTGTGGGAAAGAAAATAGACTGAGAAAATATGTCATTTAACAGGTTTTTCAAGTAACTGCTTGAATACTTCTCCTCCACTTGGGGGTCCATGTTAGGTCACAGTGACTTTTTAATTTGCTACATTGCACAAACATTAAACAAGGAAGCTATAATGACATACATGACCACATTAAATTTCTTTTTATTGGTTTTTTTCCCTACTTTTGTTTCCCTAAGCTGCTATTACTGCTAGCAAAGGCCATCCATAAGACTAAATATTAGCAGTAGAGAGACGCTCAAATCAGAATCCTGACATGAGACATAAGAAAAGTCCTTGTCAGTTCCAGGTTTTACTCTTTCCTAATAATAATGTTGGTCTTTCATATACAGAGACGGCACTGCTAACCTACCAGTAAGGTGTACAGACTGAGCTGTTTTTCGAGGCAGTCTGTTAACTGAAAACTAACAAAGGTAACAGAGAATCAACATGACCTTGGGTCTCATCATGCTCTTACATGCCTGCTGAAGTCCATGCTGGTCATATTATTTACCAAAAAATGTATCATTTAAAAACCACAAATGTAAGAAACCAACAATTTCATTACAAAAACATAGATATTCTTTAACACTGTTGAGCTTGCACCCCAAAAAACTTTGCTAAGAATCTGCTATTTGTTCATCACTTAGTTTTAATAAAATTAAGGGAGCAAAGTAAGACATAATCCAGTATTCTATGAAAGTGGCTCTGACTGGTTCTGTCACAATGAATTTAGCCAATCCAAGAATCATACTGTTATAGGCTATGAAAAATTGTGAACTGTGAGCACACAGTTGAGACTGCTTAAGAAAAACCAAGGGAGATGAGAGAGGATAAAAAGCAAGAGAAATCTGCAACTAATTAGGCTTCATAAATGGATACATCTGATTCCAGAGTAAAACTACAAGAAAACATCAAATCAGAAAGGATGAAAACTCTTCTTGATATAAAAATGCTTAAGTAATAAACCTTTCTATTTGGAGTCTGATGGAGATAGCAAAGTCCTTTATCTTTCCTGAGAATAAACTAAAACTTTACAATCTCTATTACAGATCCAAGGCAGAAATGAAAACCATTGTACTTGGCAATGGGATGATAAAGAAGAGCTGAATTATTTGAAAAGGAAGCTAGGCGGCCTTTAAAAAACCCCAAGCTGGTTACAGTACATTTATCCTTAATATCCTCACAATAATTTCTTTCCACAATAAACAAACATTTCAATATATTTTTCACCCCTTTTCAACTCACTACTAACCCACCCCTTTATATGTGTTAGGGTCAGACTTCTGTTCTGTTCCAGCTCTGCCTCTTCAGGCCACCCGAGCCAGCCACTTCTCAAAGTCCTGGATGTCAGCAGAGCCATCGTCCCCCATAGCTCCCTTGGCACTGCACTCCAAAAATTCCACCTTCATCGGCAATTGAGAGAATTCAAATTCTTTGCCCTTCTTTCCAAGCTGAGTAATAGCAGCACCTGAGCTCTCCAGTGTGCTGGGGGCAGCGGTACGGGTAACTCGCAAGGTATTACTGTCAGACAAAGGAAAGACATATCAGAAAATATAAGAAAGCATCCACAGTCTAAATTTATAGCCCTAAAGCTCCTTAGAAAACTAGATTATTTCAGACGTCTCTTATAGCACTTATACTTTGTGTACATTGTACTATAATGAAATTTCATTTTAAAACTTTTTAAAATAAAAGAATAATTTTACCAATTATAATTTAACTTTTTCTTTCTGATATAGATGTAAATCTTAAGAAGAATCCTTTACGTGTTATTATTCTATTTGCCTTCCCCCCAGAACTTTCACACTTCTCTCTTTGTACAATAATACTATGAGGTAAGAAAGGGGAATAATATTATCTTCATTTTACAAATGAGGAAATTGAGACATGACAAAAGGCGAAATCATTCATCTACATTTATATTTCTAGTCTTGCCCTTCCCACTAGATTGTACTTGTTCACCAAATGTACCAAATCATTTTAGTGCCATCTACTGGTTATTAAATGGAAATATACATTGCTCCAAATTGTTCCTCTTAGATGGTAAAGTTGGAGACAAAAAGCTTGTCACTTTTTTCTAATGATTTATTTACAACTAAAGTACAGAATAGGTTTACAAAAAACTTTACAAATAGATGAATGAAAAGCATATATTATTGCTATGTGTCAACTGATCAGTCAAAAAAACATTTATTAAGCACCTACTATGTGCCAGGTCCTGTGGCTACTGTGGGAAAAGCACTGGGCATACAAAGAAAGGCAAAAGATAGGCCTTATCCTCAAGGAGCTAGCTCACATCTAATGGGGAAGATAATATGCAAACAACTATGTTCACATAAGCTATATAGTAGATAGGTTAAAAATAGTCAAAGAAGGAAGGCACCAGAATAAAGGGAGAAAAAAGCTTCCTAGAGATGGCAGGGTTTTAGCAGGGAGCTGAAAGAAGCCAGGAGGAAAAGCTAAAGAGGGAGAGCACACCCAGCATGGAGACAGCCAGTGAAGCTGGACTGCAGAGCACCTTGGAATTGGGGACAGTGGGAGGTAGATGACTGAAAAGATGGGGAAGGAACAGGTTATAAAGGGTTTTGAACACCATGATATTTTACATTTGATGTTTCAGTGAAGGTTATTGGAATTTACTGAGTATAGAGGTGACATGATCATCCACAACCATTAGGAGGATCACTTTGACATCTGGATAAATGCCTGGCACCTGGAGTGTCTTGTGGCAGAGAGACCAGTCAGAATGCCAGGAACACAAATATAAAAATGAGATGGTGTCTTCCCTCAAGGATCTAAATTAAAACTCGAGGAAACAATGTGGAGAAGGGAGTAGGAGAGAGCATTTTGCTCTGAAATGTCATAGGGATGGTGGATGATCCATGGAGCAGTCACGATGATGAGCCCTTGATTTAATAATTCCCAGAACGTGTGTGTGTGTGTGTATGTGTGTGCGTGTATGTGTGTGTGCACGCGCGCGTGCGTACATGTGTAGGTAGCTGGAATTGGGGATGCAGGGAAGCTGACAAAAAGACAAGACTGAGAAGATGGCTGATGAATGCAAAGAACAGGCTAGTCTGGGGCTGCTCTGTGAGTTTGCTCTCATTCACTCATTCATGAGGACATATCAACCCAGAAGTTCCAAAACTGAATGGATTACCTCTGCTAGGACTTGGTCTCTGGAAGTTCAGTTTGGTTAGAAGCACCCAATTAATTATTTCTGTAGCCATTCTTTAAAGTATTTTGGTGAAAAACTCAAGCAAGATAGGGTAGTATCTCCTGTCTAGAAACTGAAAGCAGTTTGGTTTAATGAGAGGGAATACCAAATCTAGAGCACAGGGAGTCTCTCTCAGGGAGGCATCACTGCCTCAAAATTTAAGAAAGGAAGATTTTATTCCATGTTGGAGGAGGATGGGAAGGGGAGAGAAGATGGAGAAAGGAGAAATTGGTCCTTTTCTCACCTAGATGATATAATCACAGAAAGCAAGGGGAAGATAATAAAAGTTGCAAAGTGTTCATTATGTCAAACTAAGTGTGAAAATATGTCTGTGCCCTATTATCCATCTGCAAAATGTTAAAAGTATAGTCCCTGAAGGAATTAGAAAAGCAACCGGTTATGTACAGATTAGCCAAAGGTTGGCCCTCTTCTTGATGGCTTTTAAAAAGCTAAGCCTGACAGTCCCAAAGGACTCAGAAGCAGGTAGCAACTGTGTTGGATGCAGGAGAGGGGAGAGTTGTCTTTCCTCTCTGTTCTCAGAGGTCATGATGGCTTCTGCCACCCACCAGGAGTAGCAGTGAAAGCGGGAGACAGGGAAGGTCAGGGATGAGTGGTCAGAACTTTGGGCAACAAGGAAGAAGCCAATTACAGATTGAAGCCCACTGGGGTGGTGGGAATCATTTAGGACTCAAAATGTACCTTGAACCTGATAGTATTAGCTACTCTCTAGTGAACTCAACCCATGAGTATGAACACTAGGTTCAGAGTAGTAAATTTTGCAGACTTCCCTATGTAATTTATAGTCAGACCTATAAATTGCTCATTTAAGCAGTTAAATCTCCAATCCTCAACTAAAGCACTACTCGAATTACTTATTGTGGCCCAGAAGAAACCTTGCATTCTTGAAGGTCTTTCCAATGGACTGCAAGTTGGGGTGATTAAGGTATTAAGCAGAGGCCCAGAGAAAGGCTACCTCTGTCCTCAAAGTCCAACCTAGAAAAGTACAATTTCAGTGCTAGAAGGTTGGGTACCTGCTAATGACTTCTTTAGTTCATTGGTGCTTCAAAAGAATTCATGTGCTAATAAAAAATAAGTCTAAGGGAAAGAATACCCAGATTAATACAATCATAAAGAAAAGTAAGTACATAGTAAAGAAATTGCTTGATTTTTTAATGTTAACATCAGACTCAAGTTTCATGTTAATCTAGATAATAGAGTTAAAGTGAGTTTTAAGACTAGAGATGGTAAAGTGTAGTGAATTTGGAACAAAGATCTCAGTTCAACTTCTGGAGCCTACATTTACCAACTGTGTGAGTATGGGCCTTACCCTCAGGCTCAATTTCCTTTTTTGTGAAATGGAGATAAAAACATTTGAACTATCTACATAATAGGGTAGATGCATGGAAAATATCTTGTAAACCATAAAGAGCTATATAAATGTCAGCCATTAGTCTCATTCTTCCTTAATATACCAATCCAACCCACTGTAGCACAGTGATTCGGGTCTCATGAAGACCTGACCAGAAAAGTGACAATTCCACAAAGTTTCCAATATGTGTGCTGCCTGAGAACCAGACTACCTAAGTCTGAAGTACAGCAACAGATTGGCCACGAGACTGATGAATTTTTCAGCTATAGTAATTCTTGAAAACAATCTATTCAGTCTTAGAAAGATTGTAATCTATGTTGGTATAGGAAGTACTAGGACATTTTTTTAAAAGCTGGGCCTTTGATTTCATGTATATGGAACTCCTGGTGTGGAAACTTGCCCTCATAATGCAGATATATTTATGAATTTGTATTTACTGTGAGAGTTGCCTTGGGCACAGGGATCAAGTGATATTTTTCTGAGTCACACAAATATAATAAATAAATCACATCTAAATATAATATATTAAATATAATAAGCAAAGAAGTATGCACAAAATATTTTGTATTCCAAATGGTAACTTTAGATTTGTTACAGGTTCTAAAAGTATGGCATTTTTTTTAAAATCTTTCCAAAAATTTATTTTAGGAAAAAATTTCTAATGCTTAAAAATTTCCAAAAATCTCACCTCTCTATTGTTAAAAACGATTCAATTGTTAACATCATTTCTGTATATATAGGATGTTTCTCAAAATGTAAGTTAATTCTTTCCAATCAGAGCAAAACATTCAACTATACAGCTATATACTATACAACAGTTAAAATCAGGAAATCCTTTCCACCAATATAGGTGGAGACTCTGATGTCTCAGCAACAAGCTGAGAAATTCTGGCTAAGTTATCTCTGAGCCTCAATTTCTCTTTCTAAAAAATGAAGATAACAATGTGTTACCTCCCTCATAAGGCTGTTTTGAAAAAAACTCACATGGTAAGCCTTGAAATTACTTTTATTTATATACACAGAGATAAACTACATATATGTATGCATATATAAATAGACATATAGGCATATAACTATATGTATACATAGAAACACACATGCATAAGTGTATATATCTCAATGATTTAAAGTCTTTATAATATGATACCCAATTTATAAATTTTATTCAAAATCTTAGATCCATACTCACAGTTCTTTTTCTAGCTGCTGTTGAATTAACTTGGCAGATTTTGCCATTGTGAGATCTAGAAAGATGAAAATATTATCATTGGTTTAAATCAAGAATGACATTAGTAATAAGCCCTCCTATACTGAGATACTTTCATGTCTGATCAATCTTTTACAGTTTTCCTTTTGAAAAAGGATAACTTTTATTTTCTTCCCTTCTCCATCACATATATCTGCATCCTACAAGTTGTTTTAAACAAAATTTCTATGCTAGACAAAAGGGGCACAATTTTAAATATAAAGTGAAAAGAATTTAGCAACTCTTAAATGCCTTATTAAAATAAAAATGATCTACAACATTTTCCTTTGTTCATCCATAAAAAGGTTAATAAGACCACTGAGGCAGAACAAGATCACAAAATGAGACAGTCATGGAGCTAAAATCAAGACTCAAAATTGCTGAATTTACACTGTTATTCATACTTGCTTTCTCTTCTAACATCATTACTAAATGTAACTCTTAATAACTAAGTTGAATTGGCTTTTGCATCACTCAGGGAACATTGTCAAAATGTACAAAAATGTCAAAGATTGAGAATAGTTATGCCATTGTTGGTGGAGTTGTGAACGAATTCAGCCATTCTGGAGAGCGATCTGGAATTATGCCCAAAAAGTTATCAAACTGTGCATACCCTTTGATCCAGCAGTGTTTCTATTGGGCTTATACCCCAAAGAGATACTAAAAAAGGGAAGGGGACCTGTATGTGCCAAAATGTTTGTAGCAGCCCTGTTTGTAGTGGCTAGAAACTGGAAAATGAATGGATGCCCATCAATTGGAGAATGACTGGGTAAATTGTGGTATATGAATGTTATGGAATATTATTGCTCTGTAAGGAATGACCAGCAGGATGAATACAGAGAGGCTTGGAGAGACCTACATGGACTGATGCTAAGTGAGATGAGCAGAACCAGGAGATCATTATACACCTCGACAACGATATTGTATGAGGATGTATTCTGATGGAAGTGGATTTCTCTGACAAAGAGACTTAACTGAGTTTCATTGGAGAAATGATGGACAGAAACAGCTACACCCAAAGAAGGAATACTGGGAAATGAATGTGAACTATTTGCATTTTTGATTTTCTTCCCGAGTTATTTTTACCTTCTGAATCCAATTCTCCTGTGCAACAAGAGAACTGTTTGGTTCTGCAAATATGTATTGTATCTAGGATATACTGCAACATGTTTAGCATATATAGGACTGCTTGCCATCCTGGGGGGGGGGAGGAGGGGGGGAGGGGAAAAAACGAAACATAAGTGATTGCAAGGGATAATGTCGTGTAGAAATTATCCTGGCATGGATTCTGTCAATGCGAAGTTATTATTAAATAAAATAAAATTTATTATAAAAAAAAAAAAAAAAAGAGAATAGTTATGCCAAAATGGTATCGCATCTGAAGATGTGGCGAGATAAGCTTATCAATATGATGATTACCTTGCTTATTGCAGGCTATCAATAAAGATGGTGCATTCTTCAATACCATGCTGTCAATAAGGACCTGATACAGAAATTCAGCTACATCTTTTACCTCCCGCTGGAATGTTGCGCTATCCACCACAAACACAATTGCTCTGAATAAAATGAAAAAACAAAGTAAGAGTGAATTGTCAAAATGAACTATGAGTTCTGAACTAAATCATCTACAGTGTCTTTAAGGACTATACTATCGGTCTTTATTCCAGGCATGAACCAGTAAAACAAATGAATGCTGCTGGTGAACAAAGATCAGACTCAGGTTTGGTACTTTTATCAGTATATCTGCAGATTCTAATCCATAATTATCCTTTTCAGTCACTGAGACTCCTGGAATCCATAGATAAATTTGAAAGCACAATATGCGACCTTCCATAGGACATATTCTCTACTCAACTCAACTCTTACAAATGCTTTAATATTCTCTTTTCTAAAGAATAAAGTATATGAGTGTTAAACATCCAAAAAGAATGCCTCCAAAATAAAAGTCATTAATATCATTCTACCACTTTTTTAAAAAACAAAAAACAACTGAGCAGAAACTGAAATAAGTTAAGCAATACCTTAAAAGACTAATGTTCAGTCAAAGTCAAGATAAAAGACCAAACACTACTGTTCACTTAATCTTGACTTTCTCAGCACCAAATCTTGAATGTAAGGAAAATTCAATAAGTAGTAGCTGAGAGTAGTCCTCTACTCCCGATTTCTGAAACCGTCTAGGTGCCAGAAGCTGAGAGAATACAAAATACAGGATGCTGGCCTCGGCCGCCAGGTATATATAGATAAGAAATAAGGAGTTGAAGGTGGATGGCCTTCTCTCAAGAGGAAAAACCAAATGCAATGGCTTTTTCAGTCACACCTTCATTCCCTGAATTTATGATATTGTACATTGTCCTTCACTAGCAAACATTTCTCATGATCCCTGATGGTTCTTCTTTCTAATACTCCTAAGTATAAGCTTTCCCTAATGCTCAGTCCTCAAATCAATTCTCTTCTATCCTCATACTATTTTTTCTTAGAACTCTCATTCTCCCATATCAATAATAATCTTTGTGCAAATAACACCAATTATTTCCATCTCAGTTCTCACTGCTTACTCCCAAACAGCAGTCCTACTTCAGATATCCCAACAACCCCTCAAATTCAACATTTCTAAAACAAAATTCCTATGCCCACTGGAGCATGGACCTTCTGACATGTTCTCCTAAAGAATACATATACTCATGGCCAATGTACGAGTTTCACTTCAATATGCATATTTGTTCTAAGAGTTTTGTTTTTTTTTTCTTTTGAGGTGGAAGAATGATGTCAAAAGGAGATAAAATAAATTATTTTAATTGAAAAATTGAAAAGAATATGAGAACTCAAATTTTTGATTAATGGAAGGAAGAATGGGCAGGATCTATGAGTCTCCTGGATTTCTATTATTAACACCAATATTCTCCAAAGCATCCAAGTTAAAAAAACTCAATCATTCTTCAGTCCTCCCCCTGCCTCCCTTCAGTGTCCAGATTCTATTAATTCTTTCTTCACAGTTTTTCCACTTATATTATCATCAAACTAGTTCAAGCCTACCTTTACCTGGACTATTACACTGGCTTTCTAACTAATCTTCCTGCCTTCAGTCTCAGTCCCTTTTCCCCAAGGTCTATGTTGTACAAACCATAAAATCAGCTTCCCAAAGTACCTCTTGGATCAAGTTCCTTCTTCTGCTAAGTTTCACTAAGTTTACTACTGGCTACACAGAGCTACAGCATCATAGATTTACAGCTGAAAAGGACCCAGAGAACATTACTTTGCCTAACTCCTTAATTTTAAAGATAAGAAAATATTAGTGCAGAGACATGAGAGACCTGCTGAAAGTCACACAGTTAATAAGTGGCAGAGCTGAGATTCAAGCTCCAGTCCAAGTCATGGTAGCATGAATGCTGTCATATGTGTGATGTGCCATGGGAGGGATGATCTCTTCCTTTGATAACCTTCAGTTTATAAGGAGAGTTAAGATACATTCAAGAGTGATAGAAATAAAGTAGGAAGCCTATAAATAGTACAGGAATAAGATGTTTTTGGAGTTCAGGGACCATTTCTGGTTAGGATAACAAGGAAAAGCTTTGTGGAAGAGAGGGCCTTTTTGAAAAATGGGCTTTCAAGATGGCAGTTTCCACATATAAATGTGGGAGAATGTATCACAAGCAGGAGAAATGTAAGCACATCATCAACATGAGATAAGGCAGGGCCAAGTGTGCTCAGGACAAAGCAGAGCAGCTGGGCTTAGTGTAAGACTGATATAGGAGAACAATGGAAAATAATGCTAAAGAAACTGGGCCCAGGCAGAGGAGAACCCTGAAGCCAGCTAAAGTAAGGTTTGTGAAAATGTGGTACAATGAAAAGAGCAATAGATTTGGAAAAAAATAAAAAAAAAAAAGATAGAGAAAAGCACAGGAAGATTTCTATGAACTGAAGCAAAACCTAAGAACTACAACAATGGCAGTGGAAAGAGTGAATAAGTGACCAATGGCAATGAAAAAGCAATAAAATGAAGTTGACCACTCACTGTGAGATGAAAATAATCACACTCAGTTCTAAGACCTTAGCCCTTCTTTGCAGAGGTGGGGAATTAGGAATAGAATATTGTATATGCTCTCAGGCTACTGAGGCATCTAATAGAGCTTTGCTGAATGGCTTTCTCCCTCCCCCTTTCTATACTGTTATAAGGAATGGCTCCCTAAGTAGGGAGAAATGAAGGATATTTATAGAAATAAAAATAATGCAAAAAGCAAAAGACGGCAATAAAAAATCTTATAAAAGGAAGCTATTTCTTTGAAAGAACTGAGAGGATTCCTCTTCTATAAAATGAAGAGTTTGGACTAGCTAATGTCTGAGACTTCACTAGCTCTGAAATATTATATGATCCCAGCTCTGAGGGGCAGAGCACAGCGAAAAGAAAAGCTAGATCCTAATCTTTAGAAGAGACTTTATGAGAAAGAGGCAGGGGTGGGTATTGGTTTCTGAAAGGGAAGAGATTAATTTGGCTTAGGACTAACAGCTGATAGTAAATTATACAAATGGATAATTATAGCAGTAGAACAAGATTGTAACTGTATTAAGATATGACTGAAAAACCAAAAAAAGGTAAGACCAAAGATAAAGATTTAAGAAAATATATAAGTGCAAAGTACAATGGTTAGAAGGGAGAAAGTGAGACATTGAAAACAAGTCACACAAAAAAATATATATAAAAGGAATGAAATAAACTATTCTATATTATGGCTAATGCTAACCTCAGTCGTTTTCAATAAGCAAAGGACAAGTTCTAACTAAAGCACTTAAATCAATTCAACCAGCGTTTTTATCAAGCACCTACTCTGTGTAAGGGACTGTACCAGAAAGACAAAAATTATTTCTTTACTTCACAAAGTTTATAACTCTGTATGAATACAACATGGACAGAAGTAAGTCAATATAAGATAGTTGAGCAGGAAAAAACACTAACAAGCTATGGTAGGAACGGGTACAGGGACCAAGGGCAGAGAGGCCTCATGAAACAAGTGGTATCTAAGCTGGGCACTGATTGAAGGGCTTCTGGTGATTAGCAGCGATGGGAGTTGGACTTAAGAAGCTGAGGTGAGTTTTCCATTTTCGGCTGATGAATTTTACTTTGAAAACAAGGAGACAATGGAAGTTTTGAGACACGGAAAAGGTATAAGTATACTGATCAATAGGTTTTGGGAAGATGGTTTTGGGATCTGTGCAGAGGATTGACAGGAAAGTCTGGGAACAGGGAGACCAGTTAGGAGGCCTCCATGAAAAACAATAAGGGCCTGAAGTACAGGGATGGGTGTGAGGAAGCTTAGAGATTTTCTGAAGATGAAAGTAACAAAACTTGGAGAGAGGGAAGTGCCAATGAGGACTCTGGGCTTCTAAGGCAGGGTGGCTGGAAGAATGGCAGCACCCTCAAGAGAAATAGGAAAGTCTGAAGGAAGAGCAGATGGAGAGGAGGGGTGAACACAATGAATTCTGTTTTGTCAAACAAATACCATACATTACATTACATACTAGGAGAAATCTATACAAACTGTAACTCCTGGAATTTGTGCATAAATTCTAGTTACCAGATAAACACATCAACCTATATGTAACACTTTTCTACAACATTTCCTCTGTGAAACTTCTGGAGTTTTTATATTTGCACAATGAAGTTTTCTATAAGAGTCAAAATAACAGACTCTGAAAGATCCTGTAAAAAGGCTGGGGAAAAAAAATTTGACAATGACGACTTGTGACTAATAAGGTAAATGTGAAGATGTTCTCAAGGTAGTAAAAGACAGGGATCTGAAGAAAGTCATTCTAAATTTCAGTATTATGTCATCTGAAAAATAGAGCTAGATCTTGCAAGAAACAAAGGGGAAGATGTAGTCTGCATAGATGAAGTTATACTGATGAGAGAAAAAATTGTGGAAAAAAAGCAGAAGGATGAGTGGGTCTCACTGGGTCTCATCACTAGAGAATAAAAGAATCAGGAGCAGTGATGGCTATGCAAATATTTCTCTCCTGAAAAAATATCAGGAAAGAATATGAGTCTGAAAAGTATAGAGTGGTGTTACTAAATTTTTTTAGTAACTGGTGGAAAAAATTAGATTACCCAAAAGAGTGCATCTAAGTAGCCTGTATTCACAGGAACTAAAACTATTTTCTTCTAGGAGTGAAAAGGGCACTTTTCTGAAATGAAATCTTTTTTGTTAAAATTAAATCTCATTACTTCTGAAATCTATGCATTTTTTTTGTGGAACAGAAGATAGGTACATCGTGGCTTCAGCAAACTTCCCTCATTGACTTGATTTGTGCTTCATTTGAGAGCATGAGAATTAGTCATGTGTTTTTTTTTTTTTTATCATTTCACTCAGAGTAAGATGTGTAGGAAATGAATGAAATCTAAGAACAAAGGACAACCACCAACCAATGAACTCTAGAGAACTTGTTAATGATTTTCCTATTTTCCAACTCTAACTTCTGACTTGTACAACAAAACTGGGCTTGTTTTAACAATAACACCACAGGAAAATAGTTTTTAACTGTCACTGTCTTCCTCACAAAACAATGCTTTTTGGAAATTTTTAAAATATCACTCAATAGCCATTCTCTTTCTCCTTATCATATATTCCCTTTGAAACATACTTGAGGGAAACAAACATACTAGCCATTTCTGACCACAAAGACCTCATTCTAGTCCCATGAACCAAAGTGCCTCTAGAGTATGTTTCATTTTCGGGCCTCTAAAGTCAAGACTGGTAACTTCATCCATCAAGAGTACTGATATCTTTCAATGTTATTTTCCTTCATTATATAGTGCTTCAAGAGACAGTAGCAGTGAAACAGAATCCTGGACATTTTCATAAAGGAAAGAAAAAAATCTTATTACTTCTCTCATTGGAGTGTGAGCTCCTTGAGGAACAGAGGGTCTCTTTTGATCCTTTTTGTATTCCCAGTGCTTAACACATAGTTTACACATAGTTAAGTTCTTCAACTTATTTAAATTCTTTATTTTTGCCATGAATTAAATAAGAGTTTTCAAAGGCTTTTAAACTGAAATGAGAATTTTAGAACAGTTTTTAAAGGCTCAAATAAGTAAAACATGTTACTCAAATTAGGAAATTCTTTCTCCCGTGATCCTTAAGATGTCAATTTCTTTTCAAAAAAATTTTAATTAACAAAAATATATGTTCTCTCCTGTCTGCATTTCTACTTCCTCCCCATTGAACAAAAGAGGAAAAATCTCTTGTGCAGTCATGTAAAATGAATCCCTATGTTGCCCATGTCCAAAGCATGTCTCAATTGATACCCTGAATCCTTCATCTCCATGAGGAAGAAAGTAACAGTTCACCAACAGGCCTCTGAAATCAGGGTTGGTCATTATACTGATGAGAGTTCTAAGTCTTTCTGTCTCCTCAATGTTGTACTATACAAACTATTCTCCTTATGTTTACTTTCCTTTGTAGCATCTTCTTAGGTTTCTCATTTGACATGGAATAACAGTATTCCATAACATGCATATATACTAGTCATTCCCACAATAGATGAGAACTCCCTTATTTTTCAGTTCCTAGCTTCTACAATAAGAGCTACTCTATTTTTGTATGTATATGTCCTTTTCTTCTTTATCTCTCTTGAGGCTTAGGCAAGGCATCAGTACAGAATGATTTAGCTGTAGTATAACTTGCAGTACTGGATTTGAAATGTTCTTGAGACCTTTCTCATTTCTTAGAGTCTCTCCCAAGATTTTTTTTTGAAGTTTAGCATTCACTGAAATATTTTCATGTAATGAATATAACTAAATAACAAATACTAAATATAGCACTATCAGAAAAGCATTCAATAAAAATCACATAAATAAATAAAACCAAAACCAAAACATTACACAAGTAGTGCGATTTTTTTTTGTACTTTCTATAGGATTATCAATATTACACCTCTTTTACTTACCTGGCTGAAGCCTTAAACCGCTCTAAGAATTGAAGCCTCAAGCTCTCATGACCAGGGAGATCAATCAAAGTCAAACTATTTCCCTAGGAATT
This sequence comes from Antechinus flavipes, assembly GCF_016432865.1. Lineage (NCBI taxonomy): Eukaryota > Metazoa > Chordata > Mammalia > Dasyuromorphia > Dasyuridae > Antechinus > Antechinus flavipes. Next base: position 324,460,056 of record NC_067400.1, on the reverse strand, counting down.
GACAATAACATAAAATTAATGTCCCAATAAAAACACTATTATGGAAATTCCAGATTCAGAAAAGAGTAAATGTATTCAATGAAAAGCAAGTGAGGGCAAAATACCAATATGCTATTTTAGAAGTAACTTATTTTCTCAAATTAGTAATTATTTAATAATTTATTAAATACTTTAAGTATTCAAATTATAATATGTGGTCAAAAGACCAAAAAATGTGTGGAATTAATCAATAGTTATTTGTTAAATAACTACTAAGTATTGTTAGGCTCTGTGGATAATTTTAAAAGGCAAAATTCTTCTCTCCTCAAGAAACTTACAATCTAGTTGAGAGAGGGAAAAAAGAATAAAATACATCCTGCAACAGAAAATAAGAAAATACTAAGTGTTTGGTATAAAGCTCTGAAAGAGTTCAGAAGAAAGGGGGAATCAGTAAACACTAAGTCAAGAAAGGCTAGTCTACATGGGTCTTCAGATGGCTCTGGGAAGGTGGAAAGGATCTGGATTAGGGGAGAGATTACAGAGGGTGGAAGGGAGAACAGGTAATGGAATCCTACTTGTAAGAACTTGTCTACACTGCAATACTTTAAAAGATTAACAAAAGAGAGAAAAAAAGTTGATTTTTCAAATGAAAGCTACAAAAACATGGAAAACAATACACAACAGTGTAAATGAAAAAATCACCATCAGGAAGTCTAAGAAACTGGAAAATCTTTGTCAGAGAGACGAGAGACAAAGAAATGAGGGAGTAGTAGGGCAGAATATTACATATATTGATATGATATGGTCATTGCATGGGATCTATTACTTGTTTTTCAAGTATCACAAAAAAGGTTTCAATCTGAAAGGGAAGAAGGTTCCTTAATTCTAAAAATGAGTGTGATTTAAAGACAAAAAGCATGAATAAAATATTCTTGTATAAAAATAATAAAGTGAAGTCTGGCTTTTGAATAAGTAAAATAGCTTCCCAAGTAGACTCATGAGAACCAAACTACTCTTTAAAATAGTTTTTATGGAAAAATGAATTCTAAGTTATAAGCAACTGATTTATAATTGAAACCCACTTGTAAGTTGAGGACTCCCAGTATGTTCATGCAAATAATAACATGGCTATTCTAGATTTTGATAACTCCTTACCCTGTCGTTGTTGACTCGGTACACAGCAGAGCTATCAGTAATAGATGTCTGGGTATTTCTGTAAAGTCCTGTTAACAGCTATAAAACAAGACAAAAGATAAGATTAAATTAATTCTCAAACTCACTAAGCATGAAATTCTTTCATCCTCTAACAAGCTAAGTCCAACAAATTGACTAGCGTCAAAATAAAGTATCAAAATTATTCTTCTTTTCAAATGATCAGTCTTGCTAGGGATCACTCAGAATAGGACATTTTTAATCCCACACTTCCAAAACAACTTGACACACAACTTTCAGTTCATGAGAGAAACAAAATTACATTTCAAAAGAAATTAGTATTAATGACTTGAATGTATTTATTTGTCATAAATGCCATTTTTAATTTTTTCTACTTTTAAAAAGGGAGAAAAGGAAAAATTTTACTGTAATTCTATAAAATTAACTATGAAACAGCTCATTTCAAAAGAAGCTCAATCATTCTAAAATACCAAAAAGAATAGCCATCATGAGAAGAGTCATACCAACTTTCACTGAAAAGTATGCCATCTTTGTAACTTTTTAACATGATTACTACAATATCTCTGCTCCTTCTACTTCATTAGTTGTTTTAGCAACTTCAGTAATCAGATGAAAAGAGCAAAGAAAACTGCTAAACATATTTTCTAACATCCAGTAAAAAACATTCATATCAGTTGTAGGATCTCATGAAAACTGAAGTGCTCAAAAGCTGGCAGTTTACAAACTTTCCAAGATCCCTTTTTCCTACCCAAGAAGGTAAGAATTATTTCCAGATTTATCAGAATTAATGTAAAATTTTCTACAAAGCAACCAATGGCTCAAAAAAAAAAAAAAAAACCTGCACATCTCTCATATTTATCACACGACTCTTTTATATGACAATAAAAACATTTACCCTGACAAAAAGGAGCGTCTTCCCTGAATCACAAAGTCCAACCAGAAGTACAGCCCTTCGACTGCTCTTCCTGCTCCGAATGAGTTTCCAGCATACTGTGAAAGTGAAAAGAAAAGAGATAATAGAGTTGCACAAGTTCAGGGATGGAGAATACCTTAGAAAGTACTTGGTCCAAATGTTTCATTTTACCAAAAAATAAAGCCAATACTAGAACAAGTCTTCTCATTCAATCTTTATTTGTAATTCATTTCACTATACTAGGCAGCTCAGTGAAGCCTTAAGCGTCAGAAAAACCTGACTGAATCCAGATACTCAACAGCTGTGTGATCCTAAATCACTTAATTTCTTTGTACCTCAGTATCCTCATCTGTAAAATAGGGTAACAATAACACCTACCTCACAGGATGGTTGTGAGAATCAAACAAATCAATATCTGCAAAGTACTTTGCATTTATTATATAAATACTACTACTATTATTTATTGACACATAAATTACTATTATTAAGGAATACTAGATAGTAAAGTTTTTTGTAGTAGGGAATAGATATTAAAGATATCTTAATCCACTATATTTATTGTGAAACCAGTATGAAACAATGCCTAATTGTTTACCTAAAGGTAAATGAAAAATATAAACCAGTAAATACAAAGTAATTTGGGAATGGGGAAGCACTATCAGCTGGGAGATGAGGAAAGGTCTCAGAAGAAAATGGCACTTAAACTGAACTCTGATGGGAGCTAAGGGTTCTCAAGAGCAGGGATGGGGGGAGGGAGTGCATCCTCACCATAGTGATAATACAAGCATGGGAGATGGGCTGCATATAAAGAAGAGCAAGCAAGTCAGTGGGCCAGAACACAGAGTAAATGAAGGGGAGTAATATGTAATAAGCTTGGAAGGCAACTACGAATAGATGATGAAGCTGTATTTGGCCACAGAGGCAAAAGAAAGCTACCAGAACAACAGTTCTTAAGCTGGTTCTGTGAACTTGTGCTTTTCAGAAATAATGTGCAAAAATATTTGAAGCAGTCTTTTTTTGTAATGGCAAGGAAATGGAAATTGAGGAGGATGCCCATCAGTTATGGTATATGAATATAATGGAATATTCTATAAGAAATGATCAGCAGGATGATTTAAGAGAGGTCTGGATCGACTTAATGAACTGATGCTAAGTGAAGTGAGCAAAATCAAAAGATCAATGTATATGGCATCAGCAAGATTATATAATGACCAATTCTGATGGACTTGACTCTTTTCAACAATGAGGTGATTCAAGGCAGTTTCAATAGACTAGTGGTAGAAAGTGCCATCCACGTCCAGAGAGAGAACTATGGATACTGAATGTGAACCAAACTATATTTTCACCTTTGTTCTTTTTTTCTTTCTCATTTTTTCCCCCTTTTGATCTGTCTTTTCTTGAGCAGCATGATAAATGTGGAAATATATTTAGAAGAACTGCACATGTTAAATCGATCTTGGACTATTTGTTGTCTAGGAGATGGGGGAGATGGAGGAGAGAGAAAAATTTGGAACAAAAGATTTTGCAAGCATGGATGTTGAAAACTCTTTTTGCATGTATTTTGAAAAATAAAAAAGTAATAGCTTAATAATAGTATTTTTTAATATGATTGGTTTTCTCTGTAATTCTATGTATTTTACTTTATATAAAGAGATCCACCAGATTGCCCTAGGGGGCCATGGCATAAAGAGAGATTTAGAATCCAAACACTAAAACTTTCTTAGGAGAGAGTCAGCATGGTCAGACCCATGCTTTAGGAATATTAATGTGATATGTGTGTAATGGATGGACTGGAGGTAAGAAAATTGAGATAGGGAGACCAATCAGGAAGTTATTCCAACAGGCCAGAAAAAGGGGATGAGGACCTGAACTAGGATGGCGTTATAGAGAGAAAATGAATGACTTGAGAAATGACTGGACATGGAAAGTAAGAGAGGAGAAGAAGTACAGGCAAATCCAAGTTTTTGGATGTGAACCACCAGAAGAATGGTGGTGCCTTCAACAATAATGGGTTAAGGAAGAAGACTGGGTTTGGGGAGAAAAATAGTAAGTCTATTTTAGACATGCTATATTTGAGTTTCCTACAGGACCTCCACTTCAAAATGTCTAATAAGATTTCAATCAAGGTCTCCACATTCAAAACCAATGTTCTTTCCTCTGACATGGATGCAGGGATCAGAGGTAGAGAGTGAAGCTGATTGAGAGAGAGAAAAGCAGTACCATTGATAGAATTAGGGAGGTCAGAAGAGGGAGCAATTTCAGACTTGCTAATCCATATCAATGGAACATTCAGGAAATGTTCATAAATAGGCCTAGAATTTAGGTGAAGAGATACCAGAAATAGCTGAATAGATGTCATAGTACAAGACTGCTGGAAGAACACTGACTGGAATAAGAGGATCTGGGTTTAAATCCCACCTCTGACACTTTCTACTTGTGTGATCTCGATTCTCCTGGGCCGAATATGTATGTCTTTCCAGGCTTTTCTGAAATCAGCCTGCTCACCATTTCATATAGAACAATAATATTCCATTATTCACATACCATAACTGATGGGCATCCCCTCAATTTCCAGTTCCTTGCCACTACAAAAAAGGCTGCTACAAATATTTTTGCACAATTTCAAATTTAAACAATTTCCAAATATTTCTTCTGCAGAGAAGGTACGGAGACCAAAGACAAAAAACAATGCTGGGGAATCTTCTGTCAGGATGTGTATCTAAATAGAAGCAGGCAGCCAACCTTCTCCAGCACAGACCTAAAATCATAAAAAGACTGAAAAATAATCAAGAGATTCAGGGGGAAAACTACAGTATGGTACTACTTCCATGAAGAATGGCACACAAACCCAGTCAGAAGCCTAGGCACCATAGAAAAAAGGGGCACTTCTAGCAAAATCAGCGGTAGCATAGAAAACAAGCAAAAGCTAGACTTCTAGCTTTCCCAGAGACATGCCAGGAAACTTTATGGGCTATAAGGCCATATTCTGAGATGATAAGTGTAGAGGATTCTCCCAACAAAATCCCAGTATAAAAAGAAACACACATGGTGAAGTGAAGCTCCTAAGAGGGCCAATGGCCAGTTCAGATGATCAATGCTCAGACCTGAATACCACAGGCCCAGGACCATCAAGTCCCTAGAATTCTGTCCGTCATATGATATACCTAAAAGATCCAGAGGTGCAAAGTTGAGGCCAACATGGATGACCCAGGTTGAAAACAAGCAGAGTTAACCACCATACTCAAAAGCATAGCAGGAATTGGAAACCTGTCCTGTCTGAGGATTTCTAGAAGGGAACGAATAAGGAGGGCAAAAGAATCACACTAGTACAGAATTGATACCAAGAATAAGAATTAAAAATAAAATTTTAAAAAAAGGGTTACTGATATTTTTTAAAGTATAGCAGCAAGTTCAGAAAAAGTCATTTCTGAAAGTAATAATTAGGTGCTTTTTAAAAAGCTGTATGAAAAAGATTCATTGATTTATATATAATTTTCTTTTTTGTGTTCTACTTTGCATACAGAAATGCTCTTTTTTTGTTATTGTAAGGTTCCAAATGAAAAAATATGCTTTAAAAATTCTGGACCTAAGAACCCCAAACATATTAATATATATTTATGTGTCTATTATATATATGTTATGTTTGCATGTATAAATAAAAAACAGTACAGTACTGTTTTAGGAAATTCCGAGTTTGAATTTTATCTCTGACAATGTGTCAACTGAAAAAAATTTGCCTGGTCCTTCAACATATTCTTACAATTCTGATTCTGAGTCTCAGTTGTTTGATGTCAAACCTACTAACTGTGAATGTCCTCCAAGGCTCCATCTAAGGTACTTTTTCCTTTTCTCTCTATACTCTGATGTGGTGATCTCATCAACTTCCTTTGGATCAATTATTATCTGTAAGCTGATGATTCCTAAACCAATTTATCCAGTTCAAAACTTACTGCAGAGTTCCAGTTGCATCTGGACATTTCAAACTAAATGTTCTGGAGATAATTCAAACTCAACATGTCCAAAACAAAATTATCTTTTCCCCTCAAAAACAGACCCCTTTTTCTAAAATTCACTATTACTGTCAAAGGCACAACCATCCTTCCACAATCACTAAAGTACAAAACTTTTCTTTCATTCTCAAATCCTCATTCTCAATTCCCAACCCTCATATATTTCTACCTTCACAACATCTCTAGCTTAAAACCTCATACAACCACTAAGGTTGGCCCTCAGAATTTCTTGCTGGACTATGGAAATAGTCTATAAACTGGTCTCCTCACCTCAAATTTATCCCCATTTTAACCCTCTTTAACCCATAGGGTTGTCAAAATGATTTTACTGAAGGATTAGCATCTGCCCATATCATCTAATAAACTCCAGTATATCTCTACGATGAGCTCTATTATCAAATATAAATTCTTCTCATATTGGAGCTTTTTCCTGACTTTTCGATCTTTTACACTGCTCCTCTCTACAAATTCCAGAGGGAATTGGGACTAGAATGTCTTCAGAGAACTACAAGGTCCTCCTTCGTGCTACCACATTTCTTTCAGAAACAAAAGTCACTATTTTAAAAAATGTTAATTCCAATATTCTACTAGTTCTTCCTATTTGCATCAGGTCATGAAGAACTGATAACAAACAGGAGATAGAGGGAAAAAAAGAGCTCTGCACGAGGCAAGTGTGAGCAGTCTTATAAAAAAGTGGATCTAATGGCAGATGTAACGCTGGATACAAGTCTGATAAATGTTATGCGAGATAACTGCGCTGGTCTTGTAGTTCACAGGAGTCGGCTATGGGACCGTGCAAGGACCCACTGGCACGCCCTTGATGTAATGAGCATGGGAAAGACCCCAGCCCATGGGTACGAGCTCCTCTTCTGCAACGTGGCCAGCAGCGGCACTCGAGGGATGGAGATCTGCTTCATGGGGAGGGACTATGCTCATAGGTAGGATTGGATACCTTGGGAGTATACACACCTGTCTTCCTGCCCGAGGGGGAGGGGGCAGCGGGTTAGATTATTTGACCCGTAATTTAAGATAGAATCTGTACAGGGCCGAGGAATAGGGCGAGTTCCTGGGTTTTCAGGAAATGATAGACTGGGGGACTGGAGAACGTACCACGCAGATGCGGGGCCCAACAAGAAAGGAATCCCTCCCTACCAGGCGCCCCCATGCCCCCCAAGCTTGCGCTCTCGAACCCCTCGACAATCCAAACGGCCCTTCCCGGCTGCTGTGGCCGCCTCTCACCTAGAGTCAGCAGAACGACGAGCAACGCCACGAGCACGGAAAGCATTGCCGGGTCTCTTTGCTGCAGCTCCTGGCGCAGAGAGTCCAGGTACGGTTGGAAGGTACCACCTCCGCCCCCCATCTGCTCAGCTTCCGCCGAGACCATCATTGAAGAGTGGCGCCGCGATAGAAAGACGTGGCCCTCGAAGCTTTACGCAGTCGTAGAGATGCGGAGCATCATGGGAATCGTAGTCTTCCGGGCCTCCTTCCCAAGCCGGTAGTGGACAAAATGTATTTCCTGAAGCGAGCTTTCTGGGAGTTGTAGTCTCGTCCCTTCCCTTCCCTACATACCCTAAAAGTACCATATATTTTGGTCGCAAAGTAATTATTAAAGTCGATGAAATGTCCACACTGTGAGAGAACTTAATTGTAGCCCGTGCTGTCAAAAATCTGAAGTTCTAAGCAAGTAATTCCTATTATTTACAATCGATCCCCCAAGTAACAATTCTGCACACTCCATAAAAATTTAACTCGTTAATTCCAAAACTTTCACAAGCTTTTTCATCCTCCTACAAAATGAAGTCTCTCTAAATCTAGGCAAATAGTACTTGTAAAAGCTCATGTTAATGATTTGAGTTCCTACAATAGGAAAAGTTTCTTATGCAGGGGAGTGTCACACATTTCCAAGCTGAAAGAGACTTTAGAAGTGAGGCAAACTGTAAAGCCCTGTGCAATTTGAAAGCTCTATGTAAATGATGATGATGGTGGTGGTGTTAATGAGAATGACTCATACCTGTGGAAACTAAGATATAAAGGTTAAGTGACTTTTGTTGCTCAGTCCTGCTTCAGTTGTATCCAATTCTTGACTGCATTTGGAGTTTTCTTGACAAAAATATTGGAATGGTTTGCTATTTCCTTTTCCAACTTATTTTACAGATGAGAAAACTGAAGGAAAACAAGCTTAAGTAGCTCACTTAGGGTCACACAACTAGTAAATATCTGAAGCCAGATTTGAATTTAGGAACATTAAGTCCTGACTTCAAGTCTGATCCTCTATCTAGCTGCCTTTTAAGTGACAATAGTCACCCAAATTTTAAAGTCATCCAGATAGACTCTTTATACTAAGATTGATAAAAATAACAAACAGGCATAAAAATATAGAGGTATTAAATATTTAAAGCAAAACAAAAATATCATCATGTTTTGTTGAGAAGATGCCTTTAAAACTAGACATCCTACCATTCCAACATTCCAGCTTCATTCCAGGAGACAATGGAGTGATTAAGCAAACCCAGTTTTAGGGGGTTTGTTGTGGGGTTTTTTGGGCAACTTTTTAAATTTTACACTTAAAAGAAAAACAAAAAAAACCCCAAAACATTGCATGTACACAACAGACCATAGAAAGGATTCAATATAAAACGAATTTCTATTTCAAACAATACTATACATTGTTTTCAAAGCTGCCCAGCTTTTCTTTGCTTCCTTGTGTCTTCTGTTTTCTGCTGTGCACTTTTTACTTTATTTTTTCTTCCTTGCCTCCCCTCCCCACCCTAAACACTACAATTAAGCATGAATATATACAGTCATGTAATACAAACATACATATATGTACACATATATAAAACAATACTATGCTCATTTCCTCCTATTGTTTCTTTGAAGATGGATAGCATCTTTCTAGCCATCCTCCTAATTTTAGAGATGAGAAAACAGAGGCTCCTACAAAATTAAGTAACTTGTTCAAGGTACACAAGTAATAGGCCGTCAAAGGAGAAACTGATTGCAGTGCCCTTGACTCTAAGTCCAGGACTCTTTCCATACTGCTTCCTCCCAAACGAATCTATAAAATTCTTTCATACAACACCCCCACCTAATTACCCATTAGCAAATAAAGGCACAGATATACTTTATTGTGGATAATCAGATATAGGGGAAATGGGATGTGTATTTGCAGACTGAAGAATACTAAGAGTCGATCAAGATTTTAGTTTGTGTTACAATGAAAAAAGAGTAGATATTAGGATTATATAGTTATAGTTCCCGTTGTACTGATATCTAATTATATGGTCTTGGACAACTTAACCATCTTGTTATTTGAGAATCAGAGAACTAGGGATTCAGAAGCTATCTGTTTTCAAAGTCCTTATTTTAAAGTTGAGGAAACTTTACAAATCACTGAAGTTAAATTAAGTGAACCCAAGTGACTTGCCCAGATCTTTTTCTGTGAGCTAAAAACAGGAAAAAAACACAGGGACAGAGACAAAAGACAGAGAAAGACCCAGAGATTCTCCTATCCACTTTTAACATTCAATACGCACACCAAAAGGTACTAACAGAATCAGAATCACTTTATTCATAGCCGGGGTTTACTTTAGTCCTCATCCTCAGGTAAAATAATCTTGTTGGGGTCAAAATAGTTGGAATCCAAAAGGGGAAGGCCCTGAGATTCCCGTAGCTTCACCAGGTACTCAGCCTCCCTCCTGGCCCAGTCCTTCATCCTGTGGAAGAGGACAATGAAAGGAGAGGAACAGTGAGGACCAGACTGCAAGGACAGGGTGCAGATCTGAATCTGCATCCCACAAGTCAGATAACTAAAGGAGAAGGGACCCCAGACTGGAAGCCTGCCCTGACCCCTTCTTCTCATCTTCTTCTGCCCCAATCCACACTCACTTGTAATCAGGAAGATAGGCCACAAAAGTGGAGCCCAGGACAATGGCAACAGAGAAGCCAAAGAAGAACACGAGCCTCATGTTCCACATGTCTATGAAAGGGTCTTCATCAAAGCCGTGGGTCTCCGGATTCTGCGTATGGAGGATGCAGTCAGTTAGAAGGCACATACACTTTTCTAAGGAGCATGCTGTGCCAAGTGACACAATGCATGCTATTTTAACCACAAGGCATAGAGACAGGATGAACATTTTTGAGAGCAAAATTACATCTGCTTATAGTTATATGGATTTAAAGTGTATCTGCACAAAGAGAAGTGATAGTATATAACCAGAAGGCATAGACAGGATGAACATGTTTGAGAGCAAAACTGCAGCTGCTTGTAGTTACGTGGATTTAAAGTATAACTGCAAATAGAGAAGTGATAATATAGGGTAGTAGAAATCACAAAAATTGTTTTAAAAATTCTTGCATTAATTGACTCGAGTGGTCCTTGATTAATTAATTGATTTTAATATGGTTGGTTGTCCGTTTTCGAAGACGGCCAAAATGCCATCATTGTATTAGAGTCGAGTTAGTCTCCGACTATGGCTGATCAGACCAATGAGAGCTTTTAATTTTAAGAAATTAAGGACCCAGGAAGAGGAGGGATGCCCGAGTGTGGACAAGGGAGGGCACAAGCCCCAAGTAAAGATGCAGGGGAAAGAGTAAGCTAAAACAGGAACTCTAGCTCTCAGGCCGCCTTAGCCCCTCCCCCTAAGTCTCTTCCAGCTCCCTAGCCCCGCCCCCTCACCTTCTCATAAAGGTTGACATCTTCTTTATCTGGGTCTTCTTGCCAGTGAACTTCAGGTACCCGGACCGGTTTCTCCTCCACCGGCGGGGAGACCACGGTCGTGGTAGAGATCCAGCGGAGAGAAGCGGCGGCCGGCACCCTCCGTGCAGCCCCGAACAACCTCCGAGAGCAAATCCCCAACAACCCCGCAGTTGCCATTGCGGCCGCCATGGCTCCAGAACTACTGGCTGAGGAGGAGGAGGGAAGAAGACAGGAACAGCCTACTGCGCAGGCGCCCTTCGCCTACCAGCCCTTACTGCTCTCGCTTTTCCGTCACCCACCGTCCCCGCCCACTTCAGGCTCATTTGACAGCGCGTTTGATGGGCGTGGGCCGCAAACACGTTGCCGGAAGATGGGTCTTTTAATCTTCCGTTCCTACCAATCGCTGCGAGAGTCCATGCCCTTGTAGGGCGAGGACGTTTTACCGGAGACTCTGGAAGCCGTGCGCAGAGCTATGTGCGTGCATCCTGCCCTCCTGGAGCTGCTTCTTCCAGGGGTCCTTAGGGCGTCCTGACCAGCTGGTTGGAGGTGGCGCCGGGGTCTCCCCTTCCTGGGGGCTCTAGCAGCGCTGTCCTTCATTCCCAACCCGCCGTGGCTGGTGTTTAATTATTATCGCCTTGTAGCATAGCTTGAGATCTTGTATAGGAATGAGTTCATCCCATTTATATTTGCAGTTATAATCGCTAACTCTATATTTTCCTCCATCTCTTATACTCCTTGTTCTATACTTATCTTCTCCGCCTCTCCCCACCCCGCCCCCCCCTTTTTTTTAACCTTGATCCGCTCAAGAATCTGTTATGCTTCTGACCACTGCCTTCCTTAATCTACCTGTCCTCTTATCCATAGATTGCTGCCGTATTCAGTTACAGCTTCCTGCAAGATTTTTTAGGTTCAGAGCGAATGAACCTTGGTTTTGGTTTCCTGCCCTAGCTTATTTCAGAGAGAAAGGGATGTTGGGATAAGGATTACCAGACTATCTCAAAACCAATAAATAGTGGTAAATGCCAGCCATATAGCAAAAGCTCAATAATTAAACTGGTGAATTTTTGTTAACTGAGACAATTAGGAGGTAGTTTACCTTTGCTTAATTAACAATAGGGTGAATTAGGTTGCAAGAAGGAAGGCTTATTCTATTTCAGAGAAAAACATTTAAGAACTTCAGGCATTAATCAAATTAAATACTTAAGTGTCTAATGAGAAAACATTCCCATTTTCCAATTTTTGGATCCCAATTTTGGAATCCAAAATTTCCCAGTATTTGGGAAGATCTAGGCTATCTCCTTTTTCTAAAATCTTTTTTAAAAAAAAACTCAGTTGAATTAATTGAAAGTTAAACTAACTTTTTCCTCAATCCTGATCCCATCCAACTATATAAGAAATCTTATCTAAAATGAATTTCTGCTTAGATTTCCCAAGACTAGGGGTGGTCTCGGTATAATAATGGTCTCTTTGTCTAATGTCAGTCCCTCATTGGAGTGAGCCTACTTCTCATTGTAATAGTCTCTAATTAGTTAACTTTACTTTTTTTCAGGTATATAAACCATGCAACCAGTCACCATGATTATCTTTGACATTGGAGAGTGCTACTGACCTTTTTTTATTACAAAAAAGGTTACCATTACCAATAAAATTTTAATTACTCAGAAATTATATCTGTCAAAATTTTTAAATATCACATTAATATATGCCAGGCATTGTGCTAGACAAGCAAAATTGAATATGTTAATTATTCCTACATTTTTGTTAATGTGGACTGCAAATGATTTACCACATTTATATGGTGACAACTCAAAATCATCCTGAAAAATAAGTGTTATAAATATTATTACTATTGCTTTACAAATAAAGAAACTACTTTGTTAGAATACTTTCCCAGCTGGGAGTTCTTATACTAATGGATTGAAGTCCAAACTACTAGAATCTACCTACTACTTTATTGTCAAACTTAAATACAGATGAATTTAGTAAACAAATTAGCATTCCTATGTTGTATTATATTTTAAATTTATTTTATTAACATTCCACAATTAGGTTTTAGTAAAATTTGGGCAGCCATTGAGTTTTGCCTAGAGTACAAATTTGACACCTCTGAACACCATCTCTCAAGAATCACTTAATTAAGTTTTATGCAGGTGACTTGATTGGGGTATTCTAGCTTCCACTGTAAGGGATGATGAAGGAAAAAATCCACAAAATTCTGAGGAAGGCCCCAGTTGTACAGAACTATAGAGTTCAGTGTGGGGATTATAGTGGTTTATAGTGGAAAACTTAGAAATGAAGAAACTGTAAAAGATGAAAGACACACAGAATGATATTCATTTACTTTTATTTCTTGCTTAAATGACAGCAGATAAGCATGAAGATTCATGAAGTTAACCCAGATGCCAATCTGAAATCATCTTTTAACAAGGCGTAAGAGAGAGGCCTCCATCATATTTGTAATGAGGCATTCTGGATTGTAAGCCCATTTGGAAGATTGTCCCACTTTTCTGGTTTCTAAGGATTAATGAACTCGCAGATAGGCAGGAGGTCTGTGGAGCAGAATGAGCAGAATATTATTTATATTATACTATTTGAATACTCTAAAAGTCTCCAAAGAATTAAAGTCATGAGTTACTCAAAGAATAATAGAAAGGAGCTTAGTGGACACTAATGTTACAATATATTATGTATAAACATATATACAACAATTAAGACTTGTACAGTAGAATGAATGAATGAAAACTATTAAGTACCTACAATGTACATGCATGAAGAAATAGAAAATAGAAAGTTTTTGCTCTCAAGGTACTCATTATAATAATAATAATATATAAAGCAATATAAAGGATGTCATCAGAAAAAAATGTAACTACAAAAAAGAGACGAATCTGTCATGAAATGAGAATAATGAATAACTCATGGTCAGTTTCATTGGTTATCATAAAATGCCAGGATTCATAGAGGCAACCCCACCATGATGGGTGAACTCCAAGTTGAAAATTTATAGTTAGAGTGATATAAGAAGGGCAGTTATATATCACATGTTGAGAGAGCACAGGGCTTGAAATTAGGAAGACTCATTTTCATGAGCTTAAATTCAACCTCAGGCACTAACTGTATGATACTGGACAAATCACTTAAATCTGTTTGCTTCAGTTTCCTCTTGTGTAAAATGAGTTGGAGAAGAAAATGGCAAATCAGTATCTTTGCCAAGACAATCTTAAATGGGTCACAAAGAATCACTTATGACTGAAAAATGATTGAACAAAAAAAAGAGTGATGCAAAATGAGAAAGTATTGATGTTTATAGACAAGGTATCAATATAAATCTCCATCTTTATGCCTTTTGTCTCCCCAGAGCCAAAGTGATGATGGATAGCAATCTAGACTATTGGTGGGATACTCACATCAGTAAGATCACAGGTACACCAGAGAATAGAAGTCTTCCTTGCTTTTATTTTCTGTACCACCCAATTTAGCAGTTTTCTATGTATTTTCTTTTATTCCCCTTAATTATTTCCATGTATATTGCTTCTTCTACTTATCTACAAAGTTCTTTCAGGCAAAAACCATATAGATAGTCAGTCCCCAGTTTGCAAATAGACTGTGCCCAGAAGTTCATATCAGCTATTTAGAATTCAGAATACATTTAGTTAGTCAATAAACATTTATTAAGAACTTTTTGTGTGCCAGACACTGTGATAAGCTCTAAAGACAAAATGCAGTTTCTGCCTCAAGGGATGCAAAGGGAGAGACAACATGCAAGTAACTTTATTTAAATAAGCTGCATACAAGATAAATTGGAGATAATCAAGTAAGGAAAGCACTAGAATTCAAAGAAGTCATGTTTTACATGACTTAACTTTGGAGACCTGCCTGAATTACCTTCAGTACTTCTAAAGTATATTCAGTACTATTTCATCTTTTGTGGAACAGTGGTTCTAAAGGTACAATCTAATTTCCAGCTTAGAGTACCAAAAATACTTTCCTTCAACAGTGGAATCTGAGACTCTTCTCTCCTGTCCCTCTTTTGCTGGCAGTTGTACCAGGATTCTTCCAGCTCCAAGTCACTGGTTTTGGCTTTTATAGCTTGGGTAGTGGTTGTAATTGGGTAAAGGCTTGGCTTAAAATGTGTGTATTTGAGTGTGTGTGTGTGTGTGTGTGTGTGTGTGTGTGTGTGTGTGTATGTGTGTGTGTGGTTTCAAAAGTAAGTTATAGTCACAAATATTTTATAAGAAGATAAAACCCATCCTTCCATCCAACTCCCACCCAATTAAAACTGAGAAGACTTCTGAGCTAACATATCCTTTCCTCTGAGGTCTCCCCAAATTGATCTCCCTTTTTTTCTTTCAGTTGTAACACTTGTGGCTTTTGAATCAAAATTTCTCTTTTTCCCTATCTTACTATTGATAACACATAAACATACAGCTCTTTTGAAATTTCCTAAGGATTTGTTTTTCCCTCTTGATGGTAGTGATGGAGGGAACAAAAAGTAAAGAAAAAGGGGAGTCCCTCCCCTTTTGTTCACTTCTTTATCAGGAAAAGAATCCTGCAGAAACAATAATGAGGATCTTTAAGTTCTGAAATAAGTTATTTACATTTCAGAGAAAAAAATCTGAAATCTGTATTTCAGGTTTTCTCTCATTTTCTCTTAGAAGTCTGAAGGTCTTGAGTAAAGAACTGGATGAATCATCTGCATTTGGAGTGTGAGGAAATGAATGTGAAAATGAGTTGCCAACAAAGTCAGTGATGTGAATATGTGGAATGAATAAAAAAAGGCATATCTTTCGAGCTGGGGAGTTGTAACTCACTTTTCTTTCCTATATCCCTTTTCCTCTATAGTGGTTCTGCCAGTACAAATCCAACTAAAGGACAACCTTAGGGTAAACTGAGAAGCAAGGGTTCAGTAGAATTGCTTATTCAGAAGAATAAGCAAAAGATATGAAGAGGGCCGGTCAATCTCTGTCATTACCAGCTATTTTCCAAGTAAGTATTATATGTAAATTTCCATCTATTTGTCTTCACTACATCTAATATACTGTTGGGCTCAAAATAAATCTTCAAAATACATTTATTTTGCTTAATGACATCCATGCTCCTTCAAGATGCATTTGTTTGTACATTCCTGATTTCTCCCTTGAGTTTTCATTGTACTTACCTGAAGTATATGAGCATTTTCTCAGAGACTCAATGACCTTGATATACTCTGGTCCCAAATATTTTTCATAGGTTCTTTTGTCTGGAACATTTGACAAGCATTCAGTGTTGTCTGTAAACAGGACATCTTTGATTTTGGATTGGAACATCTGGAACATCTGCCATTCTGTTCCATTGGTTCCAAAGAGGTCCTGTATCAAATGGAAATACATATGGGTGAGTGTCCATGGGATTAAACTTATGGGAAATTTCATCTGTTGTCTCTCTTTACCTTGATATAATCTTTTCCCTTCTCATTCCTACCCAGTTAATTTCAGGTCTTCCTTCTTTATTCATAAGTGTGTTGGACTCTCATGTAATGTCTCTTACTTATTATAAATAATAAGTACTAAGTCTTCACCCAGTCAGACTTGCCTGCCTTCAATTTTTCTAATTTTAATAATGCATCAGGGAGGGAGGGAAAAAAAATCGGAACAGAAACGAGTGTCAATATAAAGTAATTATTAAATAAAAATTAAATTAAAAAAATAAAAAAGAGAAATTCAAAAAAAAATTTAATAATGCATCTCTCCATCAGAACTTACCTGTCCTAAATCTCCATCCTGTCTCTGACAGCCAATCCATCTCTTAAATGAATGCTTATCCCACTCAGAGGCATTTTAACAAAGCTCTTCTAGAGACAAAATACCTTATTCCAAAAGGACTGAATGGTAGAATTAGACTGGGACAATATTATGGCAAAGACTTATTTAGTGCAGAGAGGCTTTTTAGATGATCCTTCAATCATCTCCTGTAAACTGCCCCACATAGTTGGAATATACTCCTCCTTTACTTTCTGCCTTATAGAATCCTTCTTCTCTTTTAAGATGTAACTTAGTATTTTCTTTTGCATGAAGCCTTTCCTAATCCTTGACAGTTGGTGTATACCTATCCAAATAACCTTGTTTTTAATGACTTTGTATATATTTGTATTTATTAGCTAGTTATGCTTTATATATTTTATATGTATTTCCTCCTCCCCAATTAAAATGTAAGCTCCTAGACGTCAAGAATTATTTTATTTTTCATATTTGTATCCTCAGTACCTAGCATACTGCCTTACAGTGTTTAACAAGAACTTATTGAAGAATTTATTAATTAATAGGCAGAGTGATAGGTTAAATATTCTGAGGTATAAAAGCTACTCTTGGATTTTTGATGTAAAAAATGTTTCAGAGACATAATTTCTGGATAAATTATGGCTAGCAAATAATTAATAAAAGGACTGTTCATTTGTGGCTCTTGTGAACCAACAATGGGTCATGGCAGCTTCTTGACACTTATATACCCTTAGAAGAATGAGTTTTCCCAAATGACTTGGTTAACAATGAGAACGATGGATAACATAATAATAGGTGAACCTATTTTAATGAGAGGCTAGAAGACCTCAGATTATTTTCTTGTTTTTTCTTCTTTACCAGACCACCTCAACCTAGTATTCTAGACAAAGGATCTACACCTGACCCCCATTCTCAAGCCTGAATAGAACACAATGGGCTTTCCCTTTGAGTGGGATTTGAACTAGATTAAGTAAAAAGTTAATACAGTATCATTATCATTAATGTCTGTTCACACGTTGGCTGAATAACCTGCCAAGTGGCTGATTTCTGCATGAGGAAGTAGAAAGGGGAAAACAATCCTAACTCAATAATTGGTCATTAATATGAAAGAAATAATCATTTTTTCTCAGAATAGTAGTTCTAATAGTTGTTGATTAAGAAAGATTTCAGATTACAAGGGTTTTAGCTTTTCCATGCTAGTAAAGTG
This sequence comes from Antechinus flavipes, assembly GCF_016432865.1. Taxonomy (NCBI): domain Eukaryota; kingdom Metazoa; phylum Chordata; class Mammalia; order Dasyuromorphia; family Dasyuridae; genus Antechinus; species Antechinus flavipes. Next base: position 324,442,319 of record NC_067400.1, on the reverse strand, counting down.
TTATCTGCCTATTATTAATTATAATTATAATTAATTATAAATATTAACTATTTGATTAAAAAACAGATCAGAAAGCATAACCACACTTATCACAGCCTCTAGCAAGAAGTTAGACACACTGCCCTCATATATATTGGGGAGGGACCTAATGATTAGAGGGAGACCTTAGGTGAATTTTTCAGTCTTCCAGCTAGCTCAAGAGAGTGATGGAGATTCAATGCCCCTCTGCTCTCTAGTCACAAAGGTAATTTTCTCTTTGTACATATAGAGATCATTGCAATCTTTGTTTTCAGGCTTAAGTAGGGAAAAGTCTATGTCATTGGGATTGTGACCTGTTAACTGATTTCAATCTCATTCATTTATAAAGTGGAAGCTGTAAGAAGTTTGCTCCTGGAAAAATCAGAAAATGAAGGAATGTCACTTTTTTTTTTTTTTTCCTGAAGTAGGGTTATATAACATATACTGTCAGACTCAATTGTATAGATTGGTTTTGCTCAACTGATTTTCTCTCTTTTTTGTTTTTTTGTTACATGGGATGATTTGCTGGGCAGGAAAGGGAGAGGAATATACTAGAAAATGAAGATAATATAATGATATTTTATATATATATATATACATTTATTTATTTATATTTAATTTTTAGAATAGGGGTTGCTGCTGAAGAGAAAGGAAGAACTGCTGAAATAAACATCCTTCCCTGAAACCCATTCCTCTCTATCAACTGTGGCCCTAAGTAACATGAGAGTTCCAGGGCCCTAGACCTCTCAGAAACTGGAATTGGAGACCTTCTCTTGTCTTCCATTTTTGAAGGATCTACCTATTCCACTTGTGGCATAATATACTGCTTTCCATTAATACCTGAAAAGAAAAACTATTCCTCAATTCTTCATCACCTTCATTCCTTCTAAAATTTACTCCCTTCTCTCCACTAATTAGATATCACCTTAGTTCCAGCCCTCATCACCTCCTTCTCACTTGAATTATTGTATTAACCTCAGCATTTCAAGTCTCTCCCCTCTCCAATCCATCCTTAACATAAATGTCAAAATGGTCCCTCAAGCTAGAGACTGGCCATGACACTTTTCTCAAAGACAACTTTGCTTGCTCCATATTGTTTTGACAATAAAATATAAATGCTTTAGCCTGGCATTAAGGCCCTCTACAATTTTATTCCAACCAATGTATCTTTTGATCTTGTTCCGCTGTTTTCCCCTTTAAATATTCTTCATTTTACCCAAATCAGATTCCAGTTTCCCAAACTGAACATTTCATTTTCTTCCTCAGTGCATTACCTTAAGCCACCCCTTATGCTTAGAACATATTTCCTTCTTAACTTTTCCTTTCTGACTCTTTATCTTCATTCAGGGCTCAACTTAGGTATCACCTCTTCTGTGAAGACTTTTCCAAACCCTGGCTAGTACTGAGTCCCTCCACAAAATATCTTTTACTCATTTGTGTACATGTTTTATCTCTTCCCTAAAACAGAATGGAAGCACCTTGAAAGTAAGTGCTAAAATCTTTTTATCTTTAGGAATGAGGACAATGCCTGTCCCACAGAGGGTACCTGATAAATATTTGTTGAATTTAATTGAACCTGAATTTAAGCTCCTAAATGGTTCAGGGAATAGAGTACTGGACCTGGAATCAGGAAGTTCTGATTTCAAATCTGACTTCAGCCACTTACAGGCTGCATCTGGACAAGTAATTTAACCCCTGTTTGCCTCAGTTTCCTAATCTGTAAAATGGGGATAATAATGGTACCTATCAGGGTTGTTACAAAGGTAAAATGGGAAAATATTTGTAAAGTGTTTTGCAAACTTTAAATATATAAATATTATTATATATTATGTTATATATACACATTATATATAAAAATAAATATTATTCTTATTGTTATTGTTGTTGTTGTTGTTGACACCCTAAATTCCACACACCTGTTGGTTCAACAGTATATGGCGAACAAAGGCTGCCTTGTCTGGCCGTGAGACCACAGCGTGATTTGGGACCTGAGCCAGGTGGCAGTCTTTAGCTTCTCTCACAGGCTTCCGTTTCCCGTCTAGGCATAATAGCTCAAAGTCCCCACTCTTTAAGTTTTGGGCCCAGCTTTCTTTGTTCTGGCCTGTAGAGAGAATGGAGTTCATGATTAGCAAAAATCTCAACTCTTGCTCTCTTGAGGAGGGAATCTATAGGGATGGCATGAGTGATAATCAGTATCTATGCATAGGACATATTGGGCCATAGAAGTCCATATATTTGTGCTAGATCTAGGTTACAAGTTATAGATTAAGAGTTACAAGGAAATAACTTCAGAAGCAAACTCCTCCAACTCTCATTAGACAGTGTACCACCAATAAGTCATCTATCTTTCTACTTCTCCATCCTCTATATAAGGTTTGTCATCTCAGTAACTTAGAGTTTATCTAGATCATCAGGAACTATGAACAGAATTACTGCTCTTAATTCTTCTTATTGTTCACCCATTTCTTTTCTTCTGTCTTCTAATATACTACTTCTCTTATCTTTCTTTCCTCTCCCATCATAATCAGTCCCATACAATTGTTCCCACCTGAAGCTCCTCTGCTCTCCTGAGTTAGAATGTGCATGTGCTTGGCTTAACTGCAGAAATTCCTGGTACTTTCGAGAGTGAGGGGACATTAGATATGGTATGAATTGTGTCTGTAGGCCACAGACTCATTGAGCCATGGAAATAGAAGATGGCTGTCTTCAAGTCCCTTCAGGGACCTCATTCAGAAGAGGAATTGTGTAGAATTGTTCTGCTCAGAGGGCACCTTTGGGAACAATGGGTAAATATTGCAGGGAGGTCGATTTGGGCCTTGTAATGGAAGAGCTTCCTATTGATAATTAGAAGATTAGAATAAACTGGAGGTCTGCCAGTATATGCTGAGTGGTGATTCGTTTAAAGGATGTTTGTTCAGATATGGGTGGGATTGGATAATCTCTTAGTCCCTTCCAATGCTGAGATTCTGTGTTTGAGAGGCAAGGTGTTATAGTAGATTGAGGATTAGGTTTGGAGTCCTAAAGACCTGAATTCAAATCCTTTTTGAGATGCTTACTAGCTGTGATTCCAGGCTTAGTCTCTTAGTCTCTCATTTTTAAAACGAAGAGGCTAGAATCAATGTCCTTGAAGGTCTATTTCAGCTTTCAATCTATTATCCCATGATTCTATGTGGGTGAGTGGATAGAGCAGTGATGCTAATGATTGTGCTAAGTCTCACTTTCATGTATGTCTCTAGAGACTACTAGGTGACATAATCTATAAAGTCCTGAACCTGAAGACAGGAAAACCTGTAGCCTTATATATTTGCTAGCTGTTTAACTCTAGGGCAAGTCACTTAACATCTTCCTGCCCAAATTTCCTCATCTATAAAATGAGTAATAATAGAACCTACCTCACAAGGTTGTGAGGATAAAATGAGAGATTTTAAGGCAGTTATCTACATGTCTGGCATATAGGAGGCATTTAATAAGTATTTCCATTTATCTATCTCTTTGCTAGGTTGGAACTGTATGGACAACTTCTGGGCCCAATCACACATCTAATCAGCACAGAAGTTTTACCCTGTTTCTTATCTTAGCTAGTTTACACCTCATAGACAATTTTGTGGTTCATTCCCCGGGGGTTTATGATTTTGATACCAAATCTTGTAATGATATCCAATATCTCAGTTAAGAATTCTCAAGCTCAAGATAGTCACTATTTTCAACCTCTCTGGTAGCTAATTACAAGTATGCACTACCATGCCTGGCTCATTTATGTTTTAACACCCTTCTAGAATACAAGCTGCATAAGAACAGGAAAAATTTCTTATCCAAGCTGCATATGTCATAGAATCATAGTATTAATACTGGAAGTGGTATTAAAGATGATCTAGTCCAACTCATTAATTTTATAAATGAGAAATTAAATAATTTGTTCAAAGTCATATATAAGTATATAAGAAAATAACAGAGCCAGAATTCAAATCCAAATCCTCTGTCTTTGGTTCCTTTTTTCACTGTATCATACTATACTCCTTGGCACCTAGGAAAGTGCTCTGTTTAAAGAAGGTATTTAATAAATGCTTGCCAAATAGAATTTTAGAAGTTTCATGTAAAGACTCATGGAATCACAGAATTTTAGAATTGGTAAATCAACCCACAGTCTAACATGTATCTCAGAGAAATTCTTCCTATCACATATCTGCCACATATAGTTTCTATTGGAAGACCTTCAAGGACAGAGAAACTACCATCTCTCAAGTATACTATTCCACTTTGGGATAGCTCTAATCCTTAGGAACATTTTCCTTATATCAAATCTAGATCTACTTACAATTTTGTTCCTATTGTTCCTAGTTTGGGGTCAAGCAGAGTAAGTCCACACATTTCCTCTTCCACATGAGACCATTAAAGTTCTTGAAGACAATTATGTTTTCCCTGAGTCTCTTCTTCTCCAAGATAAGTATAACCACCTTGAATCAAACCTCATTTGCTATGGACTCGACCATTTTTAAATTACCTCCAATTTATCTTTTCTCTTATTTATACATAGTTTTTTGCATGGTGTCTCCCCCATTATAACATGAACTCCTTAAGATGAAGAACTATGAGTTTGGGGTGTATGTGTATGTGTTTCTATGTCTCCCAGTGCTTAATAAATTGTTTTTTACATATTAAGCATTTGGCTTGGTTTGGCTATCTTGGGTGATCTTTAGGTATTCTCTAGCTGTTTATCAATGTCTTTCTCAAATTGTGGTGTCCAGAAACTTACAAGGTACTTCAGATATAATTTGATAAGGACAGAATACAGAGGAGCTATCACCTTCTTAATCCTGGAAATTATGCTATTCTCAGTGCACCCCAAGAATAAGTTAGATTTTTCAGCTGCCCCATCACACTACTGATTCATATCAGCCTTAAAGTCAACTAAACCTCTAGCTCCCTTTAGAACAGCTATTGTCTCACAATGTCTCCTTTCTCAATACTTTATTTGTAAAATTTACTTTTTGAACTAAAATAATTAGATTTAGCTCAGTACCCTAACTCTTCAAGACCTATTTGTATCTTGACTCTAATCTAAGTATGATAACTATCCTTCTTAGTTTAATCTGTAAATTTGCTGATCTGTAAATAAAATCTATACATTTATTGAACATGTCATCTAGGCCTATTATTGTTTGTTTTTTTCAAGAAAAATGTTGGTGGACCAGCCCTGAAGTCAGGAGGACCTGAGTTCAAATCTGACCTCAGACACTTAAGACTTCCTAGCTGTGTGACCCTGGGCAAGTCACTTAACCCCAATTGCCTTAGCAAAAAAAAAAAAAAAAGAAAGAAAAAGAAAAATGTTGGTGCCTAGAGCCACAAAGATGAAGAGTTCATGAAACTTTCTCATATACTTAACTGACTTTCACAGAGATCAATATATTTTGGATAATATGATTCTAGGGCAGATAAAAGTATAGTCAATGACATACCATCTGTATTTTCCAGGACAGTGCTGTGTTTCACAAAGGCAACATCTCCTTTATTCTCAGCCAGACACCTATAGAAAAAGAAGAGAAGAGAGGGGACGAGAAAGGAGGAGAGGGGAAAAAAGAGAGGAAAGTATACAAGAGGAGAAGACAGGAGAGAAGAGAGGAGAGGATCAGGTGAAAGAAAGAGAGAGAAAATCAGTGTTAGGATGTTATTTTCTTTCCTTAAAGAACAATTCATTTTAGGATCATATACCTTTCATTTAAAGGAACCATTTTGCACATATAATGCTTTTCATCTTCCTAGCAATAATAAAAACAATCCAAGACTGTCACCAAAAACAAAGATGAAAAGGAAAAGTTTCCACTAAGCTTTTTACATTAAAAAAATTTCTAAAATTTTTGCAGTCAGTAACTTTTACTTAAATAAAAATTTGAGGTTTATATTTGGCTTTTATATTGAAATCTTTAAAAAATATATCGAAAATGCATTATTTATGACACATTTCTATACTATTTCATTATATGCATGATTTCATTTGTTATGAATGCTCACCTCCATCACTGTAAAGAGCAATTTAAGCATACTTTTTTTATTTTATGCAACAGGGGGTGATGTTGGAATCTTGGAATCCTTACTAACTGCTAACTAATTAGAGTTGATCTAATCTTATAAGAAGATGTTTTGGACAGAACCTGAAACAAGGTACTAAGTAGAACTAATTAATACAAGGCTTGTGTCCACACCTTTACTCATTGGAGTTCAATGAGTTCACACCTCCCTTAAAGCTCGTTGGACCAGAGAGCACTATGGGAGATGTGGACTCCCTTGAAGTTAGAAAGTGTACTTTGTGAAGCTAGCATACTTGTGGACTCCAATGAGTAAAGGTGTGAACACAAGCCTTGTATTAATTAGTTCTACTTAGTACCTTGTTTCAGGTTCTGGCCAAAATCTTCTTGTAAGATTAGATCAACTCTAATTAGTTAGCAGTTAGTAAGGATTCCAACACTTGTCCATGGTCCTTCTATAATTTCTTCCCAAGGATTCTGTCCAACTATCTGAAGACTTTCCTCTTGATTTCTTAATATTACATGGGGAACTGATAGCATCAGGTCATCAATTGTGTTTCATTCTTGTACTTTGCTGGTCCACTACCTTTTCCATCCATATGTAGCCTGGATATCTTTTATGCCTTTCATCATTCATAATATGCTCTATCTTTTTTTTTCTCCATTACCCTTTGGATAATCTATAGTTTTAATCTCTCAGACATGAGAATTCCATGATTCATAGTCACAGAGCACTTCTGGGAGAACTCTGATACTATAAAATTGTTGGATTTTGTTTCAAGAGGAAATTCTTATGGAAGGGGAAGGGAGTAGACAGGGTTATCAGAAATACTGCACAATTTCCCAAATGAAAGTACAGTCTCTCTCTTTTCCTCTTAAATTTAATTTTTATAAATCAATATATTACTGATATTAACTGAGAGACTAAAGACATATTGTCTGGTTGCTTTATACAATGTGTTAAAGTTTGCAAGAAAAATAGGTAATCTAATTCTTAGATTTTTATCAGAATTCTTGTTCCTGTACAATAGTTTTATGAGGAATGAAATGACATTCTTAGTCCTGTTAAAAATTAATCTGAGACATAATTCTTATTATTTCTTCTGATAAATCTAGGTTTCATTAGGAGCTATTTTTTATCATTCTATCCATTTGAAATATTTATTCAATGACATCTTTACACTACTTTGTGGTAGCCAAAATTCAAAATCTATGACCTCCAAACACAGGGAGATTCTGATTAGTAAAACAAAATCATATTATGTCTTTTATAGGTTTGGTATTCGTTCTGTTTTCATGGCTTCCAATTCTTTAGATTAAGGAATAATATTCTAAAATCAAAGAAGTGGGGATGTTATTCCATGAAACATTGTTCCTTTGTGTGTGGCTATATTTAAGTGCTTAATTTTTATTTCTTCTCATGCTCTCTTTAGTCTGTATTTTCTTTGTCTCAGTCTCTCTGTGTCTATCTCTCAATGAATTTTGCTCTTTCCATTTCTATTCCCACCTCTATTTCTTAACTGACCATCACAATGACTGAAGTTATTTTCATTATTTATTCTATTAATTGTAATAAGGACACATCATTTTTTGTTGAAAGAATACTTTCTGTTCTTAATTTAAAAGATTGGTTGCTAAAATGTTTAATATTTCTCTCTCAAAAACAACACTGAATATGTTTGTTTATTTCTTATATGGGGGCTTTAATGGATTTTTCCTGGGAGTTAATGGACTTCAATTGGGAGGCAGTACAGTAAAACATGGTAGATAGACCATTAGACATGCAATTAGAAAGACATGATTCAAATTTGTCTTCAACACTTGTTAGCTAGTTGTATAACCCTAGGTATGCCATTTACTCCTTCTTAACCTCAGTTTCCTGATCTGTAAAATCAAAGAGTTGAACCATGTGCCTTCCAATTTTTCTTCTAGCTTTAAATCTGTGATCCTATAATTTAAAAAAAAATCCCATCCCTTTTGGAAGAAAGACAAAAAACATCTTTTCAAAGCTACTTCTGTCTTCACAGGTTAAGAAGCAAGCACTGATTTCTCTACATTGTGATATAGGCTTCTTGAAATTGGAATAATGACAATAAAAAACAGAAACTGCTGCTATGGTGATGGTGAAGGAAATGGGATTTGATTTATTAGAGGTAGTGGAGCACAGAGGTAGGATAGTGTGAATTTGGGAAAAGTCAATTGAATTCTCAGTGCTGTAAATCAGGGGTTTCAAATGGATCCTTGCAGGTAACATATTAACTTTAAAAATCACAAGTTGATATTATCTGTGATTTATTATTTTTAATTTATTAAACATTTCCCAATTACATTTATAACAGATTCTACTTGCATATAGTTGCATACTTCAAGTTTGACACCTTTTCTCTAGACAACTCTTTGACACTAAAAGTATTGACCTGTATTGACAGAAAAGACTTTTCTTTTCTTTTCTGTCAAAAAGACTTTCCTCATCTAAAAGTTCCCTATTCTCATGAAACCACAAAACTGGGCCTTAAGGAGAGATTAAGAACCAGTAGTCTAGATCATATAGAATATATGACTCTAGAAGATATATGAGTCTATATAACATAGAATGGAGGAAACATCCCTTTTCTTCAGGTAACTATTATTCCTTTATTAGAAGAAAGGTATAACTATCTATTTATTGACCTGGCAAAAGATCAAGAAAGGAAATAAATAACTTTTTATCTGAACACTAATTTTTTCTGTCACACTTACCTGAAAGCCCCTGTGTAGCCATAATATTTTTCTTTGCTATTAGCAGCACATTTGTTCAAATCCCCTCTCCCTGGACTCCCAACACATAAGGCACAGAGGCTAGAATTAACATCAGCACCAGGAGCACAGGATTCACTGAAGTATTTATCTGTAAAGAGCAAAGATAGTCATTACCAGAATTAATATAGAAGTCCTGTCCTTTACAAGAGCAAAGGGGGTGATCAGAGCATTCCTCAGTGGCTTTGATGAGTTTCCCCAACTGATCTTGTTAAATTATAAGGACATGAGCCTTATTTTAGAAGCAACTGAGGGACCATTCTCCAGGGAGTGTTGGTATGCCTACTAAGGAATGGATAGGTTTTGAAGGAGCTATCCTTAGTACTGATCTCCACCCCCTTGTCCCACCCCCACACACCTACACACATATTCTGAGAATACAGACAAGGAAGGAACAGAACAGACCTTAATTTTGGGAATGGGAGAGACTGTGTTCAGTTTCTTTATTCCAAAGCTCCAAGCAATTAATGACAATTTGGATCCATCTCCCACCCTGCCTTTATGCTAGCTATCCCCCAAACCTAGAATGTTCTCCTACCTTTCTCCAAATTCCTAATTTCCATTACTTTCTTCAAACCTCAGATCGGATCCTTTCTTCAGGAAATCTTCCCTCAGTTTCTCCCACTCTCACCCTCACCCCTGTTTATATCTTCCTCAGAGACTAAATGACCCAGGCAGCATTATCCTGGAATCTAATTTGCTAGCCAGAGAAAACAGATTTCTTACACAGCAGCAAGTTTGGGAGATGCTTCCTTGGTAAACTCAATTTTAAGACTTCACAAATTGAAGGATTCTCAAAATTTCAAGAGTTGGGGGATTAGACCTTCTAGATCAGGGTTTCTTCATCTAGAGCCTACAGACCTCTTGGAGATCTGTGAACTTGGATGGGAATTTATTTTCATATCATATATGTTTTTATTTGATGCATTAAAACATTATTCTGGAAAAGATTCCCTCTATAGGAAACAGACAAAGGATTGCATGACAGAAAAAAGGTTACGAATCTTTAGACCAGAGAAGTGCAATATGTTTGTTGGAGAATGAAGACAAATAGGAAAGTTCCTAAAGCTCAGTCCTACTTTGTGATTGCAAAGGCCTGTCCCAGCTCAAAAAACATACAGGAAAAAAAAAGAAAAATTTGAAAAAGAAATAAAAAGAAAGTCTACTCCCAGTCAAAGAATCATCTTGTGCTATTTACATCCTCTTTATAAAGTACTAGTGAGCACACCTGTACTATGCCCTTTTGATGTCACCAAAGGTTAAGTGGACAATTCATCAAATTGATCTAGGATTCTCTGATCACCCCCTACTCCCCTCACCATGTTACAAATTTCTATTTTAATCTTCACAATTGTTTAAATTAAGTAGGGGCATATGATTGTAATATTGGAATCTGAAATAAATTTGAAATTTGTAAAGAAACTTTGAAAAGTCTATGAACAATTAAGGGGCTCAGTTCAGGGAAAGAAAATTACCAGCTGATAAAATTTTTAAAAATCGAATCTCCTATATATATATAAGTTAGCATACAAACTCCACCATCACCCAGGTTCTTTGGTTCTTCAGGAGACTCTTTGTGTCTATTTTAATCTGATTTCACCTACATAAAAATGTTTTGTGTATGGGAGTAGTATGATTTTCTACCAAGATTTCCACTCCTTTTCCAACTTCTAAAAAGCCCTGTTCTTATTTGTTTCAGACAACCACCTTACCAAATTCACAGGAGTTGGTTTGATCGTGTATCAGGCTCATAGGAATGTCCCAACCAGCAGCTCTGTTAATCCCTGAATGGCAGGACTTTTTGCCTTGCAGAGAGCCCCACTTGAGATCAGCATCTGATTTCTTAACAACTGCCACAGCATAATAGCCTTGTTAGACACATAGAAAAGCAAATATTAATGCAGGGCCAGGAGAAATCCTTGATTTAGGTGTTTCATCAAGTGCAACTAGCTTCTGTTTACCCAGGTCTTCTCTTCATTTTGGGGGAAAGTAAAAAGATCTCCCCCAATTCCTACATCTCTTCCCTCCCTTTATAGCTATCTTCACTTCTTTTTCACATAAAGAAATTGAGGATCAGAATTCAATTGATTTACCTGAGGTCACACAACTCTTAGACTCAGTGTAAAAGACTTATCAGATGTACAGGTAGATTGGGTTCCCCTGGGAAGTAGTTGGTTCCCCCTTCATGGAAATCTCCAGCAAGAAATGAAACAACTATTTGTTGAGTAAGTTACAGGTAATTCTTGCTTAGATACTAAACAGATTGTTTTTCAGGTATTTCCCCATTATGTTATAATGCTACTTAATTTAGTATAAGAAACTTACCAAGAACTCCACAAGCTCACTGATGAATGAATGCAGGAAAGATTTATTTTACATTCTTGCAAAAATGGGTGGCTAGGTAGTAGACATACCTCTGGGACTCCAAAGACAGCATTTTATTTTCTATCCTGAAGTACAAATCCCTCCTCTAATTCCCCATTAATTGGACGTTACAGAAGTTACATGACATGGATCTCCACCCCTCATCTGCCCCCAAGGAGTTTACATTCTAGAAGGGGGAAAGTAACAGAGGAGGACTAAGAGTAAAGAACAAAAAATTCTTTTCAAATCTCACATCACTATCCCTGATTATGAAAGCCAGACACTGCCTCCAAGGAGCTTACATTCTTTTAGGGGAAGATAAACTCCACCCTTGATTATTCCTTGATGTCCTCTTAGGCTTCAATTTTCTAATTTAAGTTTAATTTCTCCAATTTAATTTTCATAATTGTGGAAACCAAATGCTCATTCATTTCTCATATAGGTTTTCAAATCTTTTTTATAGCTTCACTTTTTTAAAACACATGGAACAAAAGTTATCATCTGTTTTTCTTAAATAACTACATACTTGTATTTAATTTATACTTTAATATATTTAACATGTATTGGTCATCCTGCCATCTAGGGGAGGGAGTGGGGGAAAGGAAGGGAAAAATTGCAACAAAAGGTTTGGCAGTTGTCAATGCTGTAAAATTACCCATGCATATAACTTGTAAATAAAGAGCTATTAATAAAAAAAGAGAAACAAAGTACGAAACTCCCACACTCAATTTGTCTGATTCTGACCACTCTTTAGTCAGATAGCTTCTGGCCTCAGGAAACTCACACAGATCAAACTGCTTAGACATAGTGATTAAGACCACTATTCAATTCATTGCTGACTGTAATCTTGTCAGCAATAATGGAGACCACTCCTTCCTACCTATGAGCCACAGAGTTAGCATATCGTTGATTGAAAGTTAAATAAATATATCTCCAAACTTTGTTTCTGTGCTGAAATTCTCTTAGAATTCCAGCCCACTTTTTGTAATGGCATTATAATTGCTATTGCAATAAAACTTTGTCTCTTGACTAGGAGATGGGTTCAAGCCTGAAAATTCTTTTGAAATACCTTGCGACACTTGTCTGAGACCCCAAACTTTTGGGATTCCCCCCTTCCCAACCTCAACATATGATCTCAAATATTCCTTCCAGCTCTAATGTTCTTGTACTATTTACCTCTTTCTTGTTTAGACTATCTCAACAGTCTTCCCTTCAAGTCTCTTCCCTTTTTTTGATTGATTTTTTGGGGGGAGACAATTGGAATTAAGTGATTTGTCCAAGGTCACATAGCTAGTAAGCATCTGAAGCTGGATTTGAACTAGGGTCCTCCTGACTCTAAAACCACTTCCTCTGTCTATTGCACTACCTACCTGACCTAATCATTTCCCCTACAGTTGCCAAAATGATTTTCCTAAAGCATAGGTCTACTCAACAAACTTCAGTGACTTCCTATACCTCTGAGGTTAAATACAAGCTACTCTGATCATGTTATCCCCTTCCTCAATAAACTGTTATTACCTTCAGGATGTTTGTCAGTCAAAGCCCTTCATAACCTGCCCCTCTCCCCAACACAGTCTGAGATCAAGTGACTCCCAATACTTAGAATGCTTCCCCCTATCCCATCTCTGCCTTCTCCCAACCCCGGCTTCATTCAAATACCAGCTACAATTCTCATCTTCTGTAGAATGCCTTTTTGATTTTCCCTTAATTGTAGTGTCTTCCCCCCTATTGTAAATTTATCCTCTATATAGCTTATTTGTACATAATTATATATGGCCTTCTCCTAACTCCACCTTAGACTATGAGCTCCTTGAGATCAGCAATTGTGTTTTTCCTTTCTTTGTATGCACAGTGGTTTGCTCACTGCTTGACACATAGTAGGTGCTTTCTGTGTTTTCAGTTTTAAGTTTCATAATTGCCTCGGTCTGTTTGGTTATAAGCATATCTCTTATCCAAAAGCCACAAGAAGTATATGATCTGCTTCTTTTCTAATTTTAAAAAATAATATGATCTTTAATATTAAGGATACATAATAATATAGCATTGTATTTATATAGCACCTACTATGGCTTGGCTTTGGATCAAGTGCCTTACAATTATTATCTCATTTGATCCTCACAAGAACTCTGCAAAGTCGATGTTAATGTTATCCTTATTTTACAAGTGGGGAAACTGAGGGTAAATAAAAATTAAGTGACTTGCCCAGGGTCACATAGCTAGTAAGTGTCTGAGGTCAAATTTGAACTCAGGATTTCTTGAGTCCAGGTTCAGCACTCATCTACTGCACTACCTAGCCTCCTCTAGCAAATGCTTAATAAATATTTATTTACTGTTTTGAATTTGAGGACCTGTTTCAATTTACCCTTTTAGCCTTATTTTGCTATATTTCCCTTCACATTGTATAACCCAGACAAAATGGCCTTTTGTCATATAATATTCTGCTTCCCCATTTCTTCCTGTGTATGTACATGTTTGGAATGCTCTCCCTCTTCAACTTGGCTTCTCAGTCTCTAGATTCTTTCCAAGCTCCGCTCAAGCCTAGCTTCTAAAGGAGGCCTTTCCTGATTTCCCCATCTGATAGGGCCTCTGCTCAAATTTTACTTATATTTATTTTTTAATCTATTTTCTATTAGAGGTAGCTGTGGTATAAGAGCTGGCTGAGGAACCATCAAGACTTGTGTTCAAATGCTGCCTTTGACATATACTAACCATATGACCCTGGACAAATTACATAATCTCTAAGTATTCTAGCCTATAGCTTCTTAAACAGCCCCTCATGGAAATGAATGTGGGGGGTCATGAAATTATGATTTATTATCAGTACATTTTGATTTGCATAGCTAATTTATATACTTGGGGTCATGTAAAAGTTTCTTGGGTGAAAAGAGGTAGCAATAGAAAAAGATCAAGAAACTCTGCTCCTAAGCAAGTCTCTTAAGATTTTGAATTGCATAGAAAGTGCCAGCTTACATAGGCAGGAGGAGTTTTCTCATATGGGAGTTCCCTAAATTAATGAATTTGATCTGATTGAGATATTTTAATATATTCATTTATGTACATTTTTTTCCTGCCCCTTAAGGACAAGGGCACTTTCCTTTTTATCTTTGTAGTCCTAGGAACCTGGAATATAATAAATACATTAAGAATATTTTTAAAAATTAATTTATTGATCATTGATGGATACAGCATGACACAGCACTAAAAGATCCAGAATCATTCTGATATTGCCACCAATTCACTGTATGATTTGCTCAGAAAATGAGATTGGCTTTAGAAGTGATTTCCTATTTAGGAAAGGAGTATGGACCAGATGAACTCATATCCCTTCTAATTCTGAGATTCTGGGATTTATGAAGATCCCTTACTGTACTTAATGCCCTAATAAATGAGTGTTACAAGGTGTTAGAGCTTTTTCCCTTCAGGATCCTTCCTTCAAGGAATAGTATTGGGTGTTTGGGAGAAGTTTAAAAAAAATTAAACCATGATGGCATCTAAAAGAGCTTTTAAGCTGTCAAGTATTGTATCACTCCAGATATTGTTATTATTAATACTACTATAAGCATAGGGACATATATATTTTTTCTTCAAAACACATTCCATTCAACAATCATTTATCTAGTTATTTTTGGTTCTGACCTGTGATGTCATCTTTGTAGGGGAATTTTCTTCTTTCTTTTTTTTTTGCGTAGGGAAAATTTCAATGAGAAAACTCCTCATTGTTTTCTGGACATTGAGACATTCCCATGTGTTTTGGACCTAGTTATCCTGACTTCAAAACTGGTTCTTTATTCACTACACAGGACTGCTTCTTCAACATGCATTCGGAAGCACTTACTACATGCTAGTAGGGTAGCTGAGTGGCTCATTAGATAAAGTGTTAGGGTTGGGATCAATAAAATTCATCTTTGCTGAGTTCAAATCTGGTCTCAGACACTTAGTAACTTAGTGACCTTAACAAGTCATAACCCTGTTTACCTCAGTTTTCTCATCTGTAAAATGAGCTGGAGAAGGAAATAACAAACCAAACTTAGTATCTCTGCCAAAAAAAAACCCAAAAGGGATCACAGAAAGTCAGACGATGGAAAAACAACAACAAATGTACTAGTAAGCTCTTAGGGAACTATGATAGGCAGAGGGGAATCTACAAATTAAGATGGAAACAACTACTGCCCTCAAGAAGCTTGCATTCTACATTCTTTTCCTTCTACGACTCTTAGAATAATTCATATTTCTTAGAGCTAGATATGGTCATTTCATCTGGGCTGATTGGTTTCATCATAATTAAGTAAGTTTCTAAAAGTCTATTCATATATTTTTTATTTTAATCTGACCTTAGGCTAATAATGCACAGTCCCTGACCTCAAGCTATGCCATATCTAGAGAACAATGTCCACAGAAGCAGTCATCTAATGATTCTTGAACATTTTCAAAACTGAACTTGACTTTCTACAGACTCATTGAGTTTCTTTACAGCTTTTTTTCCCCTCAAGTATTAGAAATTTCCTTTTACTGTTGAAGTTACCAATGTAGACTCACCTTCAATAGGTTTAATGGGACAAAGAGGCCCTTGCCCATGATTGGAATCCTTAGTCTCTGAAAATACAAGGATAAATGAGATGTCATCTTTCATTAGCATTTATTGAGTTGAATATCAGGATTTTTTAATAATAACTGTTTATTGTCGTATTCCTTAGATTTTTCCATAATTTAGCATAAAGTGAATTAAAAAAAAATCTGATTGAATTCAAACAAGGCTCATTTAGCTATTATCTGATTATGTAGCTTGTAGACAATCTTTTTCCTTTTTCCTTTTCCCACCTGTTTTTTTTTTTTCTTTTCCTTGTGGCCATTCTAACACTTATTAGATCCTCCATTCTGTGGAGAATGGGCAGGATGGAGAGAACAACTGAAACTTACTCCTTGGTATGATGAAAGAAATTTAAAATAAATGACTAAACTAAGATATTTCGATGAACTCTGAACTTCTGTTGACCCATTCTGTTATCCTTACCATCTCTGAATTCCAAACCTGCAAATAGTCCAATAAAATCTATTTATAAAATATAATTTTGTCATGAACAAGATGGAGTCAGTTATCAAAGGAAGATCTCATTCAACTTACTGTAATTCTCTGCCAGGACAATCTCCAGACCACATTTGCCAGCAATATAGATAAATCCTGCATCCAAGCTCATAGCATCAGCTTCCCCTTTCTATAATGGCAAAACAAATAATTAGGGAGAAGAATGGATGGAATAAGTGTTTATTAAGTACTTACTACATAGTAGGCACTGTGCAAAGCACTTTACAAATATTATATCATTTGATTATTAGCAAAGTAACTGGATCGTTTCATGTCCCATCTTTCTTATAGCCCTCCATCAGAACAATTTCATTGCATACAAGAGTTTGCTGGCAAATGGAGGCCCAGGGCTAGATTTTCTGCCAGATACTATTCAGAGATAAGCCATATGGAATGGAGATGTAGAAAAATAATAACAGTAATAGCTTCTGTCCATATATTGCTTTGTCCATATACACATCTACAAAGCATTCCTATGCAAATCTATACCACATTGAATGAGTTTTAGTTTGTGAGAAAATGAGCTCAACGTTTGTGGGGAGAATATTGGTATTGCTAGTACATTTCAATTTAATTAAATGTCCTTGAGACAAATAGCAAGATGGATAGAACATTGAGCCTGGAGTCAGAAAGATCTGAGTTCAATTGAGACCTCAGACACTTCTTAGCTGGGTGATCCTGTCCAAGTCACTTAACTTCTGTTTTAGTTTCCTCAATTATAAAATGGGAATCATAATAACCCTACTTTTCAGGGTTTTTGTAAAGATCAAATAAAATATTTGTAAAATGCTTATTCCTCTCTCCCACCCACTTTGTTGTGAATCAAGGGGTTTGTGACTGACTGGTAAAAGTAAATATAATTGTAGGTATTTGGGACCAGGTTTTTGAAGAGGACTGGGCCCAGAGTGATCAGGCAGCTACATATTCAACTAATTCATGTGTTAAATCATAGTATTACAACTTAAAGGTCATCAGCTTTAATCCCTCTAATTTATAGATGAGGAAACAGGCCCAGAAACATTATGAGACCCTGACGTCCACATAAGTGGTAAGAGGCAGAGTTAATTTAAAATTCTAAGGCAATTCCTCTGACTTTAAATACAGGATTCTCTCTCCTGACCCATCTTGCCTGGTAAGTAGCAGAACTAGAATTCAGATCCTAGGCCTGAAGAACCCAAGAAAGATGATGCAGTTTTAATATGGTGGCTCCGTACCATAATCTTGTCAATGCATTCTTCTGAGGTTTCTGCCACAACACATTCAATGGCTAAACCACTGACCATACTCCACTCATGGCACTTCACCTCTTCATCTTTGCTCACTGCACACCAGATCATTTTTTGGGGCATCAAGGGAGAAGTCTTAGCTAGAAGCAAGAAGGAAAGGTCAGAGTTTGGTTGGTTGTTTTTTAACACTGTAGGAGGAGGATGCTAATATTTCTATTGAAACTTGCCAACTTTAAACATAAGTTTCTATCCAATAGTAGCAGCCATTTCATCTCCTTGAGACATTCTGAGATAATTTCCTTGCACTTGACCCCATTAGATGGCTAACACACATTTATTTTGCACCTACTCTGTGTCAGGTACTATGCTTATCACTGGAGGAAAAAAAATTAGTCTCAACCTGTAGGAATTCAATTCTAATGGAGAAGATTACATATAAATAATTAGGCACATACAAGATATATATATAGGCAAGAGAGTACTGCTAAATATTTAACAACTCTCTCAGAAAAAAAAGTAGTAGATTCAAATTAAGTTTAATTTTGTTATTTATCAGCAGTTTTTCTATCCCTTTCTTAAGTCTAGACAATCAACAACACAGAGAATCTGAATCTAATTTGTAGCCTTTGCTGATTTCTGAGGTGTTAATGCTCACACTGAAAATTTAAAAATCAGTTCTTGTGAGCTGGTTTTAAACGGCTACTGCATACCTTTGTGTAGATGAATAGTAACCTGAGAGGGGAAGAGGGAGGAGAAAAAGGTCACAAAAATTTTCCTTGCAGAATGTGAAATTTAAGTCTTAAACGGAAGCCAAAGAAATGAAGAAACAGAGATGAGGTGACAAAGCTCTCTAGGCATGGGGAACAGACAGGGAAAAAGTGTTTTCATCTAGAAAACAAAACAATTGGACCAGATTCTTTCTGCCCTCAGCTCTCTGCTTCTGCTCTTTGTCTCTGTCTTTCTTTCTCCTTTCATTTGTAAAATAAAGGTTGAAATAGATGACATATAAGATTCTTCCCAGTTATGAATCTATGATCCTATGATCTAGGGTCAAATATTAATGCTATTACATAATATTTGTAGGACCTTAAACAAGTTACTCAAACTGTCTAGATATCAGTTTCCTCATGTGTAAAATGTGAGTTTTTTTGTGATAATTTCTGAAGTTCTTTATAGGTCTAAGTCAATGAACCCCTGAATTTACAACTAATTTTAACTATCTTACTATCTAATTTCACCATCTGGATCAAACAGTCCAGATTTTCACTAGGGACACAATATCAGTGTTAATTCAATATGGTGTCAGCATTCAAGCACAACGTATTGATCCTAATATCTTGATTCATTTTGATGAGACAGATCAACAAAATCCAGAACCATTAATAAATTAAAAAAAAAACTCCTTATGATTTTCTAGAAAGGAAATCTAAAAAAGTGCCCAGAAATGAATTCCTTTCCTATTCAGCAAGACTCAGCAAGTAGAATAGCTATTGAGGGAGAAAGGATAGTTTAGAATGTTGTATTTCCTCAGTGGTGACAGGTTGAACTGGGAAACAAGAAAGATTTTCTGTTCTGCTAGATTGAAGGAGGAAACTTCACAGCAAGAAATTGGAAGGGATGTTTTGAAAACTGGTGATGGTGGGAGGCAGCATGAAGACTCAGCATGGAGTTCTTGAAACCTATGTGCTTGTGTCCTACAATGGTACTAAACTGCAGTTCTTAATCTGAGGTCTGTGGGTAGACTGCAGGAAGTTTGGGCATTTCATTTGGAAAAAGAAAAAACATCTTTATTTTCACTAATTTCTAGCCAAAATCTAGCATTTCCTCCAATTAGAAAATTTTATTTTAAAGCATTTTGAGGAGGGGTATGTAAGTTTCACCAGAATGCCAGAGGAGCCCATAAGGCAACATAGGTGGAGAAGCTGGTTGTGTCCAGTGATTCACCAGACTTATAAAAGAGATACTGTTCAGATCAAAAATCTGTGAGTCAGGAGTCTGTGAAAACCTGTGGGAAAGGGGTCATTTGAATCTCAATGTTAGTTTCTATGGCTATTCATTTGTCAGAATTAATCTATCTATTTATTTAACTGTCTATCTGTCTATTTACCTAAATATTCATCCATTCATTTTAGGGAAGTGTTTTGGTACAAAATATTAAGATGTCTCTCAATGCCTGCAACAAAATTAAGGCTATTATAGATTGCTCCCATCAGACTTCCCCAGCCCTCTCTGGCATGATCCATGATCCAATTGCTTACATATTGTCAAAGTCTTCACAGCCTTCATATGCTTGTAGCCCAAGTACTGCTCGTGATCCATCTTAGCAGGGAGCCTCAGAAATCTGTTAGTTGAGTCTTTAAACAGCAGGTCCTTTCCATGATGGGAACCAAAGAGTTGGAAAATCTCTGATTTGCCCTTGCCAAACCTTTTCTATTCAAGGGAAAAGAGAACCATGAGTAAGAACAGATGACTTGGGAGGGGATAAATTAATGTTTAAAAGGACAAGAAAATGATACCACAAAAGGAGACTCCTTGGGGCAAAAGGAAAAAGACCAAAAGGGGAAAGGAATCTTTGAATAAAATAGATCCACAAAAGGAAACATGGATGTGACTGGCTAGAGTGCTTATGGTGTATTTCTCCTTGGAAGGATCTCTTATTTGACTGTTCTCAATACCCTTTCAGTGGTCTGTCAGATCAAAACTACTTTCAAAATAATACTAAGATATCATTTATTTACAAAATATTCATCCTTTTCCCAACTACGTATCTATATGAGGCTAGATTTTATTTATATATTTCATTTCAACCAAATGACATGTCACCACAAATTAAGTCCAGAGCAGCAGTGAGAATCCAACTGTCTTCTATTAAGTCACATATTGAAGAGATTTGTAAAAATACATAAAACAATGCCATTTTTCACACTAGTTTTTTTTTTCTTTTGTTTTGGAAAATTTATTTTTTTTAAAATGTTATTTATGCTAACATGCAACAGATTTGTTATTTTAAAATGAATTAATAAATAAATATTTTAAATATAATCAGTTTTAATTTCCAATATAGTAAATATTGATAGATATTATCTGTGAAAACATATTTGAGAACGGGATCCTCCATAATTTTTAAGCATATAAAGAGATGCTGAGACCAAAATGCTTGCAAACTACTGCATAACTTAGTATAGATATGGGCTTATGAAATTCTGATCAATAAGTCAGCAATGTAGGAGGTAGCCTTCATGGGCTTTAGGATCTGTAGACACTCATGAGACACCAAAGGCAGATGACATCACTTTTTAAGAGAACCACTGAAGTGATCAAACTTTGGTGACATCTGTTATGCTGCCTGATATTGAAAGTGAGGCTGAAGAATTATTGAGATATATAGCCTCAAAAGAACAGTTTTTTCCCCATGGATATATAGGATAGAATGAAATTTGAACAGATATAATGCTCAGTATTTGGAAATAAGGATACATTTCTTGACTTGTTTTTCAAAAACTAGTTTTTTGTTTTATCTCAATATGATGCGGTTTGAAGGCTCTCAATTCCTGATGGTCAAGAGGTTAGTGGCAATAATGAAAGAGCTGTTAAATATCCCCTTTAAATGGGCCGAAGGTTTAGGAGTGAAAAAATTCACTCGTTCCCGAATTATTAGTTGCAAAATGAAAGTTTATTGTTGGATAGAAACCAGTTTAGCAAGGGGCTGACTTCTATGGTGGCAGAGTTTTCTTTGGAAATGTAGTTTTGGGCTCTGAGAATGTTCAGCGGGCAGGGTCCTAGCAAAGTGCATCTGCAAAGACCTTAGTTGAGGGAAGCTGTTATATTGGGTATCTTGATGGGGGCTGGGACAGCCAGAGCTGATCAGAGCAGGATTCCTCAATTGAATGAGAATTTAGAATTTCTATGGCAGTTGATTAGCCCCTGAATAATAATAATATTATTATATATAATTATATGTATATTATATATAATATGTTTTATATATATAATAATTTTTATTATTATATTGCTTCTCTTATCCTGGGAGAATGGGGCTCTGTCTCGACTCCTTGGAGCCTTGGAGATCCTGATCTCTGAGATCAGAAAAGGAAACACAGTCTCTAAGAATGATAATCTCAAAGGAACAGTTCCCCTCCCTTTTCATTTACACACACACACACACACACACACACTCATACACCTATCCTGATCTTGCCTTTTACTTCATGGATTATTGATTTGTTTTAATTAGAGTAAAGGACACTCTCCAATCACATTTATTTGAGTTATGCTGATTCAGATAAAGACACTTCATACAAGTATTTTGCATTTACCAAATATAAACTTGGAGGCAGGAGCTATTTCCTTTTTGTCCTTTTGTCCAGTCCCTAGCAAAGTGTATTGCAAATATTCGGTGTTTAATAAATGTCTGCTGACAAAATTAAAAGACCGGGCTTCTACTTCATTATTTTTTCTAAACCTTGGTTTTCTCATATGTAAACTGGGTGTAATATCAGAAATCTCACAGGGCTATTGTGGGACTCAAAGGATAAGAATAACTTATAATGAAGTGACAGAGTTCTTCAAGACCACAAGGCACTGAAGCATCTTATATGTTTTGTTATTATCCCCATTTTAGAGATGAAGAAGTCAATGTGTGCAAAGTGGAATGAATTACTTGAAGTCATTAGAAGGAATGACAGAATTTGAACCCAAGTCTTCAGAATTCCAGTCCAGTTAGTTTTCCATAATTTTTTAAAATAATGTAGGGTAGTGCACCTGAAAGGGTCTTATGAATTAGAAAGTGCTTTTTGTAGGTGATGTATAATTACTTTGTAGTAATAAATATTTTGTTGAGCAGATTGGAGTAGGGAGAGGTATATTCTAGAATTAAAAAGTATTTAAGAAGGGAAAGTAAGTGGTGCTGTGGATGGAGCACAAACCCTGGAGTCAGGAGGATCTGAGTTCAAGTCACTTAACACTTATTAGCTCTGTGACCCTGGGCAAATCACTTAACTCTGATTGCATTACAAAAACCCAAAAAGGATTTACGGGAAGGGGGGAAAAACATTCATTGAGCACCTACTATGTACCTGGTATCTCACTAAGTGGCTCACACATATTTCTTTTGATGCTCATAAAAAACTGTGTTATTATTCTCATTTTACAGTTGAAGGCTCTCAGGCAGATAAAAGGCAAGTGATTTGTCTACAGTCTCACAGTTGGGAAGTGTCTGAAGCAGGATTTTAATTCAGGTCTTCCTCCTCAGCCAGGAATCTACTATACTATCTAACTGCCTAAAGAAGGGCAGACAGATAGAGAAGGAAAAGTCCCAGGCAGGGAATACCTGTGCCTCGGAAAGAAGATTCCAGATCAGATCCTCCTTGCTGTTCACTCTCCGGGACACAACAGCATTAGCAGGTACCTTGCCTAGGTGACATTTCCTGTATTCATCAATGGGCAGCCTGGTACCATCCTCACAGAGCAGCTCAAATTTGTCCCTGTCAGCCGCAGTTGGGAGTGTCTCTGAAAGAATCCAAAATAAAACAAAAGAAAAATGAGAGCAGTTCCAAGGGAACACCCCCCCCCCCCGCCGCCCCCAATGTTCTCAGGCCTTCAGTTCAATCATGTCTCATAATTTCTTCCTGGGAGGTTAGAACGGACCAGAGCTTGTCAGGCCAAAATCACTGGGAGCCAAACTTGTAAAAACAAGAACAATTCCACAAAAAAACAGCAGATGGCACTGGTGGCTCAGCAGAGAAACCACTTCATTCAGCAAGAAAACCATTCAGTAAGAGCGGTTCTGCAAACATATATTGTATCTAGGATATACTGCAACATAGCTAACATATATAAAACTGCTTGCCATCTAGGGGAGGGGGTGGAGGGAGGGAGGGGAAAAAATCGGAACAGAAACGAGTGCAAGGGATAATGTAAAAAAAAATTCCCCTGGCATGGATTCTGTCAATATAAAGTAATTATTAAATAAAAATTAAAAAAAAAAAAAAAAGAGTTAGTGATAGGGTGCCCTGGCTCTCAGGCGTTAATTGACAGCTCTGCAGACCAAAGTATTCTCCCCATGGCAAAAAGAAATCTCTTCCCCTCACCTAAATCCAACTCACTTGCAACTCACTGGCGGACCCAACTTGGAACTGGTCAGTTAGGAAACTCCCTCCCTCCCTCTTTCCTCCCTTCCTTCCTCCCCCCCCTCCTTCCTCTCTTCATCTCTCCCTCTCTCCTTCTCTCCCTTTTTTCCTTCCTTCCTTTCTTCCTTCCTTCCTTCCTTCCTTCCTTCCTTCCTTCCTTCCTTCCTTCCTACCACTTCTATCTTCCTTTTATATATTATTTCCTCCTACTAGAATATAAGCTCCTTGAGGACAGGGATTACCTTACTTTCTGTTTGTATTTGTATTCCAGATACAAGTTTTAAATATATACACAGTGTATATTTAAATTTTTTTTGACTTGTTGACTTGGCGTTTCACTTGTTCCGATTGGGATGTGATTCTTGTTGTCTATGTGCATTTCCTCTCCTACCAGTAGCATAGGAATCTATGTTATCTAATCCTATGTTTAAGAGAGGAGGGAATTTTTTTTATATCTTAATATTGATATTCCGTTTGATTAAATGCCCTTGCTTTGAGTTAACATGTCCCTAGGTATGGTCTGGTAGGAAAAAATTGAATCGGAGCTCATAGCGTATGGTTTTGAATGCTACACTAAAAATTGCTAGGAGCCTGAATATAATTTTCAGAGGAAAAAGTCCAGGCTAAACATAAGATCATCATGAAGAATTTTTTTCCCTTCCCTGGAGGAAGAACATAAGGATAGGAAACAGAGTGAGTAAGATTGGGGAGGGTAATATTCAAGACTGAGCTCAGAGGTGAGTTGGGATTTCTATTTATGGTAAGTTACCTAAAAGGGTTGTATGCTCCATAAAGCTCACATCCCCAACACCATCCTTCAGGCACCTAAGAAAAAGGGAAACATAAGAATGGTTAGAGTCTAGCCATCATTAATGTATTTGACCTTCTTCAGTAGTCATAACTGGGGAAGTTCTGATTTGGAAGGGACCCCAGAGATCCTCTAATTCAATCCTGCTCTGAGGTTCTGAAGAGTAAAGTGAATTTCCTGAGGTTACATGAGTAGTAAATGACAGAGCTGGGAGCCAGAACTAGGTCACCCCACTCTAAATCTAGGAGTCTTTCTGTAATGGGCTGAGGCTTGAGTTGATGCACTGAGGTCCTAAGCACATGAGGCTAAATAATAATTGGACCATACTCTATTAATATATAAGCTTGGAGAAAGAATGGCCCCCACCCACTCTTTGTGCAAGTCCTGATGTGTTGTATAGGAAATGATGATTCTGGTGGGTGGAGGCAGGGGAGTGAAAAAGGAAGGGGAGAAGAGCTCAGATCTCTCTCTCTCTCTGCTAGCTGGCTTCCTGTCGCAGCTGCCCATATTGCTATCGCAATCTTTTTTCACCTCTTCACTTCAATAAAGACTGAAGATTTTTCCCTTAACCTGAGTTCCTGACTCTGGCTGATTTTAAATACACGGTCATTACATTTGGCGCCACTATCCCATGAAGCTATATACCACATAAATCATCAATTTATCATCTGTACTAATATTTATATGGCAGCAAAGTGGATACAATTGGACTGGAAATTAGGAAAATTTGAGTTTGAATTCCTCTAGGGACAGTTAGCTGTGTGACTCTGGGCAAGTCACATAACTCATCTCAGCCTCAATTTCCTCATCTGTAAAATAACAGCATCTGCTTCATAGATTTGTGAGTTTTAAATGAGATAAAGTCCAATGGTTGTTTGGTTGTTGTCCTTTGTTCTCAAAGAGCACCAAAATGACCTCACTACACTGGAGTCAGGTTCCAGTGTCTGACTATGTATGAGCTCAGAAAACTCTCCTGCAGTTGGGGAACACGTGGGGTGGAAATGTCTCTAAATGTGCGCTTCTCATGTTTCTTTTGAACTCCTGCAATTCTGCTTTGCTCATAGATCACAGCTCCTTCTTTAATGTGGACATGTCATGCTGTGCCAGTGTCTCCCATGCCATGCAACTAATTCTAGGTTCTTCAGAGAGACTTTGATAGTTTCCTTGTTTTTGCTTCTTCTGGCCTCCATGTAAGTCCCTTCCTTGAGTGAGTTCTCCATAAAATAGTCAAAATTGGCATTAGAACAATGATACCAGTGGTGCTTTCTGAAGTAGAGTCCGAATGCTTGACAGTTTAGCTTGAGAAAGCACCTCAGTGTTGGGCACTCTATCTTACCAGGTGATCTTCAGAATCTTTCTGACAATTCAAGTGGAAGCCACCCTGTTCTCTAGCATGTCACTGCCCAGGATTCATAGGCAGGCAATAATAGGGTCAGCACAACAGAGTGACTATAACAATGTAAATGGAAAAAACAATGACACAAAGTAATCGTAACAAAATCATAAGGATTAATAGGACTTGGATGAAGAGACTTCAGAAACTCCTGATCTACCACTTGGTGGATGTGGGAGGTCCTAGCTGTTACACACTGTCTATGTCTTTAGACTTTTTCAATATAACAATCGCTTGTGCTGATTTTTTTTCCTCAAAAAAAATACTATTTGTCATAAGGGGTGGTTCTGTGGGAGGGATACTTGGGGTTACTATGATGATCTAAGAAACAGAAAATTAAATAAAAGCTACAAAGAATAAAAAGGAAGCACAACTTTGTTTTCTTTCTCAGTGGGAGAAGATATAGAAAGCATTGTTGAAGCTAAGATAAGACAGAATAAATGTATAGGAAGTAAAAAAAATGTTCACAGGTCCAAAGATGTCGAAATTGCAATTAGAGTCCCACTCACTTGAGAGCTCCTGAGCTGCCAAAGTAAGGTTCTCTGTCTGAGCAGGCACACCGGTCAGGTCCTGCTCCAGCGCAGAGATGGCACAAACGAGAGTCCGTCCAAAAAGCACAAGGCACGCAGCTGTCAGAGAAGAATGTGGCTACCGCTGCATAAGGGGAGAACAAGTCGTGAAACAACTGAGGGCTGTGTGTGCACAGGAAGGCTGGCAGTGTGTGGGGGGAGTATATCCATGTATATGTGTATGTGTGTGGTGTGAGTATATGTGTATGTGCATTGTATATGAGCTGTGAGTATATATGTGTGTATGTGGTATGAGCATTGTACATGTGTATTGTGACTATATGCATGTGTGCATGTATGTATGGTCAGAGTATATTGTGCATGAGCTGTGAGCACATATATGTACGTGTATGTGCATGCAGTGTGAGCAAGTGTGCATGTGTGATCTGAGTATGTGTGTGTGTATTGTGTATGAGCTGTGAGCACATATGTGAGCATGTGGTCCATGCATATGGTGTGAGCATGTATATATGTGTGTGGTCGAGTACATGCGTGTATGTGCATTTTGTATGAGCTGTGACTATATATGTGTGTATGTGGTATAAGCACGTGTGCAAGTGTGTTGTGAGTATATGTGTGTGCATGTATGTATGGTCTGAGTATATTGTGTATGAGTTGTGAGCACATATCTGTGCATGTGTGCATGCATGTGGTGTGAGCATGTGTGCATGTGTGTATGGTGTGCATGTGCATTGCATATGAGCTGTGAGCTCATGTGGTGCATGCATGTGGTGAAAGCATGTGTGCACATGGTATTGCACATGTGTGTGCGTGCATACACAATATGGTGTGAGCATTGTGCATATGTATGCATATGTGTATGCATATTATGTGAGCATGTGTGCATGGTCTAAGTATATTGTGTATGAGCTGTGAGCACATATCTGTGCATGTGTGCATGCATATGGTGTGAGCATGTGTGTATGTGTGGGGTGTGAATATATGTGTGCATGTGCATTGCTCATGAGCTGTGAACACATATGTGTGCGTGCATATGGTGTAAGCATGTGCACACGCATGAGGTGTTGGCGCAGTGTGCATGCATGCACACATATGGTGTGAGCATTGTATACATTGTACATGCATGTGCGAGTATATGTGGGCACTGCATTGTGTGTGACATGAGCACACATGTGTGCATGCACGTAGTGTGAGCATGTGTACATGGGGGTATGGTGTGAGAATGTGTGTATATCCATTGTGGATATGATGTGAGCATGTATACATGTGTGTTGTGAGTATATACATGTGTGCATAAGAGTTTGAATAAAAATCCAAAACTTTAAAAATGCATCTTTTACAAAACAGAACTTTTATGCACTGAAAAGTTCATTGGTTTACTCTCATGGGGCCAACATACATTGTGTCCATTGCTTGTTCTTATCTATCTAGAATTCAAAGGTTCTTAAGACTTGTTTTTAAAATATTTTCATCACCATTTTTCACTATTTTAAAACTATTTAGTTTTCTTTGTAATCATATTTTATTTTATGTATTTTAAAGTAGTCTTCTGGGAAGGGTGCACAGATTTCCCCAAACTGCCAAAGAGTTCAGCAAACAAAAAATTTCCGAGTCTCTGGTCTAGATAATCTTTTTCCTGAATATCTAAGTTCATACTTTGCTCACCGTGTGTCCAAAGTTCACACACACAAATACGAGTAAAGACTACTTGCTTCATAAAATATAATTTTGAAATATATTTGTTTAATATTGCATTTCCCCCAACTACATGTAAAATAATTTTTAAATTTGTTTTTTTTTTAATTTTGTTTCAAATTCTCTTCCTCTCTCCCCTTCATCCTCATTAAAAAGGCAAGCAATTAGATATAGGTCATACATAGGCAGCTATGCATATATATTATATATCACCAGAAGCTACTCACTGTATTCAGTGCTTTCATTCCTCTTGCCAGCTTACCTTTCTCAATAGGATTATTAGTATTGTTCCAGTTCAACACGCCAAGTTCCACAAGTTTACCAATGGGGATGATCCACCCAGCTGACAAGCCCAGGCCAGTGTGGCAGGACTTCTTGCCTTTGAGATCTCTGAGTTGGAAATCAGTTCCTTTCTTCACAACAGCCACAGCAAAGGAGTAAATTTGCCGTTCTGTAAGAAGCAAAGAATTAGGGAAGGTACTCAGGGTAAAAGTCTCAAGGGATAGGGAGATACCAAGAGATCTTGGAATCTTCACTTTTACCTGATAAGTAATGGAAGAAAGGATCAGGAAACTTTTCCTTGACTTTCAGTACAAAGTTTTGAGGAGTAAGTTCTTAATCTCATTAAAAAGGATCTCCATAATCAGGCTCCAGAGCATTTTTATTTATTTATTTTTTAAAGCTTTTTATTTCCAAATCATATGCATAGATAATTTTTCAATATTAACCTTTGCAAAACCTTGTGTTCCAATTACCCCTTCCTTCCCGCATCCTCTCCCCTAGATGGCAAGTAATCCAATATATGTTAAACATGGTAAAATATATGTAAATCCAATATATGTATGCAATTATCAAGTTGTATAAAATCAAATCAAAAAGGAAAAAAATGGTTCTGCTCATTTCACTTAGCATCAGTTCATGTAAGTTTTCCAGAGAATTTTTAGATTGATTATAGATGACAGAGACAAGGAGATGACACAGTGAACTATAGGGTGCTCATGCCTGGAGTCAGGAAGATGAGTTCAAACCCAGCCTCAGCTCCTTACTAGCTGTGTAATCCTGGGCAAATAACCTATTTTCTGCCTCAGTTTTCTCATCTATAACATAAAGATGATAATAAGTAAGACCAAAGGGGATTGACTACATGGATGGTAGGTCTCTACCATCCAACTTGAATACTTTACTCATGGGAGCACCTTCCCCTATTTAAATACAGGTAATTAATGATAGCCAGAGTTATTATGAAGCTCAAGTGAGATATTTATAAAGTATTTTGCAAATGCTACACAAATGCTAGCTATCAGGCACTTCCCCTCACAGCTTCTATGTTCCAGTCAAACTGCTTTACTTTTTTTTTTCCATAAATGACTTTCTACCTCTTTCCTTCCTACCTTTGCAAAACCTGCTCCATCTACTTAGAATGCTGCCTTCCCCCCTTCTGCCCCTTGGAATCTCTTCCCCCAATTATTAGTGCTCTGAAGGATCTTGTCATTTATTCTCTCTGGATCTCAATTTCTTCTTCTGTAAAGTAGGAAGGTTAGACTAGATAAACTCAAGATATCTTCTGGTTCTAAATGTATGATTCTATGAAACTATAGTAAATGATCAGATATTATTTATTCATTTATGTACATGTTTATACTCTTCTCCCTCTTCCTCCTGCCTTTCTCCAATAGCAGAATGTTAAGGACTGTTGCCTCTGTCTCCCCAGAACCACAACAATACTCTGAACACAGTAGGTATTTAATACACGCTTGTTGAATTTTAGAATGCAAGAGATTTTTTTCCAAGGCTCCACTTAAGCAAATGAAAGAGTTCAGTTGCATAATCTCTGCAGTCTGTTTTAGGAAATTTTCTGACTAGAATATTTTTTTAATCACCCCCCATGATATCCCTGTGGATTTTTCTCTTTTCCTTTTACTTTTTTAAAGGATATGGAGGGGTCCATTCCTCCTCCCCAAAATAAACATATAAGTCTTATAATTATTGATTGAATCAATCAATCAAAAGTATCAACTAAGGGCCAATAAGGCATAAATCAGTTTGCTAAGGGTGAAGTACTTGAATCATTAAATGAAATCAGAAATGCTACACATTAGAATTATTTGAAAGAATCAGTCTTAAACTACTTCTGAGAATATATGTGTGTATGTGTGTCTCCAAAATTCTAGCCAGAGAGAGTGTGTATGTATATGCATATATATGTATGTATGTATGTATACGTATGTATACATGTCTCCAATATTCTAGCCAGGGAGTCCAACAAGACAGTCTAAGGATGGTAAAAGAATCATGCTTGGAGGGGTGGGCAAGTATTAATAAATATCTTTTATCTTCACACTAACCTTCCCTATAATGACCAGAGGATGATCACGGAATTTTGAAAATTTGCAACATTTGAGTCTGGGGGTTGATATCCCTGGAGCAGCAGTAACTGATGACAGAGTCTGCATTAAGACTGAAAGGGCACATTGCGGACTAACGAGGCACACCAAGAACAACTTGGCTACTCTACAAGGGTATCTACCTCTCAAAATGTATAACTAAGGGGAACCTGATATGGGTTCTGTAAAGGAAAAAAAAAAATTTCTATCCCCAAAGAAATAGTGAGTCACCATTAGTCTGATATGTATACTTTTTATGTGGGAGCACCTTGCTCTATAGTGGCTACAGATAAGTAATCATGACATATGGAAATTCAACCATTGGGGTACCTACTTAAAATCCAATGCAGGGTAAGGGGCTCCCAAAGAGATTTATATATGGGGAATTTTCCATGAGTCCTTATTAAACTTAAATGAGAAAACTCATCTTCCAAAGATTAGCTCTAGAACCCTGAGGAGAAGAGTAGTAAATTGTCTTTTGGGATCCAATCCACTTAATGCCCATAAAAAGTAAGGAAATATCCAAGAAAAGGGGAGAGAGGGGGGGGAGGGTGGAGAGGGAGAGGGAGAAGTAAAGGGAGAGAGATATTTCTATTATTTTTTTGGATTCTCCATCATCAAAAGTGTGTATCTAATAGGCACAAAGAGGTTGTAATATAGGTAGGTAAGGTTTATTCATTGCATCAGGTTTCTGTCATCCAGGACATTTCCAGCAATTTAAGAGTATTTTTGGTAGAAACCCCATTCCTTCACTTCCTAAAAGATCTTTCCTGGTGCTAAAAGTCAGCCTTTATTTCTGAACAGCCTAGATTTGTTCTATAAATTCCAAGAACCATGAGATCTTCTGGCGAGTGAGTCAGTAGATTCACATTAGAGAAACCCACCTTTTTCAGAGCCATAGTCTTCAGCTATGATAGGTTTCAGACCAAACGGGGCTGCAACTGCTTCATAGACTAAGCCACCATCGACACAAATGGCATCAGCTTCATTTTTCTGCAAGAGATGAGTCCGACCTCACTGAGTTTCAATGGATAAATGACGGACAGAAGCAGCTACACCCAAAGAAAGAACACTGGGAAAAGAATGTAAACTATTTACATTTTTGATTTTCTTCCCCAGCTATTTTTACCTTCTGAATCCAATTCTCCTGTGCAACAAGAGAACTGTTCGGTTCTGCAAACATATATTGTATCTAGGATATACTGCAACATATCTAACATATATAGGACTGCTTGCCATCTAGGGGAGGGGGTGGAGGGAGGGAGGGGAAAAATCAGAACAGAAGCAAGTGCAAGGGATAATGTTGTAAAAAAAATTACCCTGGCATGGATTCTGTCAATATAAAGTTATTATTAAATAAAATAAAATTTAAAAAAAAGAAAGAGATGAGTCCAAAAAGTTGGAATACATGTAAGGTTTGTATTAGATAGAAAATCAGTTTGAGGATACATCCATCTTGGACACAAAGCATATAATCATGGTGAATGGTTCTTTTTCGTTAAAGAAGAAAAAAAGTGACCTTTCTCTTAATTTTCTTTAGTAATTCATTTTAGTGTCTCACAGACCTTATCAATGGAAATGTCTTTCAGTAAAATATAAATCTCCTTTCCTATAAATTCATGTAAAAGTTCACCACCAACTATTAGAGTAAGAATTCCTACTCAACAAAACTGCCAGAAAAATTGGAAAATTACTTGGCAGAAATTAATCTGAGATTAACATCCTATACCTTATACCATAATACATTCCAAATGGTTATTTGGCCTAAATAGAAATGATCACATCTTAAAATAATTAAAGGAAAATGCAAAGAGGTATCTTGCATAAGGCACAATTAGGAAAAGACTTCTTTACTAACCATGGGATACAGATGATCATAAAAGAAACGAACAATTTCAATTACCAAAAAAAAAAAAAAATCATTGCTGTTAGGATTAGAGGAAAGCTAATTGGGGTAGGATAAAGCTTTGCAACAAACATTTCTAATGTCTATTTTCCAAGATGCATAGGAAATTGACATAAATATATAAGAACAAGAGCCATTCTTTAATTTATGAGATCAAAGGAAGCAGTTTTACAAAAAGGAATACAAGTTAGCAACAACTCTGAGGTTTTATTTCATAATCATTCAATTGGCTAAGATGATAAAAAGCAATAAATGTTGGAGGAACTTCAGGGGAAGAGAGGCACAGAAATGCGGTAAAGATATAATTTGATCCAATAATTCTATGCATAATTTGGATTTATGACCCCAGTGTCACCAAACTACTAACCTACATATATATACCCTTTGACCCAATGATATTTCTACCAGGCACATACTCCCAATGAAGTCAAAGACAGAGCAAAATATTATATTCATTTATAGCTATATTTTTACATTTTTATGAATAGTTTTTGTTTGTATATCTCCTACAATTACTACTATATATCCTCTCTGTTTCACAGAAAGCTATTTCTTATAAGACTAAAAAAGAAAAAAAACCACTTCTTCAAAACTAGTCAACACATCAAAAACTTAAATTTTTATTGATAAAAATCTAAATTAACTCTTTGATATCCATAGTCCCTCACTTTTGCAAAATAAGAAGTGAGTTGCCTTCTCATATTTCTTAATTCAGTCCAAGCTTAATCATTATAATTTTGTCTCCATTTCATTTTACATTTTACCCTACTTGCTTTAAAACTCTACCAATATGGTTATAATATATCACACATTTTTCTTTCTCCCTCTCTCCTTTCTTCCTTCCTTCTTCCCTCTCTCTCTTCTTCCATCTCTCCCTTCTTTTCCTCCCTCTCGCCTTCCTTCTTTCTGTCTTTTTGTCTCTGTGTCTCTGTCTCCATCTCTGTCTCTCTTCTTCCTTCCTTCCTTCCTTCATTCCTTCCTCCCTTCCTCTCCTCCTCTCTCTTTTTCTTCCTTCTTTCCTTCCTTCCTCTTGTTGTGCCACAGTTTCCTTTAATTGTTCTGCCTCACTTCCTTGAATTGTTTTGCCTCAGTCCCCCTGGTTGCAACCTGCCTCCCCCCCCCCCAATCCTGACCATTAGGACTAATATAACTTAGGGCTGGTTACTCTAAGGTTATAAATTGTAAATATGTCATCTCAATAGAAGGGGGAGTTCAGACATCCTGGCTCCTAAATTCTCCTAAGTTATCAAAAAGTTATGGTCCTCACTCCCACTTGTCAGAACTGGATTGATGATTCATCCTTGGAAATTACTGATCACTAGAGTTGGACTCCACCCCCTCCTTTGTTTACCCTGATCAATTAGAGCCACATATATAAAAACCATTGGAATTTCACATTCGATGCTGCTGCTGCTGCTGCTGAAGGCTTTGAGACATCATCCCTGGGACCAAAATGGATCCTTTGGTCCTAGAAAATCTCTCCCTCTCAGAAATCCAAATAAAATATTAAAAACTCTCTAATCTCTATCTTGCCTCAGTTTTTCCAGCATTACACTCCCTCACTCCTTCCCTTCCTTCCTTCTTTCTTTTTAGCAGTCAGCCACAAAGCTTTTATTAAGTATTTATTATGTTTCAGACCATGTTTTAAGTGCTGAGGATATTCAAAGAAAGACCAAAAAATCCTCTCTGCCTTCAAGGAGCTAGTGATTTATTAGTGGAGACAATATGTAAATAAGTAAGTATATACAATATTTATATAGAGTAGATGGAGAGCAATCTCATAGAGGAAGGCACTAGGAGCTGAGGATGCAGATGATCTGAGAAAAATCTACTCCAGAAAGGAAATATTAGCTGGATTTTTAAAAATTTATTTTTGAAGCAATCAGGATTAAGTGACTTGCCTGGGTCCCACAACTAGTAAGTGCCTCAGGTCAGATTTGAACTTCTGATTTCAAGGCTGAGTTGGATCTTGAAATAATCATGGGAACAATTGAACAGATCACCTCTTTCTTCATCCATTATCTTCATCCTCTCTATCATAAGCAGCAAAGTCCTTTCTTGTATTCTCCACTTGAAATCAATATAGCCATTAAAAATCAGCCAATTTCCACTATGCTATTGTATGTACTATAAAATTTGTACTAAACTAGATGCTGCAGGTTTAAATTTAAAAATACAGTATTCCCTTATCATGTGGAACTTACATTATGTTAAGAAAAACAACATCTACTACTACTACTACCACTATCACCACTACTACCACCATTATTACTACTGCTACTATCACTACCATTATCACCACCATTACTACTACCACTATCACTAAACTACTGCTAGTTGTGATTTACACAGTGCTTTAAAGTTTGCAAAGTGCTCTATAAAGATTATCTCATTTTATCATCACAACAACTCATTTCACAGAATAGATGGAACAAAGGGAACTTTGTTAAGTGACTTGCCCAGAATCATATAATTATGAAGCACCTGAGGCCAGATATGAACTTGAACTTGGTTTTCTTGACTCCAGATCCAGAATGTTTACCTGCTGCATCACTTAGGAACCACATATGAGTATATAGAAAATAAAAGATTGGTTTGGTGGGGAGGCAATAGCAACTGGAAATTTTAGGAAAGGTCCTCCTATTAAAAGTGACATTAGAGCCAAGCTTTGAAGAAAATTAGGTATTCTGATCAATGGAGATAATGAAGGAGTACACTGCAGACCTGTACAAAGACATGGAGTCAGGGCAGAATACTGTAGATGAAGAATAGCAAGAAGACTAGTTCGGCTAGATTTAGAGGGTGTGAAAGGGAGACCATTCACTCCCCAGGATTTTCTTTTCTCTTAATCTTTTTTCTATCCTATCTCCCCCTATTTCCCTATTGATTTTGCTGTATTTCTACAGCAAACTGTGTTCAACCCTCCTTTATCCATTTAAAATAGTGAGCTTCATCTAATGTCAATTCCTACCTTTTCCTCCATGTTCGTATATTATTTTTCTCATGAATCCCAATTATGCAAATAGGATGGTCCACCCCATTATTCCTCCTTTATATCCTAGTTTCTTCTTTTACTTTCTATCCTCTTCTGTTACAACCTCAGAACAGAGCCAATAAAGTTTTCTTTTTCTTTTTTAACTCCCACAGTTTCTTGGAAGATGTTAAGATTCTGAAGTGTTGCTTGTTTCTTCTCCCCTTATTTAATCATTAGTCAAATACCATCACATGGCTCCATACAATCATTCAAGCAAATTTACTTTTCTAGGTTTCTCTGAACATCTATGTTTGTATTTTTAAATTTCCCTGGCCCTTTTATCAGAAATGATTTAAAGTTCTCTTTTGCAGTCACTATATCCACATTCAAAGGCTTTCCATCCTGGCATTCCCTGGCAAAATTACCCTCCATTCTCAAAGTCTGAACGAACCCTCCAAGTCACAATAAGGCAGCAGAGATATTTCTATATGCATTTTACATTTAAAAACAATATGAAAGCCTTTACAGTGATTTTTTTGGATTTTAAAAAGTCTTCCATTTTTCTCTACTTTAAATCTTTATTTTTTTGTCTTGGTACTGAATATTCTCAATGCATCATCAATGCTTCCTGTGGGGAGCATAATTTTCCCGAATTATTGAGTATCAGGAATATTCTAAATATTAGGATCAAAGATTTAGAGCAGAAACGGAAATTCAAGAATTTTGAATCCAAGTCTTCTCATTTTAGAGATATGAAAACAGGTTAAGAGATGCTAAGTGATTTGTGTAGGATAAAGCATCTACTAAGTATCTGAGGTAACACTTGAATTCAGGTCTTCCTGACTCTAAACCCAGAATCCTGTTCACTGCCCACAGGAAGATCTATATTGAAATAGATAGGGGATACCAAGTGGTGTAGTGGATAAAACACCAACCTGCAAGTCAGGAAGACCTGAGTTCAAATTCAGCTTCAGAGACTTGATATTTACTAGCTGAGGGATCTTGGACAAGTACATTAACCCCCAATTGCCTCACTCCCCCCAAATACATGGGAGTGGTCGAATACACCTTCCTTCTCCCCCAAGATGCTTACCCAGATGGCCCTGAAACAGTCCTTGTAGGAAATTTTCTTTACACACGTCAAACTTGGGCTTGTGGTACCTGTCAGGGCCTCTTTAAGCTCATTACATTTCTTCTGCTCATTTTCTGATTGGACACACCATCTTACTTGTTGCTCTGCAGTAGCTAGACACAACCCTAGTGGGAAGAAGCCAGAGGGAGAGAGGGAGGAAGTAAGTGACCCATAATCTTTGTTGAAAGAGATGTTTGCTTGCAATAAAACAAAGCCAGTCAGAACTCTTAGCAGGATCATTTTCAGGAGCATAGCAGGGCAGTTTCCATTTTGATAATCCATAATTACACATAAAACAGGTAGCTGTGCCCCTGTGGGGCTCTGGGAGAAGATGAGTAAGAGGAGACTTTGTTTTATGATCATGTTATGATTTTCCAGACTAGTTAATTTTATTCTCCTGACATTTTCCTATCTCTACTACTCTGCTATGATTCTCCCCTTCCTGCCTTTTTAAAAACCCATAATTTCTATTGGGGATAGAGAAGGCCAGGGGAATTAAAAAAAAAAGACTTCTCTCATATTAGTTTGTTTTCCACTTGTCTGCTTTTTAAATTATATTGCATATATATATATATATATATATTTAACAATTCTTACATTTCACCAGAGAAGGCATCACAAAATCATTTTACAGACATCTTACCACCCTATTGTTGCTAAACTCAGAATTAACAAAGAAATGCAACTCACCATATATTCTAGTCTTTGACAAGCCTTGATAATTGATACAGGTTTTAGAGAAGTATATTTGAGGTGGGGTAATTTTCTCTTTCTTAATCTGGTTACACACTGATTTTCCTTACTTATTTTCCTATTTGATGCTATAGAAATCAAGGACTTCCACTTCAATTACTAAAAATACAACATATTATTCATCTCCAGGTACCTAGATGAATTATTAAATATTATTTATTTTTTTAAAAAGTTATAAGACCTATTTTTCCATAAGAATTTGCCTCTCTGCATATTTAAAACTCTTTACTATTCTAGGCTTTTAAAAAGTAATTGACTATATTTATACTTTTTCTTTATATTTTCTTTTCTATTACACTTTTTTCTTTTTTTAGATTCATTTTTAAATTTTGATTTTAAAATTCTCTCTCCCATGTGAAGTCAGGCAAAACATATTCCTATTTTGCCATATCATATGCCATAAATCATGCTTTATCCTATAGTACTTACTATGCTCCATTTTCTATCTATCTATCTGTCTATCTATCTATCATCGATTATGAAACTGAGGCAGTTAATGATTTTACTAATTACACTGATTTGCTTGATCTCCCTTACTATCTATCCAGAGAAGGTTGAACTGACCTGAGAATCAGAATCAGCTAATCAGGAGACTATTTGAGCATCCCTTAAGCTAAACATAGTAGAGATCCTTTGGAGTGTTAACTTACTGAACCCAGAACTCCCTCTGCTGTGACACCAGTCATAGAATTGGCTCAGACTGGCTCATGCTCTGACCCACTTCCCTGTACCCAGAGAGTGTCTTATAATTTCTAAGAACACTCCATCTCAAGGGACAAAGCTGATTAAGCCATGAAGAGATTGTAGAAAGGGTGGGGCCCAACCAGACTTGAAGTTTTGTCTTTATAACCCTTGCTGCCTAACCCCATTCTGTATGTATGCAGGCTCACTTGAGAAGAATAAAGCATGCATATTACTTAATTCTTACTTTTCTTTTTTGATTGATTTTTTAACCCCATGTTAAATGATTTGCTCAAAGTCATTGGTTGCTAAGGGTCAAAACCCCAGTATGATCCCAGAGCCCCAATTCTAGAGACAGCAGAATCATAAAGGGCATCATTATTTTTCTCAGATAATCTAAAAACTCAAAATTAACTAATCTTTTTTTTTTTAATGAACAAACTTTAAAAATACAAACTTTGCAATGGGCTCCTTAAATAAAATTTTTCTCCTGATCCTAAATTAGAGAACATGTTCAGCCTTATCTTTTTGGGCAAAAAGAAATGTTTCTGGCTGGAATTTGCCCTCTTGGCCTCATACTCAGCATGAGGGGAGGGAGGAGGAGCATAAGAATTGGAGGATAGAATT
The DNA here is from genome assembly GCF_016432865.1 of Antechinus flavipes. Lineage (NCBI taxonomy): Eukaryota > Metazoa > Chordata > Mammalia > Dasyuromorphia > Dasyuridae > Antechinus > Antechinus flavipes. Next base: position 324,403,798 of record NC_067400.1, on the reverse strand, counting down.
TAAACTTTTAACTTTTTATTGCTTTTCTTAGCCTAACAACCATAATTCCAAGATGACATATTATTGACCCCAGATTCTTAAATTGTGGTTCACAACCTCCTGGTTTTGTAACTGAATGTAGGGGTTGTGAAATTATGATTGATTATAAGTAAATGTTTGATTTGTACACCTATTTTATATATTTATATCTCTGGGGTCATGTAAGAATTTTTGAGTGAAAAGGGGTCGAGAGTGGAAAAGTTTAAGAAGTTCATCTAGAATCTAGATGGAGACTTTTAATACAGTGGCCAAAGGAGTCAAAGGGGTTAAAAAAAAAAAAAAAAAAAAAGCTTAGTTAAATTTTCTCCTGACCCAGAAGTAGCCAGTTGGAGCTCTCTGATCAGATAAAAATATAGGAGATAGGAAGAAAGACAGCAAACAGTCCATCTGACTTCAGTCGGAACGGGCTCCAGCACGCAGGGCTGGCAAAGCAGAATATTTATAGCTCTGGCCAATCTGGAAAGATCTTGGAAAGGGGTTGGAGAGGGATTAGGGCAACCAGGTCATGAGATGTGACTCCTGTATCTTCCCTGACTACCTACTAGCCCCTTTTATGGAAAGGAAAAAAAAAAAAAACAGTAAATGGAGGAAGGAAACCAGTGTAGCAACAATGGTGGTGTCCATAGACAATGGGGGTTGCCCAGAGGCTGGCAGTCCTACCATGCTGTTGGTACATGAGAGCATACCTGGGCACTTCAGGGACATCCCATTTGTCTCCTGCCTATAAGTGATCAGTTACTGCAAAACCATCTTCCCCCACTTCCCACATAGTTAGCATCCATCCAACCACTGGTCACTTACCTAGTATCCCAAAGGATAACAAGGCAGGGAAGGTGAGTTGCATTTCTTTGTTAATTCTGGATTTAGCTTCAGTGGGGTGGTAAGGTGTCTATCAGGGATTGATCCCTAGAGCTCTGGAATGGCTTCTTAGTTGCTCTCCTGACTCTGTTATGGAGAGAAGGAACAGGATTAGCACAACTGGTGATCAATGTTTGACCTTCCTTGTTGCTTAATAGTTACTCAACCTTCTCACTCACCCCTCCCCTTCCTTCTTTCCACACATAGATGTCCATACATAGGCACACACCAATAAGTCCATTTTCTGGAAAGTATCGAGTTTATCACAGCCCTGGAGAGCAGGCTTCAGGGGGAGCAGAAGTAAGGAATGTGGATTAATGGGATTGGGGGGAGAAGAAATAAAAGAAAGGAGGAGTCCCAATTCTATGTGTTTCTTGGGTTGACAGCTAGGAAACAGTATAGTATCAATCTGACAAGGATGCTCTTAATTCCATGATAGTTCTCCTGCCCCTTGGATTAACAGTCTATGTTTACTATGATGACCAACTCAACAGTTTGTCAGTGTCTGTCCTTTCCTCCTTGTTGTCTTATATTCCATCTTTTCATCCCCACTCTGCCCACATTCCTTTTTACTCCACACTCCCACTCAGTCTGACCATTTTCAGTAATGAAAAGGCACTAGTATAGTACCTATTGTAGCAATGGGTGGTGGCAATGGAAAAGAATGCTGATTTCTAGAGTCAGATAAGAAAAAGAATAAAGGAAAGGCAGCAGGTGTTTATTGAGGTCCTAATGTGTACACTTGTCCCTGAAAGTCAGCTTCTCCTGGTTGAAAAGAATGCTAGATGTGAAGTTGAAGGATCTGAACTTGAATAGCAACTGCAAGACTTTGAGTATCACTTAAGGCTTTAGTTCCTTTATCTATAAAATGAAGGGGTTGGATTTGGGCAAAAAATATTAATAGTGGGTCTTTCTGTAATAGCATAAAAACTGGAAAGTAAGGGGCTACCATTTACCATAAATGAATTCTGGTATATAAATGTAAGGGAAACTTATTGTGTTATAAAAAATAATGAAATGGACAGTTTTCGAAAAAATTAGGGAGATCCAGATGATCTCATGCAGAAGAAAATGAGCAGAACCAGGAGGGCAGTTTATTAACAGCAATAGTATAATAAAGAGAAACAAACGTGAAAGACTTAAGAACTCAATCAGTGTAATGACAAAACAGGATTCCAAAGGACCTCCTGACAGAGGGGTAAATGGCTTAAGATGCAGAACAAAAAAATGTATTTTTGTATATAGTCATTTTGGACATGGGAATTTGTTTTGTTTGAGTTTACATATTTGTTATGGAGATTTCATTTTTTTCTTTTCCTTTTTGCCCAACTGTGTGTGTGGGAGGAAAGAGGGAGGGTGGGAAGGAGAGTAAACACATTCTTGTTAACTGAAAAAAGGTAAAATAAAATTCAAAAAGTAAAATGAAGGAGTTGTATTACCCAGCCTCTAGCTTGTGCCTCTAAATTTAAGTCTGATAAAGGAGAACATGGAATAATGGGAAGCACACTTTTTAGGAAGCAGAGAATCTGAGGCTTGAAGCCTGATTTTACCACTTTGTAAAGGGGCAAAATCTATTCTGTCTGAATTACACCAATTGTAGGGTGGTGACCTTTCCAAGCAAATGCTGAGATACCAAAGAAAGAGGATCTCGTACCCAGCTTGGTTATTAATAGATTTTTAGGGCTAATTAAATAAATGAGGGGAGTTTATTCACAAAAGACCAGTTATCCTGGGAGGCAGCAGGACAAAGTAATGTCATGGATCCCTACACCCACCTTAGGTTGGGCTGGTGAATGTAAATGAGAGACTTAGAATTAGGAAGATTCATCTTCCTGAGTTCAAATTTGACCTCAGACAATTACTAGCTTCCTGACCCTGGACAAGTCACTTAATCCTGTATGCCTCAGTTTCCTCATCTGCAAAATGAGCTGGAGAAGGAAATGGCAAATTGCTCCAGTATGTCTGCCAAAAAGTCACAAAAAATTGGAGGTGATTGAACAGCAACAACAACAACATAGACAAGTGTTGTTGAGGCCTTTGTAAAAGGCTTTTTCTATAGTTTATTAAGATAATATAAAATCCTCCTTTAAGTATTCAGAAACTTTCACAACTTGCCACTCCATTATTGTCTTTCTAGTCTTCATACCTCCCCCTTCTCCCCACATACTCTGTGATCCATTGATATTAGCCCCTTTGCTATAAATAAAATATTCCTTATCCCTCCTCTAGGCTTTTCTTTGTCCCCCATACCTAAAAGGCTCTCTGCCTTCTGTCTTCCTTCAGGTTTAGCTAAAATCCAATCTTCAAGAATTATCTTTCTTTGTATTCCCAGCACATAGCCTAATGCCTTGAACATAATATGCACTTCATAAATGTTTATTGACCAACTGATAATCATATGGTTTGGAGTGTTTTTGTTTTTAATCTGATAATTATGCTGATTATTTTCCTGATTTTGAATCATCCTTGCATCCTTGGTATAAATCCTGTTTAGTCATAATGAATTATTTCTTAGATGAATCACTATAGCTTGATAGGATTATATTTTTAATTTTTGAGTTAATGTTTATGAATTATATTGATTTATAATTCTCTGTGCTTAATCCTTCTCTAATTTAGGGATTAGAATTATATTTGTCTCATAAAAGCAGTTTGGTAGGGTGATTTCTTTCTCAATTTTTGAGAATAATTTGTTTAATATTGTTACTAATTTCTCTTCAGAAGTCCTGAAAAAATTCTCCTGTGAATCAGTCAAGACCAGGGCTTTTTTAATCCCATTCTTTAGCAGACCTTGTATTTCCTTTTCAGAATTTGGAAGACTGGATTATCTACAATTTTACTTGGAGTTTGGTAGTTTATATTTTTGAAAACATTCGACTGTGCTTTTTATGTTGTTTGTTATATTAGTACATACATATCTGCACAATAAGTTCTAATCATTCTTTTTATTTTTACTGAATCTGTTTTGATTTCAATTTTTGTTTGCTATTTTGATAATTTGATTTATTTGGATCTATGTCTTTTGTTTGTGCTCCCTGAACTGATTGTTCTTTTTATTTCATTAAGGTATAAAAAAGAAATATTTACTATTTCTTTAGTGAGACCACTCCTATCACTAAAACAAGATTTCCTCTTGTTTTTCTTCTATTTATTCCCCCATTTGCCTTTTCACTCATTCTCCTGTGGGTCTTCTTCTTGAGCAGCTTCAGGAATGACTTTCTCTTTATTAGTAATCTTTAACTTGACTAATAAAATCAAACATATGTCACTTCTATCTTCTTTCTCTCCTTTGATGTACCATTACATTTTTCAACTTATTTCCCTCTGCTTTACATTGATAAACCTTTAAACAGAATATCATGTTTCAGACCTGTTTTTCCATCATTTCTTCTTCTATTTGACTTTCTCTTACAACCTGCTTTCTTTCTGTACTTTAAAAAGAAGTTTCAGTAGTCTCCCTGTTGTTCTTTTGTTGATGTTGTTCCTGGGTGTAATATTTACTTTTCTTTTTTATATTTCTGTTATCTAGGTTTACCCCTGGCCCCCAACAATTGGAAGCAAGGTGTATTACATTTTACCCCAGTTTCAGGGTTCTCTGATATCCTTCAGAGGGATTGAGGGGGAAATGGCTCTAGAAAATGGCCCCAGCACCACCCAATGGTATTCCCTCAAGTGTAGAGGGAGCCCCCTGAATCAAATTTCATTTTCTCTCTAACAGTCAGATTCACTTTTATAAGGAAATATTCAACCAACAATATAACCACAAATATACAAATTTACCCTCTTACCTACCCGAGGTATAATGTTGCTCTTCTCCCCCAAGCTCTCTTTTATTGTCTGGGGAGGAGAAAAAGGCTTTAGGCAGTAGGGATTAAGTTCATAGTTAATTACAGTTCCTTTAGAATACACAGTGCCTATTAAAAGTTCAAAACCCTCCTCGTGCTAGGGTCCCAGGCTTCTCTGGCCTTCCCGGCCACACTGACTGCATCACTTTGGCTGTAGTCCCGATTCCAACGTCCCTAGGGTTCAAACTCCCGAGTCAAGTGGGAATGATCGCCACCCCAGGAAATAGAGAAACTGAAGATAAATGGTGACAAAAAGTCCCTGCTCTTGGGTCCATTTCTCTAAGTGGAGTAAAAGAAGAGCAGGAAATCACAATCTCTCTTCTCACTGGTTCTGTTTGTGGCACTAGGATAGCACTTCAGGTAAACTGGGATCTTCACCATGAAGTAGAAAGGAGCTTGAATAAAAAGTCTGTGGTAGAAAGAGGGTGGCTGATCTCAGTCTCACTAGTTTTATAGACACAGCTTTTAATCAAAAGATGCTACATATAACCACCCATTTGGTAGGGGGCCAAGAGTGCCCCTATCTTAGAGGATCTAGGGATGCCCCAGCAAAGCCTTCTAAGGAGTGCCTTCTTATTAAATAATCTGAACATATTTAGACTCAAATGATTATTTTTTTATTAGCACAAATAATATACCAGCTGTTTCTCATCATACATGGTACAGACCTTAAAGTTTGGTCTTGATGCTACTAAAGAAGTCAGGTTACATAGTGAGGAAATGTCATAAAGCATGTAAAAAGCTGACCTCTTCCAGGAGCACGCCACCCTCACTGAATTCTTCACCTCAGATTGACTTCTTGCCAGCAAAGACAAAGCTTCTGCCCAGTAAGAAGGAAAGCATTTGGAGAAGACAATGTACATCCTGAGAGGACTAATGACATCATGGGGGATGTTTTGACTTGTGCAATTAGTGAGCATTAGCCAGAGTCATCAGAGTATGGGTTTTTATCTACCCATTCCACCCAGGGAAACCTTCATGTCTCTACAACCAGATGTTTAGAGTAACTGTGGTGTTTGAATGCAAGATAAGAGAATTTTTGTAAAACTCTGGGGGAGGAGGTAGAAATGTTGGTTTGGTTTGATTTTTTTGTGGAAAGAGAAGTTGTTTTTAAGAGCTAAAAGTGACCTGTCAAGAGTTGTCATAAGTTTGTTCTGTATTTGTCATTTTTGCTTTTTGATGTTTCAGCATCCACTGAAGAGACAGTTGAAAGCAAAATGTCACCTTCTATACTGTATCTCCATTCCTTCTAATCATTGTACAAGAGGACTCAAGAAGACTTTGATAGTATGAAGAAGTTGTATCCTTCTCTTTACTTATTTGGTAAAACATGAAGTAGATACTTCACGTTTATTGATCAACTGATTCTTTAAAAAAAGGTACAAGGTTTTTTTTTTGTCTAATAAAACTGGCTGTGCTGGCAAGAACATATTTTTTTCTTTCCTAGCAAGCATTAGCCATTCTTTTTTCCCCTGAGTTCAAATCTGGCCTAAGGTACAGGGCAAATTACTTAACTTCTGTTTCCCTCAATTTCTATATCTAAAAAAAATGGAATAATAATAACACCTCCTAGTGTTGTTGTAAGAATCAAATGAGATAATATTTGTAACATGCTTAGAACAGTGTCTGGCACATAGTAAGTGGTATATAAAAGTTAGTTTCTGTTATTAGCTATGATTATTTTTCTAAGTGTTAAATCTGCTTTGACCAGAAGCAAGCAATTTCTCTTTCTTTCTCTCTTGATCTCTCTTTATATGTATCTTTATATGTATATAAATATATAATGTAATACATATATACATATGTCATATATATATAGCTACCATCTACTGAATTACCAGATACACATGTTGTATGTGTGTTCACTCTTCAGTGAATAAACTGGTTTCCCTGTGTCTGTATCCTGTGCTGGCTTCTTTACTAGCCATGGCTACTCAGAACTTGAAGACAATTTATGGAACATTAAAAAAATTAAATAGAAATGATAGGAGGTAGAAAGAGTGTTGGGCAGCAGGAAAACTGTGGTTTATAGCAATCCAAATTCAGCTATCTACATGCACCCTCAGGAAGATAAGACTATATTGTTTTACATTTTAGCATTATGTGCAGCTTCGAGAAGAAGAGGGTTACAGGCAGAAAATCAAGTTCACAAATGTGGAGGTCAGTCAGTCAATAAGCTTTTATTAAGACATTACTCTTTGTGAGATACTATGCTAATTGCTGGGATACAATGAAAGGAAACGGTTCTCTGCCTTCAAGAAGCTCACATTTCAATGCAGGGCGACAGTATGTAAATCTTTAGGCACATACAAGACATACACAATAAAGGAATAACCTCTCCCATGGTACCTTGGGACAGGTCTATTTATTCAATCATTTTTCAGTCTTGTCCAACTCTTCATGACCTTATTTGGGGTTTTCTTGGCAAAAATACTGGAATGGTTTGCCATTTCTTTTTGTAGCTCATTTTTTATAGATAAGAAATTGAGGCAAACAGGGTTAAGTGATTTGCCAGGGTCATATAGCTAATAAGTGTTTGAAGAGAGATTTGAATTCATGATGATTAATCTTCCTGATTTGATGTCCAGTATTCTTTCTACTGCACCACCTGGTTGTATAACCTCCAGATAAGTGTCTTTTCTTAGTTTGCAGTGCGATTTTCTAACTGCAATGATGGTCAATATAAAGGTTTCATTCTGTTTTGAATTCATAAAAATTTTCTTTGACTTTCTAATTCACTAAGCAAACAAACCTGGGTTTGCTCTACAGCCTGGAAATATAATTTCTGTCTCCCCTGTCTGGGACAACAAGGTACTGCATCTTTCAAGTTTCATTTTGCTGACTGATGATTTTGATCTGTTTTTAAAATGAATGGGGCAATCCAAGAGGCAAAAACAATAGATTTTGGGATTGGGGAACTGGAGTTTTCTTAAGGCAGAGGATATTTGGCATCATAGCCTGATCAGAATAGGAATTGGCTCTCCTCTGGAGAAAAATAAGCCCAAATTTGGTCACATGGTGAAACAATCCTGGCTTTGTTGCCCTCACATTACTATTCTGGATAGAAACTCTAGGTCAGCAGGTACTGAATAAAGCTGGCTTCACCTAGGACATAAAATAACTGAGACTTCCAAGATATTGCTACACACTTGGGGTGCCATCTGTATACAAGAGTCCACAAAGACTGCTATAAAGTATAAAAGAGGAAAAATTCCCATGTTTTTCATTTCTTCCTGAACTATTCATTTCAGTTCTCTGAATAGTTCTCTGAGTATATCATATCAAGTTTTGTTTTTATTGGAGACCAAACTTGTGATTTCATTGATAAACAAAATTCATTAGGAACTTTCTTCTATTGGCACAAATCAGTATCTCTTCGGCAATATATGATTTTGGAGAATTGCTTAGGACATAGTGAAGTTGAAAAACTTACTTCAAGTCACATAGTATTTGGAGGCAGAACTTGAACCAGACACTATCTCATATTTCCATTTCCATCTCGATAAAAAAGTAATAACAGCATCACGTATTTTCATATTATTTTTAATTATTCAAATCACAATACATTGTCTCATGCAACTTATACAACAATCCTATAGGGTAAGAAAGACCGACATGAATGGAACCTGGGTTTGAGATATTCCCTAATTCTTACATGGAGACAGAGATATAATTTTGGAGAAACTTTCACATACAATCTCTTTAGATTGTGCCCCAGGGAGAATTCTAGAAAGATTAATTTCTTGCTGATTCTTGCTCCCCCTAAAAAGACCCTACTTTGCAAATACTCAGGCTAACAAGATATTAAATATAGGAAAGTTTTTATTTAATTTGACCGAGAATTGGATTATCCTGAGTAGCTAAGTAGTTGGAGTCAGAAATATCTGAGTTTAAATATCACTTCAGACATTTGTCAACTAATAAGTGGTTAATTACTTTTATTTGGAATTGCACCAAAATTTTTGGTCCTAAGACTAATATCTTTATTGTGGATAAGTCCCTGAATAAGTAACAGCCTCTCTAGGAGTGACTCAGTTTCTTCATCTGTACATTAAAGGACTGGATTCTATCACCGTAAAGTTTCTTTCAAACCTAAATCAACCATAAAGAAAGCTATCTTTTCTTTTTCAGAGGAACCCATGAAGTTTGTCTGTCTAGAGAGTAATATGTGAATCTAGAAGAAAAATACACATTTTTACATACACATCATTACACTTTCTGATTGGAGAGTGACAATGTGTATCACTCTCTACATACACATTGTATGGTCTAGCATCCTTTGAGTCCACATTTCTAACAGCATTTCCAAATTATCAGAACTACATAGACCAAATGATTCACACATTATCAATGAAGAAATAGGTTTGGGTTGCTTTTTGGTTTATGTTTTTTTTTCTTAACTGATTTCTCTAATGAAGGTCTTGGGGATTATACTCCTCTGTGATGCAAAGACAAACATAAAACCATTCCTATCCTCAAGAAATTTACATTCTTCTGAAGTAGTCAATACACACATATATACATACATATATATTTATGCTGTATAAATAAATGAAACATATATGTAAAACAATTACTATTCCCATTTTATAGACAAGGAAACCAAGGCATGAAAAGGTTACATGATTTTTCTGGGACAAAGGTAGTTTGTCTTTTCTAAGGAGATGGGAAAATCCTTTATGCTTTATTTAGTTACAGATGCTTTGCAGTACCCACTTTTCCATGAGGAAAAGAAAACGTAGGATTTCAGCTTGAGGTATTTGAGATAACTAGGGAGTCCTACAGACACTATAAATACAACAGAGCAGCATTCAAGAAAGTTGATTGGTTGTTATCCTTCATTCTGGAAGAGGATTAAAAACATCACTGTGTTAAGGGTTGAGTTACAATGTGTCGGGGCTGCGGCTGATCAGGCGGATATGAGCTCGGAATGCTCTGTCCCAGGTCTGTCGCAAATAGTCCTCGGTGGCTTCTGTATTCGTTGGGCGAGGAGTGAGAAGGAGCTGATTTTCAGTATCAGCCTCAGACCCTGTGTGACCCTGGGCAAATTAGTGCCATTCACCCACTGCGGTGGCGGTGGCTCGGAGGCTGTGTCCCGAGGCGCGGGGAGCCACCTCCAGGTGCACGGAAGAAGAACATGGCCCAAAAAACATAGCCAAGTGCCGGTGCTTTGTTCCACTGACTGTGGATTTTATGAAGACCTCGGACAAATGGCATATATTCGGTATGATCTAAAGAACATCTTCAAAGACAGAATAATAGTAATGATAAGTAATATAGTAATAATAATAAATAATATAACAAGTAATAGTAATAATAGCCTACCTGCAACTTTTGTCAGTGGTCTGTCAGAATCTAAGGTTGATTTGATTCTACGTCTTCTCCATCTATGCAGCCATGCCCTATCTCCAATCAACCACTTTTTTTTAAAAAATGTTTTTTTTTTTTTTAAAATAACTTTTTATTGACAGAACCCATGCCAGGGTAATTTTTTACAACATTATCCTTTGCACTCACTTCTGTTCCGATTTTCCCCCTGTCTCCCTCCCTCCACCCCCTACCCCAGATGGCAAGCAGTCCTATACATAAATCAACCACTTTTTAACGACTCTGTAGCACCTACCCTAGTGGAAAGTACGTCTGTGGATGAAGCAGTCCCTGAGACAGACTATTTGCAAGTTTCAGTATCAGACAGTGATAGCAGCCCTCTGAAGAGCAAAACAAGTCACTCGACAAACCAACCAAACAAACAAACAAAAATCACTGTTTAAGGTGCAGGAAGAAAGTGGGACTGCCGGTGTAAAAATGTGGTGTGCACAGGTATTCAGGTGTACACAATTGCTCTTACAATTACAAAGTTGATACTACTGAGAAAACCAGGAAAAGAAAATCTGGTAGTTGTGTTGGGGGAAAGATCCAGAAGATCTGAATTCTTGCTGGAACACAAAAATCCTTCTGATCATCTGCAAATTAAATTGACTTGAGCTTCCTCCTCTTCTGCCCCCTTCTCTCTCCTCCATCTCGTTATTGGGAACTTAGAGCAAAGGTCTTGCATAGAACTTTTAATCATGCATGTCATCAGAAGATGGTTTTATTTTTGTTTTGAAAATGACTTGGAACATTTTTTGTAGTTTGTGTACACAGTTTCAGCTGTGTAGCTGAAAATATGTAAGTAAATTTTACAATTATTATTTTGAGATCATTTTGATTTTAGTTGAGTGCAAAAGACTCTTATAGCAAGCATGACTGTGTTTTTCCAGAGTTAAACATACATGTTTTTTTCACTGCAGCATTTTCTCTGCAGCATAATTTCTCTTTGGATAATGCCCCTTATGGCACAATTAGGTATCAGTAGTTGAATGCATTTCAATCATTGTGGATACTTCTGTTTTTTATTAACGAAGGTTCTACATGTTAACATATCTTCTTTGCATCCACGAACTATTTATATATGAATCATTTGTAATAGGACAATATATACCAACTTAAAATTTTTTTTGAATTAAATTTTTTTTGAATTTATCTTTTTTTAAATGTGAGTTTCACTTCATTTAAGTTCATCAGTCTGTATTTGCACAGATATGAAGAATTATCTGAAGTAATTGTGCTGTATTTATGTTTATTCACCAGTCTTAACTTTGATTAAATTAGGGGGAAAAACAAACAACTACCATTTTATTTCAGCATTTTTCAGACACACTACCAGCTGATTTTGACTAATCTCTGAGTCTGAATTTTTTTAATGCAAGGAACGACAGATAACAGATAACCAGATGGAACCACAATGTCTTACGTGTCTTTATATGACTAGCCAAGTGACTGAAAAGTCAAATAAAATGAAATTAATAATTAAAAAAAGAAAACCTCAAATGGGGTCACATAAAATGAGATAACTGAAATATCTGAATAATCCACAGTGCACAGTATCTAGAACATAATTAGGAACTTAATAAATATTTGTAAAGTGAATTTATAAATCCTCCATATCTACTGAACCTATATTAGATGAGACAGACAGCAAAACAAGTGGGTTGTTTTGGGAGCTTGTGCTTTGCTTTTTTCTTTTAGGGTCCTATGAGACTCATATAGGAAGTAATGGTGGAAGGCTTCATAGTTCCCCTTTTAAATTCTCTTCACAATGATGTTAACTAGTATGAATTGAGAGGCTAAAAACACTTTTTTTCCCCTTAGATGGATTTTATTATATTAATATTTAAAAGAGCAATGAAAAATATGATTCTTGGAATTTTCTATCAGTATTTTTATTTTTGCACAAGTGATGAAATTATAATTATGAAAAAAACTTTCAAAATTATGTTCCTGTCCCATTTGAAAATGATTATTTTCTTATTGGAGTCATTTTCTCTTGAGAAATACAAATTATTATAAGCACTGTTTTCTGTCTTTCTGACTATAGAAATTGCTATAATATTTTATTTTGTAACATGATAATCAAGGTTTAAAAACATGAGACAGTGGAACATTCTGAACAAAGAAAAATTAAATTATACCCAGCAGAGATTTTTGGTATTGTCTATTTTTATTGCATTCAAGAACTTCAGCTTAACAATTAACCCAAAAACCAAAAGATGGAGCTGTTACTCCATGAAAGGGTATGCCTCTAAGTCTTGGGCATGTCTGTTTGTTTTGTTTTTTCTATGCCCATGTCTGTTTCTGTGTATCTCTTTTTCTGCTTTATTCTCTCCCTTCCTCCCTTTTCCTCTTTCCTCCTTTTCCTAATTTTCCCCTCTCTCCTTCCCTCTCTCTCTTTTTTTCCCTCCCTCTTTCTGTCCCTCCCTCTCTCCTTTCTCTCTCCTTTCTGTCTGTCTCCCTCCCCTTTCCTCCACCCTCATGCTTTTTGTATCTCCTTTCTCTTTGCCCAGAACATAGAACTGAAATAGTTACACACACACACACACACACACACACACACACACATGCATATATATTATATATAATCTTCATTTTAAACTATATATTTTCAATAAAAACTTTTATTACCACAGAAAATTATATTTCCTCTTTAGTGGAAATATTTAACGTTCAATATTGGCAGCTAGGTTGTGCAGTGAATAGAGTGCTGAACGTGGAATCAGGAAGACAAAGTCAAACCCAGTCTCATTCACTGGCTTAGTTATGTGACCCATCTGCCTCAGTTTCTTCTTCTGTAAACTTCTCAGGATTATGAGAATAAAGTGAGATGCTATTTGTAAACTTTTTTTTTACAAACCTTAAATTGTCGTATATATGCTAGCTCGTAGTAACAATGGAACCCAGGTGCCCAGGTGCATTTCCAATAAACTGGCCAGGTCAAATGACAAGAGTAAATTCTGGGGGTTTTGTTTTATTTTTATAGAAATACTGACTTTCACAAAAGGGAGGAACCTTGGAGGCTATCCAGTTCAACCAGTACCTGGAAAACAAAAAGATCCCCTCTACTAAGCCATCCCTTTAAAAAGATTCCCTCTCTAACATACTTAACAAATCAATGTCCAACCTTGACTGACAAGCCATTTGTGAAAGTGAATTCATCACCTTCTGGGATTACCTATTTCAATTTTGGACAATGCTAATTGTTGGATAGTTTTCCCTAATTTCAAGCCTAAATTTATCTTTTTGCTACTTTTACCAGTTGATTCTAGTTCCATCTTTTGGGACCCTGGTTTTTCTTTCCTATACTTGAATATATTTGTGAAGACTAAGTTTTCTTTCCTCTAAAGCTAAAGATCTTTAGTTCCTTCATCCATTCCTCATTTGACATTCATATGGCATAAACTCAAGAACCTTCATGACTCTTTCTATATCTTTCCATGGATATTTTTATTTTATTATCGTCCTTCTGAAAAGTGGTAATTAGAAATGAACAGTGTTCCAGATGTAGATAGAATACAGTAAGATCATATATCGCCTTTTTCTTCCTGGGTACTGTGCCTCTTTTATAATGATGTAGTCCAAGATTACATGATTTTTCTCACATGCCAGAGCACATGTGTTTATTTTTTAAACTCATATTGAATTTTGGGCTCAAAGCTCCAGCTCTTTTTTTCTTACACATTGCCATTGTTTGTTAAAAAAAATTTTCATGTGTTGTTTTTTTTAAACCCAAGTATATTTCATATTAATTTCATCTCATTTGATTTGGCCTGATGTTCTGCTACTCAAGATCTTTTTGGATCCCAATTTGTTGTCTAGTATGTTATCTGTCTTTTACTTTTTTGTGTCTTTGGCAAATTTGTTAAATGTCGCCCCCTCACCCTTAGGGAAGAGAATGTGGTGGGAGAGTGCTGTAATGGGGAGAAGGGAACAAATATTAAGCATCTTCTTCCTCAACCCAATTGAGGAAACTGAAGCAGATGTGCCTGAGATGAGTCTTTCTGAAGTCCCAGGGTCAGTATTCTATCCACTATGCCACTTAGATGCCTCTAGCTAGTCTACTCTCCAACTCATATGGTGGGTTTTTCTAATAAGGTTCCCTCCAAATTCACATTAAGTCTTTGGACCCACTGCTCCCTGTGAAGTTCCACCAATGTTTTCAACTTTAATAGTCAGCAGGAGGCTGCATGATAGAGAATTCTGAACCCCAAAATGTAAATTAATGGACCATTACCCTGAAAGGTCTCCAGTGTACTAATCCACTTGTTTCAATTTGACTTGACTTTTTTAACAATGATTTGGATTTCAGAATAAATAGCATGCAGCTAAATCCTAGTTCATGAATCCCATTCACATTGTGAACACCTTTAATAGTCAGAGACAGCATGGCACAATTAACTCATAAGAGTACATAGTACTGTATTCTCCAGCTGATATCATTTGCTATAACTGCAGAACCCGGGGAACTGTTGTTCAGAAGTTCTTCAGATTTTATTTTCAAAGAACTAGAATTCCATGAGACATACCTGGAAGAGGATAGCTCCAGAGTAAAAATGAAAAAAAAATCTAAAGAAGCAAAGAGGAACTCAGACTAGATGTTGGAGATCTAAGATTCTTATGCAGAGCAGTAAAAGGAAGAAGGACCAGAGAACTTGGGGCTAAGAAACAAAAAGGAGAGTCTTTTTCTCTAAAGAAGAGGAAGCTGTACATTAGGAATAAGAACCATCTGCTTTTTGCTCCATGGGATGATATGTGAATCTATTCATAGGTACTCTCAAGCAACAGATCATCCACTGAATGTCAGAGGAAGAAGAGATGAATAGAGCTGGTTTGGGGGATTTAGACTGCTGTATCATTCTTGTAGAGAAGTGTCTTCTTGGAGAATGTATCCAAGATTTGATAGTAACCTCCCAAATCTTGCCAAATCATATGACTACTACTAATTCTGATGATTCATGTAGGTATAAATGATATCGTCAGAAGAAAGGTAGAACATTACCAAAAATTACAGTCTTTGAACTTCAACCAAAAATTCAGGGCAGAAGTTTTCCTCACCCTTGCAGATGAAAAGCAATTGAGAAAAAAAGAGAGGGAGATGAACATCTAGTTAAAAATAATGTCTGATTGGAAATTGAGGGGATGCCCATCAATTGGCAAATGGCTGAATAAGATGTAGTATAAATGTGATGGAATTCTATTGTGTTATAAGAAATAATAAGCAGGCAAATTTCAGAAAAACATGGATAGACTTACATGAACTGATGGGTAAAATGAGCAGAACCAAGTAAACATTATAAATAACAATAGTAACATTGTGCCATTAGAAACTATGATGGATTCAACTCTTTTCAGCTATACAATGTTCCATGAAAATCCTAAGAGATTAATTATAAAAAATACTATCCATCCAGAAAAAGAAGTGGGATCTGAATTGTATAGCAAAATATACTATTTTCACTTTCTTGGCATATTTTTTCCTTTTGTTCTATTGCTGCTTCACAACTTGAAAAATATAGAAATATATTTTACATGGTTTTACATGTATAACTTATTATCAGATTACTTGCTACTTGAGGAGGGAGATGGGGTAGGAGAGAAGGAGGAAAAAATGGAACTCAAAATCTTATAAAAATGAATATTGAAAACTGTCTTTATATGTAATTAGGAAAATAAAATACTATTAAAGAAAAAATGGTTTCTGGACCATGGCTTAAGATATAAGAATGGCAGACTTCTGGGCAAGAATGAAATATACCTAACAAAGGTTAATAAAATTGATTTATCTCAATTTTTGTAAATCTGACCAAAAGGAATTTAAAAATTAGAACAGAGGAAGAGGAAAAATTGTTTATGCATTCTCACTAAGTTAAATACTGTAGAGAATTGGTACAGTGTTGGAAGAATGGGAGTTGCAACACTTAGGAGGTCACAAAAGACAAAATCCAGGAAATAAGACTCATATAAAACCTATGACCTTAAAGTATGGCTAATAAGGAAAATGAACTGGACATACTAAATATAGAGACAAATTTGACTTCATGAATATATCATTGAGATTTGATGACATGAGATGTAACTGACATATGTCTCCAGAAGAGTTATATTCATTATTATGAATTTTTTTAAACATTGAAATATGGAATTTGTTTTCTTTGAAGTTGGGGTTTGGGTGAAAAAGAGGGAATAGAATAAAAAGGATTGTGGATACCAGGTGTACTTTATCAACACTAATGGGGTGAAAGACACATCGAGCCACTTTCATATAGAATGGAGACAGAAAAAAAAAAACAAAAAACCATTTTGTTCTATGGGGAGTTAGTCAGGGTAGAAGTTATCTTACCAGAGGTTAGATTATGGCATGAGAGGAAGAAGAAAACAAAAAACTTTTTCTCCTTGAATACCCAGGACAGACGCTAACTGAAATTTTCTTACTGTCTGATATATTTTAAGAGAGACAGAGAGACAGAGAGAGACAGAGACAGAGACAGAGAGATAGACAGAGAGACAGAGAGAGCTACAGAGACAGAGAGACAGAGACAGAGAGAGCTACAGACAGAGAGAGCTACAGACAGAGACAGAGAGACAGAGACACAGAGAGAGAGACAGAGAGAGCTACAGACAGAGACAGAGAGAGCTACAGATAGAGAAAGGGAGTTGGGGGACAGACAGAGACAGAGACAGAGACACCGAAACAGAGACAGAGAGAGGGAGAAAGACATACACAGAGAGACAGACAGACAGAGAGAATCAGAAAGAGACAGACAGAGAGAAGGAGAGACAAAGACAGAAAGACAGACAGAGACAGAGAGAACACAGGTTTCAAATATATACAGGGTAGAGGTTTTCAGTTCATTTCTTTTCAAAGAGAAAAAAAGATTATTTAATTTCCTCTTTGTCTTAATCCTTTTGGCCCTTCTCTGTTGCTCCTACGCCTCTTCCTGGGCATTTCTTTAATGCATGACTGTCGGCTTCTAATTGTGGTTTCTCCCCTTAGGTGGTGATTCTTGCCAAGGATGAAGTGAAGCCATTTTTTCTTTACGGCCTCAGAGAGTACCGGGTCTGAATGGGAAGATGTGGGAAATACTGGCGAGCGGTTTAAGGGCCTTTGAAAACAATAATGGGTATATGGGAGGCTGAAAATGTTGCATGCTATTGTCTGGGGCACTTGGAAGATAAATTTCACATTTAGCTTTTGCTTAGAACCAGGCAGCAGCATTGGTATGGCCAGTAATTGTATGACACATGGATATTTTGTTTTTTGAACATGGGGACAGCCATATGGGATCCAGGAGACACAAATTAAACAGACCAAGTAATTACTGGAAAAGAATTGACCAGGCCAATGAGATGGAGAATTCCCAATCCTCCATAAGTGAATCTGCTTGCTGATGTCATTTTTTATTTGCTCTTGAGGGATGGAATTGATGATGGCATGAACAATTTTAGCAGGCACAGATCCTCCCTCAATAATGTATGGTTTGATGTAGTTAAAACCCCGTGGACCTTGTTTTTTTGGAACAGTGTGGCCCTGATGTTGGGACCCGTTTCGGGCCGGTCCTTGATGGTTAGAATCTAGTGCCATTAGAATCTCATTCTGATGGTTAGGAATTGGTAGAGATCTAGTCCTATAACTGGGTCTTGCCTGAGGTATTTTATGATTATTCAGCCTAATTGGAGGTGTGTGATTCGGACGGAAATTTCTGGAGCCTGATACAGCCTTATTCTGGTTTTTATGGTGGGCTAGAGTGTTGGGGCTAGGTGTGAAGTGGTGTACTGAACCCCCTGACAATTTTATGTGGGATGATGGAAAGGAAGGCTGTGTGTTGGGGCGTGGAACACTTTCCAAGTGATGGGCACCGCGGGATGGACTTGGTGCCTGGTGGAAGCCAGGCAGACTTGTATTCTGTAAGGTTGCGCTCCTAACAGGTTTTGTCTTACCATTCTGGTCTAGAATTGTGCTCTGGTGGTCTTTTTCTACTGAAGTTGTTTTCCAGCACGTTTCTGTCTGAGTTGAGACACTGGCTTTGCTTTGAGAAATCAGGCTTACTATATCCCTAGCCTGGTAGTTAAGGCTGATTTGAGTTATGGTCTCATGGCTGGAGGCCGATAGAGTCTTTTTCTCTGTGTCTAGTGATAATACAGATGCTTTCCCATGGTCTGGACCTCTTCGTGCGGCAGCCTGGTGGCTGGCTCTTGGTGATGTGACCTTGTTCACCTGAGAGGTCTCCAGGTGGTCACGTCCCTCAGGTAAAGCTTTATCCTGGAGATGTAAGGCTTCCTGATCCTGACCTCTTAGAACTGCAGCCTGATGGTCTGTCTTTGGTGATGTCATTTCCCAGCATTCTACCTCCATTGGAAATGAGGCTTGGGTGGTGGGGACCGGTAGATGCTCAGCCTGCTCTTCAGGGCTGGGGGTTAGCGCAACTCTAGTTTTTTGATCCGGATGGGACGGCGTTACACCCAGCGCCTTGGACATCGGATGTTCACCACATCTTAACGGTGATGCTGTTTCCCTAGGGCACAGGTTAGTGTGTGAAGTCTTAGAATGTTGAGCTTCACTCGGTGATTCAAAAGCTGTGGCCCAAGAATAGGACTGATTATCACAGGATGGTATGATTATGACGTGCTTCAAGTTGGTAACACTCGGAGTGGACTTCTGCGAAGTCTCATCCTGGTTCTCGAGGCTCTCTGCCTCGGGTGGGTCCTGCTCTGGGGGTTCAGGGTCTGGACTAGGGATATCTTCAGCCTCGGACGTGGGATCCTCGCTCCTGTGATCTTCCCAGGATGGAACCTCAGGGGATTGGCAGTCGGGGGGTGGTGGACTTGGGGACTTCTGGTCGTAGCTTGGAAGCTTCTCAGGTGGTTGGTTACAGCTTTGGTTAATCTTGGAAACATGACAGGAAGGGCTTGGAGAATTCGCTGTCTGGTGATCGGGATGCAATGGAGACTCAGGCTGATGTTTGGAGCTAGGTACCAGCACAAGTTGTTGTTTATCAGCTTTTAATGACACATCAGTTTTCCTGGCCCTGGTGTTGGGCCTAGGAAAAGGCTTGGCTGGGGCCCGTGGATGCCCTCTGTGGAGTGTGGATGACTTAGCTGTAGCCTGGTGATTAAGTTGGCCTACTGGCGCTACCCCTGTTTTGGGATAGGTATGAGGCACCTTTGGAGATGTAACTAGACGCTGGAACCATGGGGAGGGTGTGCTTTTGGTCCAGGAGCAGGGAGGGGGTGTTTGCTTAATGATTCGGGTCAAGTGGTTGATGCGGGACATCTGCTTTATGCTGGACCTGTTGTTTTGTTTCCAGAGTGGTGGAATCCGGTGTGGGGGACATGGTAAGAGCGTCTGTGGAGCCTGGTAACAGGGGCTTTTTCTAGTTGTTGATGCAGGAGAAACTGTGAGTAAGGGAAACAAAAATATTACATAAATATGTGTGAATGTGTTTATTTTGTATATTTATACACACATGCACATATTTTACATATTTATACACATACATTTTGTGTGTTTATATTCAAAAATATTACATAAATATGTGTGACTGTTTATTTTATATATTTATACACACATGCACATATTTTACATATTTATACACATATATTTTGTGTGTTTATATTCAAAAATATTACATAAATATGTGTGAATGTGTTTATTTTATATATTTATACATGCATGCACATATTTTACATATTTATACACATATATTTGTGTGTTTATATGAACACACATATATTTATATGTTCATACATATGTATGTTTATATACTTACATATTTTATGTGTGCACACAGTATATATTTTTATTCATACACATGCATATACTTTTATGTATTTACATACATATGAATATATTTATATATTCATACATGTGCATATACTTTTACAGATTTACACTTATATATTATACATATATGCATCTATTTCACATATACAAAGGCATATAATTTATATATTTATGTACACATGCATATGTTTTTATAGATTCATTCACATATGTATTTCATATTTCATATACACGTTTATTTTACAGATTTATACATATGCATATATTTCATATATTTGTACATGTATTATTTTATATCGTGCAATGTATTTTTATATTTTATACATCTACACATATGTATATATTTATATGCATTGCATATTTCATATATTTATACATGTTTTATAGATTTATGCATATAAATGTATATATTTTATATATTTGTCATACATATATGTATTTATATCCACATGTATCTATATATCCACCACATATGTATGGGGAGTCTACAAGGGGGTCTACAGAACATTGAGCTGTGGAAGCATTAGCTAGGAGATAACTTACATTTGCTATAAAAACTTTATATTCACAATTTTTTTAAACATATACTCATTTTTTTCCAGATAGGAGGCTCATTGAACTTAAGGAAAATATCAGGCAAAGAAAGCAACCATTTATATAATACTTTTCCTCTAAAAACAAAAATTTCAACCAATTAACCAAATAAACAAAAAACTTGTTTTCCTAACCTACAAGGAGAAATTACAAGTATTTTTTTCTTTCTTATTTTGCAGATGAGGAAAACTAGGATCTAGAGGGCTTAAGCAATTTGCTTTAAGTTCTATGTACATCTAATAAATGGTGCACTGACAGGAAAGGAAACCTAGAAAATTGAATTTCAGAGCATTTAAGTGACTTAACAATAACTAGCATTTATATAACACTTGAGATTTGCAGATATCTTATTTCTTCTTACTACAAAAGTTTTATTTGATCCTCACAACAATTCTGAGAAATAGGTATTATTATCCCCATTTAAACAGGAGAAAATGTGCAGACAGAAAGATTAAATAACTTGCTCAGGACCACATTTCTAATAAATGCTAGTTTGAGCTCAAATTGTGTCTGTCTGACTTGACCAAAGTACACATGGCTAATAAGTGGCAGCAGCCGCATTAGAATTCAGGTTTTTAGATGTTTGAACCATTATTTTTTCCACTATAATGTTATATCTAAAATTTACAGCTTCTAGAATAATTAGATGAGCCACACAAGAAATTGTTGAGACAGTCCATCTTGAGTGGAAAGGGACCTTGGAAACCATCTTGTCCACTTCTTTCCTTTTACATATGAGTAAATTGAGGTCCTGAGAGGTTAAGCAAAGTAAAATGAGAGAGGTAAAAGGTGAATCCAGACCCTGTGATTCTATTTGCGATGCTCTTTTCATTTGTGATGGGAGCCTCGCTGAAATGACTGAAAACTAAAGTTCTTACCTTTCAGAGGTATCCTGGCCCTTCTGACCTCCATTCTTCCTCTAAAGGGCTTCCTTGAGAAAACAACATATTAATGAAGGAATATAAAGTTCTCTCTCTGATTTTTAAAATGGCTACTAAAGATTGATGACACTTTCAGGGATCTTCCTCCTTTCTTTCCTTCTTTTTCTTTTTCTTTCTTTCTTCCTTTCCTTCCTACCTCCCTCCCTCCTTTTCCTTCCTTCCTTCCTTCCTTGTTTCCTTCCTTCCTTCCTTCCTTGCTTCCTTCCTTCCTTCTTTCCTTCCTTCCTTTCTTCCTTCTTTCTCCACTCCCTCCTTTTCCTTCTTTCCTTCCTTCCTTCTTTTCTTCCTTCCTACCTCCCTCCTTCCTTTTCCTTCTTTCCTACTTCCTTCTTTCCTTCTTTCCTTCTTTTTCTTTTTCTTTCTTTCTTCCTTCCTACCTCCCTCCCTCCTTTTCCTTCCTTCCTTCCTTCCTTCCTTCTTCCCTCCCTCCCTCCTTTTCCTTCTTTCCTTCCTTCCTACCTCCTCCTTTTCCTTCCTTCTTCCTTCCTTCCTTCCTTCCTTCCTTCCTTCCTTGCTTGCTTCCTTCCTTCCTTCTTCCTTCCTTCCTTTCTTCCTTCTTTCTCCACTCCCTCCTTTTCCTTCTTTCCTTCCTTCCTTCTTTTCTTCCTTCCTACCTCCCTCCTTCCTTTTCCTTCTTTCCTACTTCCTTTCGTTTCCTTCTTTCCTCCTTCCCTCCCTCCTTTTCCTTTCTTCCTTCTTTCTTGCCTCCTTCCCTCCTTTTCCTTCCCTCCCTCCCTCCTTCCTTCCTTCCTTCTTTCTTCCCTCCCTCCTTTTCCCTTCTTTCCTTCCTTCCTTCTCCCCTCCCTCCCTCCTTTTCTTCCTCCTTTCCTCCTTCCCTTCTTCCCTCCCTCCCTCCCTTCCTTCCTTCCTTCCAAATAGGCACCTCTGAATCCTTCCAAGATATCTTGGAGTTTATCATCTAGATTTCTCTCTAAAGGACCAAGACTTAAAACAAAACCAATCTGATTCTAATTGACCACCAATAGGTTTTAGGCCAGACCCCATTTGATATTTATTTGAATCTTGATTGACTCAGATTGAATGTAAATAGCAATTATTTCTGATTTGACAAGAAACCCTGAAGGCCTTTTCAGATTCATTGATTCATTTATTAAGATTTTTTTTGACTAGGTGAAAGGGGAGATTCTTTGCCTCAATTGCTATCTAATCTTAATCACTGAATAGGAGTTGCCTCAGACAAACTGAGACCTTGGAAAGACTTTAGCTTAAAAAGGCCAAGGTCTCCCATTGCATCCAGGGCCATTTACAGTCATCCTGATCTATATCTGGCCACTGGAGCCAGATGGCTCTGGAGGGGAGAGTGAGGCAGGTGATCTTGTACAGCTTTCCCTACCTTAAATCCAATTCACTTGCATGTCATAGTGTCACTTCTCTGCTGTCATGATCTTCTTCCAGAACTAAGGAGAAACAACTGGCCCAAATCTAGCACATAATACACAGTAAGCAACTGGAAAACTAGGCTTAAATTGACTTAGAAATTACTTGGAATTATTTTGATTCTACTCTCTTGAAATTAAAATCCTTATTTTGTCAATATCTTGGACAATCCCTAAGATATTAAACTGAAGTTACTCTGGAATACCACATCCATACTTTGGATCTTTGGCCTAGATCATCTAGTCTTTCCTTTTAAATTGGAGATTTTTAAACTGAGGTCCAGGAACTTGAAAAAAAAATTAATAACTATATTTCAATATAATTGGTTTCCTTTGTAAACTTACATATTTTATTGTATACATTTAAAAACTTTATTCTGGGCTTCATTAAATTACCAAAGAGGGTACATAGCAAAATAGGCTAAGAACCCCCCTTCTAAACTCTCCTAACCCAGTCTTCTTGATTCCATTCCAATATCCCCTCTCTTCCATTGTCACAATCCATTCAGAAGTTGGCCTGGTCCTGAATTGTCCATGAGTCAAAAGCAAGCTGCACTATAAGGTCCAGGAACTAGAACCTGAGACCTGCCCTTGAGCTGACTATTGGTATTATTGAAGAGAAGACCCCAAAACTCTAAAAATCCTTAAAGGAGAAAATTTCCTTCAATTCCACCTCAGTGAGAGACCCTACCCCGAAGCACAAACAGTTTCATCTTTGTTATCTGGATGGAATTGGCTCAGCCCTAAAACCCATTGAATTCAATTCAAATTCTAGCCCTAACTGAAACTCAGGGAGGAGCCAACCTGGGACTCCCCCTTCAGCTTGTAGCCAAAGCCCCCTATTATAAAAGAGTCAAACTAAAACCCTCTCTTTGCAGAGGGTCCAAACATGCCAGCCCTATGCTTGACATGCCAAAGGCCTCTGCCCACTGGAATACTATTTCCAGTGCCCTCTTCTCTTTACCCTCACCTATTTCCTTAACCAGAACCTTACTTCCAATCCCCATAATAAACCTCTTTTATCAATCTAGCTTTTTGGGTCTGTAAATTCCTTTACAGAGGATCTCTGCACGCCAGAAAGGGAATCCTCAGAACTCCTTGCCCTTGTGCCGCCACTAGACCTTATTTAACTCCCTGACCACCAGAAACCCTAATTTCATTTGGGCACCTCAAATCTAAATCTCATTATTATGGTTCCCTGACCGGGAAAATCCCCAAAAACTAGACATAATTTCGTGACTGAACGGAACCCCAATTTTTTGAGCTGTTGGTGCAGTATTCTTCCAGGAAGAAAAAGGCCTCTTTTTGTCACACTCTATTTTTAGAGATAGTGGGACCAGGATGAGCAGAGATGCTTGAAACTCCCTCTGCCCAGCCTCTCCAGAGACAAAGGCCCTTCCTTTGCATCTCAAGGCATTTTTAATCTTTTTCTCTCTCTCATCAGAAAGCTCTGCATTCAGGCAGGAATTCCAAGACATGATTGGAAGTGTCTCTTTAACACCCCCCCCCAAGACCAAGGAGAGACACATGGCCATTCTGGGGACCCCACCCCTCTCGGAGAGTCCCAGGCCAGTGCTCTCTTTGATCTATTCTGGGGTGATAACTGGAGAAACTTAAAGAGAATCATGTTTGAGCCCTTCTCCCACTCTACTGTTAAATACAATGGAGTTTCTGATGGTCACTGAATTGGGGTGAGCTTGGAGATATGTCTCTACCCACGGCTGCTACTCCCTGGACAGAGGTAAGCAGTCTCTTGCTCTCCCAGCAAGACTTGGGGCTTGGATGAGCTACCCCGCCCTCAAGTTCGCCAGAGGAGCCCTAACTATGCCCCTGCCAACAACTAACAGTTTCTTTTCTAAGTGTCAGCTCTGACCAGGTTGCAGCTTCAAGAAAGACCTTTGGAATGATGGCTGGGGAATAAAATTCTGAATCAAGGCAAATTACATTGTTAAGAGAGTAAAGATGGCTTCTTTCTCTCTTTTCTTTTCTCATTCCCTGACTGCAGCAGGAAATGAGTTAGAGGGAAAGACTGAAACTATTAGAAAACTCCTTAACCACTTTAGACTGATATTGGGGAGTGGGAAAATGGTTGAATTATTGTTAACATTTTAACTGTATCACTGTGTCTAAATAATTTTACTGTTGCCTTTGCAGGCTAGATTTGGTTATCTTTGAATGTAAGATCTTAAGAACTTGTTGGGGTGAAGATCTGTTAACTTACTTGAAAGGGGCCATGTTTCTCCAATTAAGGTTTGACTATTCTAAAAGTTTCAACACTCCCACCCCCACCCCACTAAAGGTTGGGTGGGATAGGGATCTTTTGTCTTAAACTCACCCACTGCTCTCTGTTAGCACCTAGTTAGCTTGGGGTGAAACCCTGCCTCTTGGGAGGTGGAGTGGGGGAAGGGCAGCCACATGGAATCCCCCCTTCTTTCTCTTCCCCCCCAACTAAGTATGTTCCAGCCCCTTTCTGCAGAGGCTTGGCTTTGGCAAAAGATTTCAAGAGATAGGACCGCTTTTAAGTTAACTGATCTATTTTTAAAATTTGCTAAAACTGGGATTTGTTAAAACTGTTTAACTATTGCTGTATGTTTGAGGGATTTTTAGGAAACTTACTAGTCTATTATGTATATAAATTTTGATTCATTCTTGGGATTTATAAGTGGAATGGTAATCTGATAATTTCTTTTCCGTGTAAAAAAGGGAGGAAGGAAACTGAAACTGGTCAGGAAATTGGGAAACTGATGTATTTTTCTTAGACACTTCTGCCCTGCCTGAACTTTCCAGTTCAGATTGAATTGGAAATTATTTAACTCCTTGCTTAAAATTTACTGGACTATGATTTGCTGGGTTATGTTTTAACTTTGAATTCCCTTATTCTGCTGGAATTGCCCTGGCAGACTTAGTTTTGGGGATTATTTTTTAGAAACAACCAGAAATCAGACACCTGTCCTGGGACTGGCAATCTCTCTGATCTGTTTCTCCACTCCCGTTACCCAGTTCCTTAATTACTATTTCAGCATTTTTATATCGGGACTTTAATAGTTTTGGGTTGCCTGCCTAGGTCTAACTGCATAATTTGCTCAGAAATTGTCTCCTAATAGCAGCTCCTGTTCCATAGAGAGAGGACAGGTGGAGCTACTCCAGGCCCCACTCTTTTCCTCTTTTGGAGCCCCTGACAGACTTGGGGTACTTTCTTGGGGCAGCAGGACTGTCTTGAGCACTGCTACTTAGCCGAGGCTGAGTTTAATGCACAAATGACCACAGACCTCAAACTGCACATCTCTGGCTGAGAAGCTCCCTAACTGCAGAGGACCTGAACAGGGAGGCCTGAGTGTCTCCCTAAATGAGGAATGCTGTTTGACACGAATAATTCTGGGGTTATCAGGGAGAAACTGGTCTTTGCATAAGTCCTTGTATTTTTCTAGTTTTAGTTTGGTTTATTGTCCTGACTCAGTTTCCCTAATTATCCTGACTCAGTCCTGCCTTGGTTTCCGCCTTCTCAGTTCTGCAAAACCTCCCCTCCCTCTTTATCAGAATACTTGATAAGGATAAAAGATCTTATGTTTTAGAGTATCAGAATGCCTCTCCCCTTGTCCAGAGTGCCCCCCCCCCATTATGTCATCTTATCTCTGGTAGCTCACCCCACCCTGTCAGAGTCCTATTCCATTTTCAGTCCTCTGAGAACTCTGCCCCTGCCTCAGTCTAAGGAGTTCAGTTTTTCTGATTTCCCATTTGGTGACTGTTCATGAGGGTTTTTTTTTTTTTTTTCTTCAGTAAGCCTTTCTATAGTGAGGTAGGGCAGCTCAACATCCTGAGACATGGTTGATACTGTTTTGGAGCTCTAACGCTCTGCAGAGTAATTCCCATAGAGACGTCTATGGTGAAAACGCCTGTGAAATTGACAAAAATTAAGGTTTTTGCCATATCTTTCTCTCTCTTAGGGACGCCTGTAGAGAATGAAAAGCTATAGAATTGGGGTGCTTGGGACCTATTCTCCTACCTTTACGCTGTCTCTTAATGCAGAGACACACTGGACCGGAAAAAAGAAAAAGAAAAATGTCTCAACCTCAAAAACACTGATTAGATTAGCTGAAAGGGATGCACCCACCAACTCTCTAGAGCCCTTGAAAGAAGCCTCCTTTGCATTCTAACACTTCTACCTTCAGACAAAATTCGGCTAGAGAAACACACCCAGCAGACTAGTCTCTTTCAAAGCTGAAAAACTCCCAGGCTAATGAGACCTGGGACCCACTCACCCCCTTAGCCCTCAAAACGGCTGTTGGTTTTTCCTTTAACTCTGTAACCTGAGACTCTCAGCTCTTTTCTTCTCAGGGCAATTTCTGCCTCCTGAAAAGACACCCAAAGCGGAGGTGTCCTTTTGATACAAATCTCTCCCAGACTTAGGCCTGTAGTGCCAGGGAAACTGTCCAAAGAGATCCCAGTCCCTGTCTTGAGTTCGAGCAGGAGGAACACTGGAGGAACTGCCTTTCCAACACATCAGCGAACATCACAAGGGTTGAACTGGCCCCCCAGCGTCCTGCTCTCTAGTGGGAATCTGGGATCTGGTCCTGTTTCCCCTTTTACCCCAGGACAATCCAAACACCTCAGGGGCTGGTAAGCTGGGTAGGCAGCACTGATACTTTGCACTCTTTCTGACCCCTTCCTTCCACCCTTCCCCATAAAGAGTGGGGAAAGTAGGAGGAGGGAAGGCTCAGGATCTTTCCTTATTTTTCTGGTAAGATTGAGGAATTGTAAGGGTTAAAAAGCCTCTAGAAGCAAGGAATGCAGTTCAAGGCATGTGGGAGGACCTGAGGGATGACAGGTACTGAGGCACAGGTGATTCCTACGTGGAGGTGGGGCATAGCCCCAGGAGGTGGTGTCTGAGCCCAGGTACCACATCTCCCTCCTTAGTGCTCTCAAAGCCTAGCACGCCTCCCTACTTCTTCGCTGGCCAATCCTGTTATGACCTGCCTGTCCTGGTTCCTAGAGGACCTCCCCTTCCCCCAGATCCTCAAGGGGGTATAAATATATGCTATCTAAGAATAAAGTTCTCTTTTGCTTCACCCCTACCTACTGGTGGTCCGTCTCTGTGGGATCCGGGTTAGTGCCTGAAGACGGGTAAGTGTGGCCTAGCTGTGCCATTGACGAACAGGCATTAAGAATAGCTCAAAGAGGAGCTACCAGGTTAGAGTAGTCCATAGGGGCGTAACAAGGAACCAACTCTCTATTATTTAAAAAAAAAAAAAAAAAAAAAAAAAAAAAAAAAACAGCACAGTTAACAGATTGCATTCTTATCTTGATCTGCAGCCCTGACAAGCGAGGATACGCCCATCCCTAGACCCTGCTTCACAAAAATATCAGTGGCTTATTAAATCTACTAGACATCAAGGCCTCCTGCCTACTCTGACTCTCTGAGTCCACATTCTTTAATCCTAACCCCAGAAGTTAGCTTTCCTGGAAATTAAGAGTGAAAGGGCTAAACTCTAGGCTGCTTAACACCTTTTACTATTGGCAAATAATCTTTTGCTCCCAGCATTTTCTCCTACTTCTCTTTGATAGTTAAATGGGCCATCAGCATCCTTACAGGCAGCCCACAGAAGGGACCTGATGCATTTCCTGCTGTCGCCATCTCCACCTGGGATGACACCCCACTTTTAATCTGCTCCCAAGATCTGTTTTCTCTAGGCTTCAAACTTTAGATTCTCAACTGCTCTTCAGCCAGGAGAACATGGGACGACTGACTGGGACAAACACGGTTAGATGCCCTGCTGACACAAACCCCATACCTCACGCCTCACCCCCCCCAAATCTCTACGACCCTTGCCAGCTTGAAGCAGTTCAGAGGAGATCGTTGCCCCTTTATCCCAGATGCATTTGAAGATGACTGCTTGAGGAGGAAATGAAGAGGGTACCCCGGACTCTGAAAAGCCTTGAAGAAGAAAATCTCCTTCAACTCTGCCTCAGTGAGGGGATTCCCAAGCACAAACAGTTTCATCTTTCTTATCTGGGTGGGGTCAGCTCAGCCCTGAAACCCATTGAATTCGATTCAAATTCTAGCCCAGGAGCCAACCTGGGACTTCACCCACAAGCCCCCTTCAGCTTGTAGCCAAAGTCCCCTATTATAAAAGAGTCAAACTAAAACCCTCTCTTTGCAGAGGGTCCGAACATGCCAGCTCTACGCTTGGCACGCCAAGGGTCTCTGCCCACTGAAATACTGTTTCCAGTGCCCTCTTCTCTTTACCCTCACCTATTTCCTTAACCAGAACCTTACTTCCAATCCCTATAATAAACCTATTTTATCAATCTAGGTTTCTGGGTCTGTAAATTCCTTTACAGAGGATCTCTGCATGCCAGAAAGGGAATCCTCAGAACTCCCTACCCTTGTGCCGCCACTAGACCTTATTTAACTCCCGGATCACCAGAAACCCTAATTTCATTTGGGTACCCCAAATCTAAATCTCATCATTATGTTGTCACTGTTGAACACCAATTTCCGTCCCTTTCCTTTTGCCCCATAAGACTACATATCACATTTGTCCCTGGGGGAAAAGTTCCTCCATAATCAGAGTCAGTCCTAGAGGACCAAGACCTTACCATTAGGAACTTCCAAGAAGAGCAGGGTGTTTCAAATGTTCTAATGATTAGCAGTCTCAGCCAGCCTGATTCTTGCTTGTGGTTCTTTATGGTTACAAGATTTTCCAATAGGGAAAGGCTTACTTAGTTAGGGACTGGTTCTGTAGAATTATGAAGTAACTAAAATAAAAATCCAGTCATTTCAAAAGAGTAAGCACTCTCTCTGGAGAGGACCGTGTGCTGGGATACAAAGAAAAGTAGATGTTTTTTCCTTACATACTTAGTGCAGCACTAAAGCCTTGGCTCTCTTATCCCAGCCAGAGGACCTAAAGTGGCCTTGACATCATAAAGCACCACTTGTCCTTTGTCCTCTTACAGGCAGAGCTGCTGTCCTGCTCATATTTAAGGGACTAGTCAGTGCAGGCAGTCAGGGGCCCTCAGAGAACTATGGAGCTGTGAGGAGATACTGGACGCGAGCAATACTCTATTTTGGCTCTATATAAAACATTCATTTTCCTTTTGGTTCTCATCAGTTAGCTGCCCTCCTCCTTATTCATAGCTCCTTTCAAGTCATTTAATAAGCCTTTATTAAGTACCTGTTATGTACCAATACTATGTTAAGTGTTGGACAGTGAAGAAAGTCAAAGGATTGATTTATTTAAGCACTGAGACGTGAGATAGAAGAGAAAAAGTTCATCCATGCACGGATATGACTCTTTTTTTAGTAGAACATTGAAGCCACATATCCAATTTCCCATGTCCCTTTCAACCAACCATTTATTTATTCAAAAATATTTATCTAGTACTAGGCAGCACAATGGATAGAGTGCCAGGCTAAAGTTAGGAAGTCTTATCTTTTCGAGTTCAAATCTAGCCTCAGATATTTTCTAGCTATGTGACCTTGGGCAAGTCACTTAACCCTGTCTGCCTCAGTAAAATGAGCTGGAGAAGGAAATTGCAATCCACTCCATTGTCTTTGCCAAGAAAACCCTAAATGAATTCCCAGAGAATCAGATACAACTGAACGATAATCTTTTATACAATTTCAAATAAACACCCCTCATCATCTTAGCTTCTGGGGAGACGAGACCTTATTGCATTCTATTGGAAGAATTATATGAACTCATATTGTTGTGCCACAGTTCTCTTTTAATTGTCCTGACTCATTTTCCCTAAATTGATTCTGCCTCAGCTTCCTTAATTGTTCTGCCTTAATCCCCTTAATGGCAAACCCCCATTCTGGTTCATGAAGACTGATATAACTCAGGGCTATTTGCTCTAAGGTTATAAATTGCCAATGTGTAAACTCAGAAAGGGGGACTCCAGACTTTGTGTCTGGAGTCTGATACTTTCTTAACTTCCAGCTTGTTTGGACTCCACCCCCTGCCTTTGGCTACTGTGTATAAATATGTCATGGAGAACTTGCATTGGATGCTGGATGCTGGCTGGATGCTGGATTCTTGGAGACGATAGTCTCATTCAGCACTGGGACCAAAACATTGATCCTAATTTGGTCCCAGTAAATCTCTCCCATTCAAATAAATTATTAAAAACTCTCTAATCTCTATCTTGCCTCAGTTTCTCCGGCATTACAATATCATTAAATGCAAAATATTAGGAAGTTTCCTTACAAAGTTATTTCAGGATTGACACCATCAACCAGAATTGTAAGAGCTGACTCTTGAACTGAACTTTGAAGGAAGATAAGGCTTCCAAAGTATAGGGGCACTCTATCTGCTACTCAAACCCCCTAAACAAATTTATATATCATCATTTTGTATCTGACAACTTCACTAGAAAATCTAACAATTTGATACTATCCCAAGCTTATAAGTCATTGACAAAAATTCCAGAAGAACATTGTAAGGGGAACAGTCTTTTCAGAGGACCCAACTATTGCCTGTTGAGCTCAATTGTCCCCATTTGGGAGTCTTTTGGAACTAGAGCCACAGATGAAATAATAGCCACAGAATTCTCATAGTAGGAAATCTCAGCT